>NC_092335.1:422817500-423422500 GCF_046630445.1 Rutidosis leptorrhynchoides | reverse complement strand
CCACAAGAACCACAACTTGATCAAGATAAGGAAAAAGAACCGGTAGTTGAAAAGGTTAATGAAGATAACACAGTTAAGGATAAACCTTATGTTAAACCATACCAACCACCACTTCCTTACCCGAGTAAAATGAAGAAAGAAAAACTTGAAGCCGAGCAATCCAAATTCTTGGATATGTTTAAACAGATAAATGTAAATCTTCCTTTCATTGATGTAATTTCAGGAATGCCTAGATATGCTAAATTCTTGAAAGATCTAATCACGAATAGAAAGAAAATGGAAGAACTTTCGGCTGTCACTATGAATGCAAATTGTTCAGCAGTGCTGTTGAATAAGGTACCAGAAAAATTATCTGATCCAGGAAGTTTCACAATTCCATGTTTTCTGGGTAGTCTTAGTTCAATAGAAGCATTAGCAGACTTAGGTGCTAGTATAAATCTAATGCCGTATTCACTATACGCTAAACTAGACCTTGGAGAATTAAAACCAACCAGAATAAGCATACAACTAGCCGATAGATCAATAAAATATCCTAGAGGGATAATGGAGAACATGCTAGTTAAAGTTGGTAATTTAGTATTTCCAGTAGATTTTGTTGTTTTGGACATGGAAGAAGATTCTCAAGTTCCTCTCATATTAGGAAGACCATTCTTAAACACGGCTAAAGCAATGATAGACGTGTTCGGTAAGAAACTGACCCTAAGTATAGAGGATGAGAGTGTTACCTTTTCAGTTGATAGAGCAATGCAACAACCACAATCTGCAGATGATACATGTTATTATATTCAAACTATAGATGCACATGCAGAATTGTTAGAAGAATTTCCAGAATTACAAGGAACAGGAGAATGTTCTTTAGGAGAAGGTAATGAACCAATTGATGAAGCTGAAATGTTAGCTACACTTATAGCTAATGGATATGAACCAACAACAGAAGAAATTCAAATGCTAAAAGAAGAAGACAGATATCGATATAAATCATCGATAGAAGAACCTCCGAAATTAGAGTTAAAGCCACTTCCAAACCATTTGGAATACGCTTATTTACATGGTGAATCTGAATTACCTGTAATAATATCATCTTCTCTTACTGAAAATGAAAAATCACAGCTCATTTCTGTGTTGAAAGCTCATAAACCAGCCATTGCATGGAAGATTCATGATATTAAAGGAATAAGTCCTTCGTATTGCACACATAAAATCCTTATGGAAGAAGGTCATAAAACGTATGTGCAACGCCAACGAAGACTAAATCCTAATATGCAAGATGTAGTTAAGAAAGAGATTATTAAACTGCTAGATGCAGGTTTGATATATCCAATTTCTGATAGTCCATGGGTAAGCCCAGTTCAATGCGTACCTAAGAAGGGTGGCATGACTGTCATCACAAATGAGAAAAATGAGCTTATTCCTACTAGGACTGTAACAGAATGGCGTGTATGTATTGATTATAGAAAATTAAATGACGCCACCAGAAAAGATCACTTTCCCTTACCTTTCATAGATCAAATGTTGGAAAGATTAGCCGGAAATAGTTACTATTGTTTTCTAGATGGATTTTCCGGATATTTTCAAATTCCAATAGCACCCGAAGATCAAGAGAAAACCACATTCACGTGCCCTTATGGTACTTTTGCTTACAAACGCATGCCATTTGGACTTTGTAACGCCCCTGCAACCTTTCAAAGGTGTATGATGGCGATTTTTCACGACATGATAGAAGAATGCATGGAAGTATTCATGGATGACTTTTCAGTCTTCGGTGATACATTTAAATCATGTCTAGTTAATCTGGAACAAATGCTAATTAGATGCGAAAAATCAAATCTAGTACTTAATTGGGAGAAATGCCATTTCATGGTTAAAGAAGGCATCGTTCTTGGACATAAAATTTCAAAAGAAGGAATTGAAGTGGATAGAGCTAAAGTAGATGTAATTGCTAAACTTCCACATCCCACCAATGTTAGAGGAGTTAGGAGTTTTCTAGGGCATGCCGGTTTTTACCGACGTTTCATAAAAGATTTTTCTAAAATTGCCACTCCTATGAATAAACTCCTAGAAAAGGATGCGCCATTCATCTTTTCAGATGAATGTATCAAATCTTTTAATATTCTTAAAGAAAAACTCACTAATGCACCGATCATGATAACACCAAATTGGAATCTACCATTTGAACTAATGTGCGATGCAAGTGATTTTGCAATGGGAGCCGTTTTAGGACAAAGGATTGAAAAACGATTTCAACCTATATATTATGCTAGTAAGACATTACAAGGAGCACAAACGAACTATACAACTACTGAAAAAGAACTCCTTGCTATTGTCTTTGCTTTTGACAAATTTCGATCATATCTAGTTCTAGCAAAAACGGTGGTCTATACCGACCATTCTGCTCTTAGATACCTATTTTCAAAACAAGATGCTAAACCAAGATTAATCCGTTGGATCTTACTCTTACAAGAGTTTGATATTGAAATCCGAGATAAAAGAGGAGCAGAAAATCTCGCCGCTGATCATCTTTCTCGTCTTGAAAATCCCGAATTAGAAGTTCTGAATGAATCGGCCATACAAGACAACTTTCCTGATGAATATCTATTGAAGATAGATTATAAAGAAATCCCATGGTTTGCAGACTATGCAAACTACTTAGTTTGTGGATTCCTTGAAAAAGGATTATCGTACCAAAGACGAAAGAAATTCTTCAGTGATATAAAACACTATTTCTGGGAAGATCCACATCTGTTTAAAAGTTGTCCCGATGGAATAATACGCCGATGTGTATTTGGAGATGAAGCTATTAAAATTTTAAACCATTGTCACACAGGACCAACAGGAGGGCATTATGGGCCTCAACTAACAGCAAGAAAAGTTTATGAAGCTGGATTCTATTGGCCTACAATTTACAAAGACGCACACCTTCTTTGCAAATCCTGTGATGCATGTCAAAGGGCCGGAAAAATAAGTCAACGTGATGAAATGCCACAAAATGTCATCCAAGTATGTGAAGTATTTGACATTTGGGGTATTGACTTTATGGGTCCATTTCCAAAATCTCATAATAATCTATATATACTCGTAGCCATTGATTATGTATCTAAATGGGCGGAAGCACAAGCTCTCCCAACTAACGATGCACGAGTTGTAGTCAACTTTTTAAAACGTCTTTTTGCAAGGTTTGGAACACCGAAAGCTTTAATAAGTGATCGGGGTACTCATTTCTGTAATAATCAACTTGAGAAAGTTCTTAAAAGATATGGAGTAACTCATAAAATCTCCACCGCATATCATCCACAAACAAGTGGACAAGTTGAAAATACCAACCGAGCTTTAAAACGTATTCTAGAGAAAACCGTAGGATCAAATCCAAAGGAATGGTCCATTAAATTGGAGGATGCACTCTGGGCTTTTAGAACAGCCTACAAAACTCCAATTGGAACCACACCTTTTAGACTTGTTTATGGAAAAGCATGTCATCTTCCAGTAGAAATTGAACACAAAGCATTTTGGGCTTTAAAGACATGTAATCTTGATTTACATGAAGCCGGACGTCTACGATTAAGTCAACTAAACGAATTAGAAGAATTAAGACATGAAGCATACGAAAATTCGTTAATCTATAAAGAAAGAACGAAGAAATGGCATGATAAAAGAATCAGAAGTTCAAAAGAATTTAAAGAAGGAGACAGAGTTCTTCTTTTCAATTCACGATTCAAGCTATTTCCTGGAAAATTGAAATCAAGATGGTCTGGACCATTCATAGTCAAAAGAGTTTTCCCATACGGAACGATAGAATTGATAAATTCAAATGGGATTGAATTTAAAGTTAATGGTCACAGAGTTAAACATTACATACATGGTCCGATGGAAGTCGACAACGAAGTTAATCACAATTTCGACACCACAGCTAACTAAGTGTGGGGAGAATCAAGTCTTTAAAGGATAATATGTATTTCTGTTAGAGTTAGATTGTCTGTTTTCGTGTAGTTCTCGAAAATGGAACACGTATGGTCTTTCCCTAGCAGACCCTAAAGAACTAGTCTTCTCCCCCCATTCTGAATTTTTATTTTTTTTAGGTTTTTACAAAATGAAGACTGCCTGTGAATTAAACCATGGTCTAATGCTACACGCTTTGATCACTAAAAGAAATAATGACATACTACCGAGTGAATTAGTATCAGTAATCAGAGAAAGAATGGACGGAGTTAGAAAAGGATCCAGATGCGAAGATAATAAGTTACAATTTGGTAAAGGAAAATCAAAATCCGCAGCGAAAAGAAGAGCACGACACCTAGAACGATGTCACAAATGCGGAAAATGGTCACATGGAGGTAAATGTTCAAATAATCAAACCTATTCAAATACCGAATTTGTTACTTTATGCAGAGACGGACCGTTCATATGTTTAGAAGAAAAGACAATGAATGCTCGAGGTTACGCCTATGCAGCCATGGAAAATCAATTAAACCGACTATCTTATGAATATAATAGATCATATAACTAAGAAATCTATTTCACAGGTATGTCTGTACAGTTTTTATTTTTATTTTTATTTTTAACCTTTTGATAATAAACGCTAATTTGTTCGCTAAAAAGTATTAAATTGGTATTAAATAAAATTAGGTTTGGCGATCGAAATTATTGATATCATTCAAAAATTTATTACATCACTGCGAAATTTAACGTTTATTCTTAAGGTATAAATATCTTTAATCAATCAACCCAAAATATTTCAAAAATTCTTCATGAGTTAAATTAGGTCTTGGAACCGAAATTACTTTACCGAAAAGAGGGGCACATATTTTTGATAATATTTGATTGATTAAAGTGGGATAAAAAGACAAAAAGATTTTTAATTTTATTTTTACCATATTTTTAAAAATTAATATTTAAATCTTAAATTAATATTGTAAATTTTGTAAAAATAATATATTTAAAATTGTAAATATTTGAAAAATTAATATAAGTTTGGTATGAATTTATAATATGAATTTTTAAATTAAGTTTGGTGTGAATTTTTAATTTTTAAAATATGAAATTTTAATTTTATGCATTTCAAATTTTTAAGTTTGGTGTGATTTTTTTTAGTATTAATTTTGAATTTTATAATTGTGTGAATTTAAAAACAAAAATTTACTTTATCTCATTAAGTTAAAAATATGATTTTTAAAATTCGTCGTAAGTTGAAGACTAGGTCTTTGAACCGAAATTGCTTTACCCGAGGGAGGGACGAGAACTTTTATTATCATTATTTTTAATCTTATTGATTTAAAGTATGCCAAAAACATTAAAAAACCCAAAAATCTTAGCTTTTAAAACAATCGCTACAAAAAGACAAATTTTAAAATTTTGTCGAGGGACGGACTAGGACATCGATCCGAAACGACCTCGTCCTAATTAACAAGGGAAACAAAATTTTAAAATTAATTTCTTAATTGTTTTATAAGTTAAAGATTATAAAAAAAAAAAAAAAAAAAAAGGGTAAACTCCGCGACTCGCGGAGTTTGCAGTGCAAAACCTCCGCGACTCGCGGAGGGACCAAAACCCAGAAAAAAATAAAAACAGCTGAAACGATCAGTCACTCCCCCACACACAAAAACAACCCGAAAAATACTGCGATATACTGCCGAAAAAACCCGAAAATCACCCCCAAAAATCTCAATTTTTAACCGTTAATCACCAAATTTTTTGCTAAAATCATGTTGAGAAGGATGATATCTAAGAACTACTCAAGAAAAACGGTAAATTTCTACACCTAAACACCATTTAATTCGAATTTTAGTGTTCTTGAGCTATTTTTCCCCAATTTGATTTTGATGCTTTTTAGTGTAATTAGACTTAAATTGTTAATGTATTATGCTTGTATAACCTAGACTGAAGCTGTTTAACATGATTAGAAGCCTTAAACTTCAAATTTTGAATAATCTAGGGTTTGTGTTCTTGAGCAATTTGGGGCTTTTTGATGTAAACAGGTTATGGCCGATTTTTGTCATGAATTGTTGCTAAATTGAGTAGTGTAACATGTCTAGGTAGTTAAATGATCCAAACTTTGAGCCTAAACATGATTTTGAGAATTAAAGTGGACTTTTTCAAGTCCAAAATTCATGAACTTGATTTTTGAAAGATAATGCCATTTGAGACTTGTTTATTTGCTAGTAATGATTATTTTGACATGTTATTTGAGTTGAATGCTTATGAACTTGGTGAAAATTTTCGTATATGCTTATTTGAAAAAGTGTAGATTTGATAAAAATGTGAAAATAAGCTTAAGTTTGATATAAATAGATAATGTCATTGTAATTATTTTGATTGATGATTTTGCTGACACTAATGCATATTTGGATGCACAAAATTTGTGTTTGATGTGTTTTGCAGAATGAAAGGGGTGAATCTTCATCCCAAGCCCGCCATGCTCCTGCTGAGAACTTGGAACAACAGGAGGTAGATAACTACTACAAGCAGGATGTACCTCATCCAGTCATGACCTTTTCAGATATGCACTTGGAACAGTTGCACCCGAACCTGAGATTTGACAGACTTTGGATAGATTATCCAAAATATCAACGGGGTTTGCATACTCTTCATTCCAAGGTTGTTGAGGTACCAAGGGTCATAGAATGGGGACCCTTGGAAGCTGTAGAATTGGCCGGGCCAATTAGGGAATTACTTGTACAGAGGTATGGTAATTCTTCTTTTAATGACTGGATATGTTTATTCACCATACGCAGACCTGTATATAAAGTATGGTGTGAAGAGTTGTTATGTAGTATAGAGTTGAATGATCGGGTAGCTAGTTTAACCGATCGTTCTTTTATTAGATTTTTGTTAGGCGGTTCGATGCGCCACATGTCTTTACTGGACATGGCTCAGGCTTTACGTATATATACGCCTGAGGAATTAGCGTCTGCCGATTGTAGAGGATTGATACTAAACGGTAGAAAGATAGATGAGAATTTTGATACACACGGTGTGTGGAGTCAAATGACAAGCCATCACCGTTTCAAAGGGGGAAACTACTCTTATTTGGATATAGATAGAGCCGAATTAAGAGTAATACATAGGTTTTTAGCTAATTCGATTACACAAAGGGGTAAAAACAAAGAAAAGGTAAATGAACAAGATTTGTTTTACCATATGTGTATTCGAGACCCACACAGCGCTGTAAGTATACCATATTGTGTGGGTTATTATTTATCAGCTATGGTTCGGGGGATGCGTCCACATAGCATAATAGGAGGTGGTATTTTTATTACTTTGATTGGTGAATATCTCGGTGTGGATATAAGTCGGGGGGGATTATTAGTAGAAGAGCCGGAACCCCGCGACACTATAGGTTTAAATGTATACCATGGTGCGAAAGTTTTGAAGCGGCGAAATAACGCCGCAGTACGATACAATGGTAGACATCCACAGGTAGAGAGAAACCAGGAACAAGGTAATGTAGGAGGGGGGAATGAGATGCAAGAAATGCATAGGTTTATAGCTTCTCAGGAATACGAAAATGCTAGACAGAGGGCATTTGAAGATTGGCAAGTTCATCAGAACCAGATCATAGCGCATTGCCAACATATAGGTAGAAACTATATTCCTACACCGAAACCCGTCTTCCCTCCTTGGTCGATAGAGATGCAGCCACCATATCCTACGTATGACCCTGCCGAAGCATTCTATAGCACTTATGGTTATGCGTGGAACCCCTATTGGTACCAATATCATCCTTAGTTTACTTATTATTTTTTATTATTTTGTAATTTGTAATTATTGATACATTTAATATTTTTGTTAATATTGTAATCATTTTTATAATTATCTAACTTTTATTCTTAGATTTTAATAATTTTTGAATGTGGGGTAATAAACCAAACTTCAAAAATATGTATATATGTTTGCAGTTTATCTTATGTACACAACAGGGTAAAACAACGCATTTTCAAAGACTGGCATTAAGTTCAGCAAAAGCAACTAATTTTGACGACAAGATGCAAAATATATGTGAAATAACAACAAGACGGGATGAACAAATGATGTGCACCATTTATCATTCAGCAAACAAACGACAATATATTTGGAAACTTTGGTAAAAATTTAATCATTTTCACACAAAAAAATCCCTCAATAATATAAATTGTTACTGATTTCTTGCAAATGAGGGCATTGCAAGATCTTAAGTGTGGGAAGGGGTTAAATTCTTTCGGATTTTAAAAATTTTTTACTTTATACACTTGGTTACCATTAAAAATACTAGTAAAGCAGTAGTTGTATTAGAATCTAGTGCTCTCTGATAAAAAAGAACAGCCCTAGTCTTATATACTGACTACCCAATTCTAGTAAAATTTTTCAAAATTTTCAATTAAATGAATTAAAATCATGTTTATACATATTTATGAACGATAAAACTAGGTTTTAATACCGAAATTATTGTTACCTCGGAAAGGACATAAATTGAGAAACAAACTAAAATGTTAAAATTCATTTAAAATGGAATAGAGGACGATAAAAAGAAAAATAAAAAGCCAAGTGTGGGAAAATTTACCAAGTTATTTTAAACATATGTCACATATATCTATAACAAATAACTGAAAATACTTTTGCTTTGGACTAAACTAAACTGTTTTACCCAATGAAAGAAAAGAAGAGATGGATCTACACGATGAATCAATTCCATCATTAAAAGGAAGTAAAGTCTTCCGAAAAAGAAACGCGCTTCTTGATTTAGGTCATGAAGTTGTCGTCCAGACCAGCTGTAGGTTGACGAAAAATCTAGAAAAGTCATCACTAAAATCAGCAGGAAATCCACGGACCTCAGCATCAAACAGGGTCGCCAAGTGGTCAGATTTATCCTAACCATGAGAAGGATTTATCTTGTACAATGGGGAGGCACCGTGCAAATTAGCTTGATAAGACTAATGAATCAGATCCCCAGAAAGGATAATCTCCTTAAAGATTAAAAATCAGCTTTTAAGACTGATATTACTCAATCCTAGAGATTGACCTTAAAGATTGAGAATTCAAACTCATGGAATTCGATGATATCTAAGCTCGAGCTTAAACGAGAAAATATTTTGATCAAAATTATAAACCGATTTGTTTTCTGAAAACCCTATTTTCAATGCGTTCATTACCATTGAACGTAAAATCCTAGGAATTCACCTGAAATTCATTAGGTCACCTGAATTAAATCGGGTGTCAACCGTAAGAACGGTGGTTGCATAGCATGGTCAAAGACAGGACCTTGTGCCAGACCGAAAAAATTATAAGGGTGAGCTTTACTATTGCTCCTACCAAGGATAGTAATTGCGTCCGACACGTTATAGACCATAATCAAAAGCATGTCACGGGACATTGCCTTAAACAGTTGCTTGTTCAACGCTTTCCTTTACAACCGGACGGTAGTTTACCGAAAGGTAATATACGGAACAAGTAAACTGGACGTGTTGCTTTCCAAATACAAGGTTAGCAAGTGGGTGACACAAAACCGCAAGTTTTGAGCTAAAATTTTCAAATCTGAAACCCACCAAACCCACAAATATTTTGCAAACACCGGTAAAGGGTTATTCCGGAAAACTTATCTAGGGTAAAAACTAGATTTAATTTTCAAAAGATCAAATGTTTTCATAAAGATCCAATTTCCTTAATGGATCTAAATTTTTATAGTCATGTGGGACTGTAAACCATATCGTTACTACCATTGTTTATACCGCCATATAGAAATCACTGATGTACAAAGTGTGAAGAATAAAGAAGTGATTCTAGTATTTCAAGACGATATTGCTTGAGGACAAGCAACGCTCAAGTGTGGGAATATTTGATAATGCTAAAAACGAACATATATTTCATAGCATTATTCCTCAAGAAAGACAAGCTTTTAGTTGCAATTGTTCTATTTACAAGTGATATTCGTTTAAATAATAAAAGGTGAAGACAAAAGACAGATTCGACGAATTGAAGACGCAAACGACCAAAAAGCTCAAAAGAATAAAAGACAATCAAAAAGGTTCCAATTATTGATAAGAAACGTCTCGAAATTACAAAAGTACAAGATTCAAAACGCAAAATACAAGATATTAAATTGTACGCAAGGACGTTCGAAAATCCGGAACCGGGACCAGAGTCAACTCTTAACGCTCGACGCAACGGACTAAAAATTACAAGTTAACTATGTATATAAATATAATATAATATATAATTAATTATATTAATTATATATATATTATATATATATTATTAAAACCGTCGGCAGCAAGAAACTCCAAGGGTGTGAGCTGTAAATATATCTCCGCGACTCGCGGAGTTTTAAGGGCATTTTGCCGCGAGTCGCGGAGCCCTAATTTTCAACCCTGGCTATAAAGCCAACCGAATTCTGATCAAATTTCACATCTTTTTTTCTTCTCATTCATACGAGTAATATATATATATAATTTATATTTTAATTTTAATTTTAATTTTAATTCTAATAATAAGGGTATGTTAGCGAATGTTGTAAGGGTGTAAGTCGAAATTCTGTCCGTGTAACGCTACGCTATTTTTAATCATTGTAAGTTATGTTCAACCTTTTTACATTAATGTCTCGTAGCTAAGTTATTATTATGCTTATTTAAAACGAAGTAATCATGATGTTGGGCTAATTACTAAAATTGGGTAATTGGGCTTTGTACCATAATTGGGGTTTGGACAAAAGAACGACACTTGTGGAAATTAGACTATGGGCTATTAATGGGCTTTATATTTGTTTAACTAAATGAAAGTTTGTTAATTTTAATATAAAGATTTACAATTGGGCGTCCCTATAAATTACCATATACACTCGATCGGACACGATGGGCGGGGTATTTATTTGTACGAATAATCGTTCATTTAACCGGACACGGGAATGGATTAATAGCCACTAGAATAATCAAAACAGGGGTGAAATTACATTCAAGGGTAATTGGTGTAATTGTTAACAAAGTAGTAAAACCTTGGTTTACACGCAGTCGATAACCTGGTGTATTCATTAAACAAAGTATTAAAACCTTGTTACAATTCGAATCCCCAATTAGTTGGAATATTTATCTTCGGGTATAATAATGATTTGACAAGGACACTTGCAATTTATATTTATGACTGATGGACTGTTATGGACAAAAACCAGACGGACATATTAAATAATCCAGGACAAAGGACAATTAACCCATGGGCATAAAACTAAAATCAACACGTCAAACATCATGATTACGGAAGTTTAAATAAGCATAATTCTTTTATATCATATTTAATTTCCTTTATTTTATATTTAATTGCACTTCTAATTATCGCACTTTTATTTATTTTATTTTATCGCACTTTTAATTATCGTACTTTTTAATTATCGCAAGTTTATTTTATCGCACTTTTATTATTCGCAATTTCATTATCGTTATTTACTTTACGCTTTAATTTAAGTCTTGTATTTATTTTATATTTTACATTAGGTTTTAACTGCGACTAAAGTCTTAAAACCGACAAACCGGTCATTAAACGGTAAAAACCCCCCTTTATAATAATAATATTACTTATATATATATTTGTATTTTTATAAAAGTAAACTAATATAGCGTTGAGCTTTGTTTAAAGATTTCCCTGTGGAACGAACCGGACTTACTAAAAACTACACTACTGTACGATTAGGTACACTGCCTATAAGTGTTGTAGCAAGGTTTAAGTATATCCATTCTATAAATAAATAAATATCTTGTGTAAAATTGTATCGTATTTAATAGTGTTTTCCTAGTAAAATAATAACTATTTTATATACACCTCGCTTCGCATCAGAGGTCAATAAGCTCAAGAAAGAACTTAGAGGGTTACGAACCCAAGGATTTGATATTATCACGTACGAAAGACGATTCACAGAATTGTGCCTATTGTGTCCGGGAGCGTTCGAAGATGAGGAAGAGAAGATCGACGCGTTTGTGAAAGAATTACCGGAAAGAATCCAAGAAGATATAAGTTCACACGAGCCCGCCTCTATACAACAGGCATGTAGAATGGCTCACAAACTAGTGAACCAGATTGAGGAAAGAATTAAAGAACAGACAGCTGAAGAGGCCAATGTGAAGCAAGTCAAAAGAAAGTGGGAGGAAAACGGTGATAAGAATCACCAATACAACAACAACAGCAATTACAACAATAATCGTAACAACTATCCCAACAATCGCAACATCAATCGCAACTACAACAAACGGCCCAACAACAACAACAACAACAACAACAACAACAGCAACTACAACAATCATCCCAATAACAATAACAACCGCAACAACAACAACAATCAGAAGCAGCTATGCCAAAGGTGTGAAAAGTATCACTCGGGGTTCTGCACCAAATTTTGCAACAAGTGTAAAAGAAATGGTCATAGCGCGGCGAAGTGTGAGGTCTACGGACCAGGGGTTAACAGAACGAAAGGAACAAATGGTGTCGAAACGAGTAATGGCGGAGCAAGTAGTGTCGGAGCAAGTTATGCCAATGTAGTTTGTTATAAATGTGGAAAACCGGGCCACATTATTAGAAATTGCCCAAACCAGGAGAACACGAATGGGCAAGGCCGCGGAAGAGTTTTCAATATTAATGCGGCAGAGGCACAGGAAGACCCGGAGCTTGTTACGGGTACGATTCTTATTGACAATAAATCTGCTTACGTTTTATTTGATTCGGGTGCGGATAGAAGCTATATGAGTAGAGATTTTTGTGCTAAATTAAGTTGTCCATTGACGCCTTTGGATAGTAAATTTTTACTCGAATTAGCAAATGGTAAATTAATTTCAGCAGATAATATATGTCGGAATCGAGAAATTAAACTGGTTAGCGAAACATTTAAGATTGACTTGATACCAGTAGAGTTAGGGAGTTTTGATGTGATAATCGGTATGGACTGGTTGAAAGAAGTGAAAGCAGAGATCGTTTGTTACAAAAATGCAATTTGCATTATACGAGAAAAAGGAAAACCCTTAATGGTGTACGGAGAAAAGGGCAACACGAAGCTACATCTTATTAGTAATTTGAAGGCACAAAAACTAATAAGAAAAGGTTGCTATGCTGTTCTAGCACACGTCGAAAAAGTACAAACTGAAGAAAAGAGCATCAATGATGTTCCCGTCGCAAAAGAATTTCCCGATGTATTTCCGAAAGAATTACCGGGATTACCCCCACATCGATCCGTTGAATTTCAAATAGATCTTGTACCAGGAGCTGCACCAATAGCTCGTGCTCCTTACAGACTCGCACCCAGCGAGATGAAAGAACTGCAAAGCCAATTACAAGAACTTTTAGAGCGTGGTTTCATTCGACCAAGCACATCACCGTGGGGAGCTCCTGTTTTGTTTGTCAAGAAGAAAGATGGTACATTCAGGTTGTGTATCGACTACCGAGAGTTGAACAAACTTACCATCAAAAACCGTTATCCACTGCCGAGAATTGATGACTTATTTGATCAACTACAAGGCTCTTTTGTTTATTCAAAAATCGATTTACGTTATGGATATCATCAAATGCGAGTAAAGGAGGATGATATTCCAAAAACTGCTTTTAGGACGCGTTATGGTCATTTCGAGTTTATGGTCATGCTGTTTGGTTTAACTAATGCACCAGCTATGTTCATGGACCTTATGAACCGAGTGTGTGGACCATACCTTGACAAGTTTGTCATTGTTTTCATTGATGACATACTTATTTACTCAAAGAATGACCAAGAACACGGTGAACATTTGAGAAAGGTGTTAGAAGTATTGAGGAAGGAAGAATTGTACGCTAAGTTTTCAAAGTGTGCATTTTGGTTGGAAGAAGTTCAATTCCTCGGTCACATAGTGAACTAAGAAGGTATTAAGGTGGATCCGGCAAAGATAGAAACTGTTGAAAAGTGGGAAACCCCAAAAACTCCGAAGCATATACGTCAATTTTTAGGATTGGCTGGTTACTACAGAAGATTCATCCAAGATTTCTCCAAAATAGCAAAACCCTTGACTGTATTAACGCATAAAGGGAAGAAATTTGAATGGAAGGATGAACAAGAGAAGACGTTTCAGTTATTGAAGAAAAAGCTAACTACGGCACCTATATTGTCATTGCCTGAAGGGAATGATGATTTTGTGATTTATTGTGACGCATCAAAGCAAGGTCTCGGTTGTGTATTAATGCAACGAACGAAGGTGATTGCTTATGCGTCTAGACAATTGAAGATTCACGAACAAAATTATACGACGTATGATTTGGAATTAGGCGCGGTTGTTTTTGCATTAAAGACTTGGAGGCACTACTTATATGGGGTCAAAAGTATTATATATACGACCACAAAAGTCTTCAACACATATTTAATCAGAAACAACTGAATATGAGGCAGCGTAGGTGGATTGAATTGTTGAATGATTACGACTTTGAGATTCGTTACCACCCGAGGAAGGCAAATGTGGTAGCCGACGCCTTGAGCAGAAAGGACAGAGAACCCATTCGAGTAAAATCTATGAATATAATGATTCACAATAACCTTACTACTCAAATAAAGGAGGCGCAACAAGGAGTTTTAAAAGAGAGAAATTTAAAGGATGAAATACCCAAAGGATCGGAGAAGCATCTTAATATTCGGGAAGACGGAACCCGGTATAGGGCTGAAAGGATTTAGGTACCAAAATTTGGAGATATGAGAGAAATGGTACTTAGAGAAGCTCATAAAACCAGATACTCAATACATCCTGGAACGGGGAAGATGTACAAGGATCTCAAGAAATATTTTTGGTGGCCGGGTATGAAAGCCGATGTTACTAAATACGTAGGAGAATGTTTGACGTGTTCTAAGGTCAAAGCTGAGCATCAGAAACTATCAGGTCTACTTCAACAACCCGAAATCCCGGAATGGAAATGGGAAAACATTACCATGGATTTCATCACTAAATTTCCAAGGACTGCAAGTGGTTTTGATACTATTTGGGCAATAGTTGATCGTCTCACCAAATCAGCACACTTCCTGCCAATAAGAGAAGATGACAAGATGGAGAAGTTAGCACGACTGTATTTGAAGGAAGTCGTCTCCAGACATGGAATACCAATCTCTATTATCTCTGATAGGGATGGCAGATTTATTTCAAGATTCTGGCAGACATTACAGCAAGCATTAGGAACTCGTCTAGACATGAGTACTGCCTATCATCCACAAACTGATGGGCAGAGCGAAAGGACGATACAAATGCTTGAAGACATGCTATGAGCATGTGTTATTGATTTCAGAAACAGTTGGGATCGACATCTACCGTTAGCAGAATTTTCCTACAACAACAGCTACCATTCAAGCATTAAGATGGCGCCGTTTGAAGCACTTTATGGTAGAAAGTGCAGGACTCCGATTTTTTGGAGTGAAGTGGGGGATAGACAGATTACAGGTCCGGAGATAATACAAGAAACTACCGAGAAGATCATCCAAATTCAACAACGGTTGAAAACCGCCCAAAGTCGACAAAAGAGCTACGCTGACATTAAAAGAAAAGATATAGAATTTGAAATTGGAGAGATGGTCATGCTTCAAGTTGCACCTTGGAAAGGCGTTGTTCGATTTGGTAAACGAGGGAAATTAAATCCAAGGTATATCGGACCATTCAAGATTATTGATCGTGTCGGACCAGTAGCTTACCGACTTTTGTTACCTCAACAACTCGCGGCTGTACATAACACTTTCCACGTCTCAAATTTGAAGAAATGTTTTGCTAAAGAAGATCTCACTATTCCGTTGGACGAAATCCAAATCAATGAAAAACTTCAATTCATTGAAGAACCCGTCGAAATAAAGGATCGTGAGGTTAAGAGACTTAAACAAAACAAGATACCGATTGTTAAGGTTCGATGGAATGCTCGTAGAGGACCCGAGTTCACCTGGGAGCATGAAGATCAGATGAAGAAGAAATACCCGCATCTATTTCTAGAAGATTCTTCAACACTTTCAACAGCTTAAAATTTCGGGACGAAATTTATTTAACGGGTAGGTACTGTAGTGACCCGAACTTTTCCATGTTTATATATATTAAATGAAATTGATATTTACATGATTAAGTGTTTCCAACATGTTAAGCAATCAAACTTATTAAGACTTGATTAATTGGAATAGGTTTCATATAGACAAATGACCACCCAAGTTGACCGGTGATTCACGAACGTTAAAACTTGTAAAAACTATACGATGACATATATATGGTTATATATATAGTTAACATGATTTTATTATAAGTATGTGTCTCATTAGGTATTTTAACAATGATTTATATACATAAAAATGAGACTATTAAATTAAGAAACTCGAAAACGATATATATAACGATTATCGTTATAGCGTCTTACTAGGTACATATGAATCATATTAAGATATTGATACACTTGGTTAATTATGTTAAATGATAAGTAAATATATCATTAAGTGTATTAACAATGAACTACATATGTAAAAATAAGACTACTAACTTAATGATTTTGAAACGAGACATATATGTAACGATTATCGTTGTAACGACATTTAATGTATATAGATCATATTAAGAGATATTCGTACATCATAATATCATGATAATATAATAATTTAAAATCTCATTTGATATTATAAACATTGGGTTAACAACATTTAACAAGATCGTTAACCTAAAGGTTTCAAAACAACATTTACATGTAACGACTAACGATGACTTAACGACTCAGTTAAAATGTATATACATGTATTGTTTTAATATGTATTCATACACTTTTGAAAGACTTCAAGACACTTATCAAAATACTTCTACTTAACAAAAATGCATACAATTACATCCTCGTTCAGTTTCATCAACAAATCTACTCGTATGCACCCGTATTCGTACTCGTACAATACACAGCTTTTAGATGTATGTAATATTGGTATATACCCTCCAATGATCAGCTCTTAGCAGTCTATGTGAGTCACCTAACACATTTGGGAACCATCATTTGGCAACTAGCATGAAATATCTCATAAAATTACAAAAAAAATGAGTAATCATTCATGACTTATTTACATGAAAACAAAATTACATATCCTTTATATCTAATCCATACACCAACGACCAAAAACACCTACAAACACTTTCATTCTTCAATTTTATTCATCTAATTGATCTCTCTCAAGTTCTATCTTCAAGGTTTAAGTGTTCTTCATAAATTCCAAAAGTTCTAGTTTAATAAAATCAAGAATACTTCCAAGATTGCAAGTTTACTTCTAAGTTTTCTAAACCCATTCCAAGTAATCATACAAGATCAAGAAACCTTTGTTACTTACAGTAGGTTATATTTGTAATACAAGGTAATAATCATATTCAAACTTTAATTCAATTTCTATAACTATAACAATTTTATTTCGAGTGGAAATCTTACTTGAAATTGTTTTCGTGTCATGATTCTGCTTCAAGAACTTTCAATCCATCCAAGAATCCTTTGAAGCTAGATCCATTTTTCTCATTTCTAGTAAGTTTATCCAAGGAACTTGAGGTAGTAATGATGTTCATAACATTATTCAATTCATACATAAAAAGCTGTCTTATTCAACGTTATAAACTTGTAATCACTAGAACATAGTTTAGTTAATTCTAAACTTGTTCGCAAATAAAGTTAATCCTTCTAAATACACTTTTAAAATCAACTAAACACATGTTCTATATCTATATGATATGCTAACTTAATGATTTAAAACCCGGAAACACGATAAACACCATAAAACTGGATATACGCCGTCGTAGTAAAACCGGGGGCTGTTTTGGTTGGGATAATTAAAAGCTAAGAAGAACTTTGATTTAAAAGCTATACTTCTGGAAAAATTATTTTTCTTATGAACATGAAACTATATCCAAAAATCATGGTTAAACTCAAAGTGAAAGTATTGTTTTCAAAATGGTCATCAAGATGTCGTTCTTTCGACGGAAATGACTACCTCTTTAAAAAACGACTTGTAACTTATATTTCCGACTATAAACTTATATTTTTTCTATTTAGATTCATAAAGTTAAGTTCAATACGAAATCGTGACCACTGGAATCACTCAAAACGGATTAGAAACGAAGAAATGGTGAGTAAAACAAGATTGATAAAAACTACTCATTTTACCTACGTGAAAGTTAGTAATAAATCTATTCCAACCATAACCTAATCAACTTATATTGTATATTATGTAATCTTGAGATACCATAGACACGTATACAATGTTTCGACCTATCATGTCGACCCATCTATATATATATATATATATATATATATATATATATATATATATATATATATATATATATATATATATATATATATATATATTGCGAAACAACCATAGACACTCTATATGTGAATGTTGGAGTTAGCTATACAGGGTTGAGGTTAATTCCAAAATATATATAGTTTGAGTTGTGATCAATACTGAGATACGTATACACTGGGTCATGGATTGATTCAAGATAATATTTATCGATTTATTTCTGTACATCTAACTGTGGATAACTAGTTGTAGGTTACTAACTAGGACAGCTGACTTAATAAACTTAAAATATCAAAATGTATTAAAAGTATTGTAAATATATTTTGAACATACTTTGATATATATGTATATATTGTTATAGGTTCGTGAATCAACCAGTGGCCAAGTCTTACTTTCCGACGAAGTAAAAATCCGTGAAAGTGAGTTATAGGCCCACTTTTAAAATCTAATATTTTTGGGATGAGAATACATGCAGGTTTTATAAATGATTTACAAAATAGACATAAGTACGTGAAACTACATTCTATGGTTGAATTATCGAAATCGAATATGCCCCTTTTTATTAAGTCTTGTAATCTAAGAATTAGGAAACAGACACCCTAATTGACGCGAATCCTAAAGATAGATCTATTGGGCCTAACAAACCCCATCCAAAGTACTGGATGCTTTAGTACTTCGAAATTTATATCATATCTGAAGGGTGTCCCGGAATGATGGGGATATTCTTATATATGCATCTTGTTAATGTCGGTTACCAGGTGTTCACCATATGAATGATTTTTATCTCTATGTATGGGATGTGTATTGAAATATGAAATCTTGTGGTCTATTGTTACGATTTGATACATATAGGTTAAACCTATAACTCACCAATATTTTTGTTGACGTTTAAAGCATGTTTATTCTCAGGTGAATACTAAGAGCTTCCGCTGTTGCATACTTAAATAAGGAAAAGATTTGGAGTCCATGTTTGTATGATATTGTGTAAAAACTGCATTCAAGAAACTGATTTCGATGTAACATATTTGTATTGTAAACCATTATGTAATGGTCGTGTGTAAACAGGATATTTTAGATTATCATTATTTGATAATCTACGTAAAGCTTTTTAAACCTTTATTTATGAAATAAAGGTTATGGTTTGTTTTAAAAATGAATGCAGTCTTTGTAAAAACGTCTCATATAGAGGTCAAAACCTCGCAACGAAATCAATTAATATGGAACGTTTTTAATCAATAAGAACGGGACATTTCAGCTAATTCAAGTGGTTCTATCAGTGTTTCGATCGACTATATAAGTTTCACACTTAGATTCGGTTTATCAACTGCTACAGTTGACATTAAGTTTTACACATTCGGTTCATTTGATATTTCACTTGTTACTAACTTGTTTCCTTGTGCAGAAAGGTTACCGAATTTGATTCAAAGTGTTAAGCATTGAGTTGGATTCATCTGTTAGTGATTCTTTACAGAATATGTGTTACCGCATCAGATACCAAAACCGAATCTCAGATATACTTTGTATATTTTGGGGTTTAAGTGCTCTAAGTTTGTTAAATCTTACACTTACCGAATCTGTGTGAGAATGTAGTCATTTTTATTAGAATTTGATACAGACGGTGATATACCGAATCTGCTACAGTCCTGAAACTGATACCGAACCCGAATGTGCTACAGTACCTATACCGAATCTGACACTTACTGTTAGATTTTAAATATGAATCTGGGATTCTGTGATCTACCGAATCCTTTACCGAATCAACCTTAAGTTCTTCTCAAAATGTCTACTCAAGATACTTTGATCATTGGATCCGATTCCAGACCTCCTGTATTGTTTGATGACAAATATAACCAGTGGCTCCATCGTATCACTCAGTACATAGACTACAAGGGTGAGAAGGCAAAGTACATTTGGGCTTCTTTGAGAGAAGGTCCAATTACTGAATTCCATCTAGAAACCAGTCTACCAATACCAGTCTATGAACTTTCTGGTGAGAAACGTGAGCGTGCTCAAGGTGATATTGAGGTCAAAAATGTCGTCATGCAAGCTATCTGGTATGAGTTGTTTAAGAATGTTGATAGCAACACTACTGCTAAAGACATATGAGATGAGATCAAAAGACAACAAGAAATTTATGACATGTCTGATGTCACTAAGTTGAATAAGGACCTAGGATTTATGAAGATTTCAAGCAGGAACCTGAAGAACTTCTCAAGGATACCTACCAACGTTGTAATGGTGTTATGAATGAGTTGAAAAGGTACACGATTACCAAAGTGACTAATGAGATCAACATGATGTTTCTTAAAAAGCTCAATTCTGATTGGCTTCCTTATGGAACCATCATTCGATCTACTAAAGAGATTGATAGGTTGAATATACATGAGCTAGTTGGTGTCCTTATGCATTATCAGCCAGTCGTGTCTAAACTTCAAGACAAAAGGAAAGAGTCTTCTCCGGGTGATCCAATTGCCCTCATTGCTAAGAAAAATAGCAAATCTTACACCACTTTCAAAAGCTTATCGAAGATAGTGCTTGTTGAAGAATCAACTGATTCTGAAGGGCTCAATCTTTCGGATGCTGATGATTCTTACCTTGAACTAGTCAAGATGGCTGCTATGTTCACCAAAGCTTTGAACAAGTACAAATTTAAAGGTAAATCAAGCAACCAACGCAAGAATTTATCTTCTTCCTTCTACTACAAGAAACCTGATTCATCAAAACATCATCATTCTGAAGATTCCAAGAAAGAAGATTCAATCTGTTATAATTGTGGCAAAGCTGGTCATTTCTCTTGTGAATGCAAAATGCCTAAGAAGAAGGATGCAGCTTAATACAAGACAAAAATGTTGATGGCAAAGGTTATTGTTGGTTGAATGTTGGTTAATGAACTAAACGACAAAGTTAAGTATGATAATTAACCAAAGAATATGTTTTGATGATGACATATACATATGCATAAGTGATGACCGACATCTTAACATAAAACATGCAAGGTCACTAATCCATACTTTATCTTGCAAATGACCAAGTCAAACATAACATAAAGAATGGAATTAAAGATCAGCAAAATACACGGTCAAGGTACGGTCGACCGTATACCCAGCCGTAGAACCCCAAACTGAATTGCAATGCAGTTTTATGAAAACAAGTTGCATAGTCACCACCACGGTTAAGCGCAGTGCGACCGCAGTTTTCTCTGTCACCACTTTTGTCGAAATTAAGTTTGACTATTTCCCGACATCTATAATTCATGAAACCTTTCTCAACATGCTTAGAATAGATTCCCTCTCCATACTCAATTGAGTTTTGGTCATAAAAACACTAATCGTGGTTAATTACGCCCAATGACATCTTAATGACAAATTAACCAAGATTAGGCATAACACATAAGTGTTAAACAACAACTTGTAATCTTAAATCTTATCTAGACATCCTTAGTATGATCATCAAGTACTAACACACTTAAGCCAATATCACTATAACAATAATTACTTTTAAAGATGACTTTGTGATTAATTAAGGCTAAATGAAGGGCAATGCTTTCAAGTGTAACTAGTAAAGACTTGTAATCTGAAAATACATTTAGATACATTTAGGATGGTCACCAAGTACTAACTAGAGATTGCTCTTCCCTTGTGCATGAGTTGGACATTAATGTGTGCTTACACATTAATTATGCAATATGTTATATTGCAAGTAAGCTTGCTAAAAGCTTAAATTATAAGTTGTGCAAATATCTATATGATTGATCTTAGAGTAACTATCTCTTACTGTGTGTGAGTATTACTTGTTACTTGCTAATATGTTTAATACTAATAAATTTGTCAACTTAATTAATATGCTTGCTATGTTCTTACTAGTTAGAATACTAGGATTCAAGTAACTAGCCTACTCCAATAAATTAAGTGTAAAATGGTTCACAATGGAATTATGGTCAATAGTTTATTTGGTCTTATCTAAGTAACAAGTTGTGTGATGACCCGGAAAATTTCGACTTATTTAAACCAATTCTCTATATGATTTAATATTTTCGACATGATAAGCAATGAATTTTGACAAGTTTTAAAACTTTTAAAAATGATTTTTTTTATATATAACGGTTGACCACCCTATTTGTCCAACGATTCACGAACGTCATAACATGTATTATATATATATTTTAATAAATATAAGAGTTTTCGATATATACGGAATCATGCGAATAATATTTATATACGAAATGATTAAAAATTTACTATTAAACGATGCTATTTCAAATTAAAAATTTTACGTATTAAGTCATTTTATTTTTATGATATAATTTTTGTAATTTTTTTTAAGAAACGAAGTTAAATTAATAATGTACAATTTGTAAAGCACAACGTACAACGTGTAGCTTAAATAGTTGAATTTAAATTAATTCATTTACTATTCACATGAAAACGACATGATAGAAATTATTAATTATAAGTTACATATAATACCCCTGAAGTATTTAATAAATACGACTTTTTAAAATTTTAATATTCGAATTTACGTAATATTTAAATATGTCGACGAAGATAAAAACAAACGAATGTGACCTGTAAAAAGGGACCATGCGATCGCATGGTTTCCCCTCACAACTTCCATGCGATCGCATGGCTAAGGGGGACAGGCCAAAGTCTATAAATTTCGACGTTTTGGTTCATTTGTGCACATTTCCTCTTCTGATAATATATTACTCCGTATTTATGTTATTTAATTATTATTATAATTATTATTGTTATTTTTATTATTATTATTATTATTATTATTATTATTATTATTATTATTATTATTATTATTATTATTATTATTATTATTATTATTATTATTATTATTAAGATTAATATTATTATTAATCTTAATCTTAATATTATTAGTAGTATTATTATTAATTAGTATTATATATAAAATATTACGACGAGGTCATGAGCGTGTTACTTTCAAAATGGGTTTTCAAGCGGGATAGAGCTAAGGAAAATATGGGTTATTACTAAGGAGGTTATGGGTATTGTTCGAGGGTTTTGCTCGTGAGTCAAACTAGTGTTTATCATCTCTATTGCGTCTACGTACTTTCCTACAATATTGAATCTCAATATTGATACGTAAGCACTCATATTTTATCTTTTATATATTAATTGTGTATCCATGTCTAGTGCCCGAGTATATATATTTATACATGCTTGTATGCTAAATTTCGTCGCTAAACAGTTTATAATGAATCACGAATTAAATACATATATTACTGGTAAAAAGTATATAATATGCATGTTTTTGGAAAGCTGGAGAAAAATCAATGACTTTTCATTTAGATATCGAATAGTTTCGATGAACGGATTAAAAGATATGATCAATTGAATTATGATTGATGATAATTGAAATTGTTTTGAATCTGCAATTAAGATTTAAGCAAACTGTTTACAAGATTGATAAAATGGATTTTTAAATGTTACCAGCCGAGTAAATGAATCCTTATATAAGGTACGTCTCGTTTGTTGAACTATTGTTAAAATTGACTTTTTGAAACAACATTGGATAACTTTTGTATGACGATATCGAGCATTAGGATTGTGATACACTATGACCTGACCTAGCTTGATAGACATTTATTGACCAACATATGTTCTCTAGGTTGAGATCTACGGTTATTTGGTAATCCGAGTTTCGATCACATTTTGGTAAACGACTTTATATGCTGCTAAGGTGAGTTTCATTTGCTCCCTTTTTAATTGCTTTTGCAATATATATTTTTGGGCTGAGAATACATGCACTTTATTTTAAACGCAATGGATACAAGTACATACTAAATTCTACACCGAGTTTGAATCGAAAATCCCTTAGCTTTGGTAACTAGTAACTGCTGGTTATAAGAACTGGTGGGCGCGAGTAGTTATATATGGATCCATAGGGCTTGACATCCCCGTCCGAGCTAGAGCACTAGCCTTTTAACGGACGTATGCTATTTGAGAAGCGTACACGTTGGTTTGCGTGCATTTTTAAGATGATTATACAAAGGGTACAAATTATATATACGTTAAGTTTATTTACCAGGGTGCTCAATTTCGTAGAATATTTTGATAAACGTTTCTGGATGAAACAACTGAAATCTTGTGATCCACCTTTATATACAGATTATACGAAATATTAAAACTATGAACTCACCAACCTTTGTGTTGACACTTGTTAGCATGTTTATTCTCAGGTTTTCTAGAAGTCTTCCGCTGTTTGCTTAGATGTTAGACAAGCTATGTGCATGGAGTCTTACATGACATATTTTTCAAGGAAAAGTTGCATTCACCAAATCATCACCATGTATCTTATTTTGACTGCATTGTCAACGGAAGTACTGTTGTAAACTATTATTTATGGTGATTGTCTATATGTAGAAATCATCAGATGTCGAAAACCTTTGATTTAAATATTCATTTATGGTGTGCTTTTTCAAAAGAATGCAATGTTTACAAAACATATCATATAGAGGTCAAATGCCTCGCAATGAAATCAATGAATGACGTGTTCGTTCATATGGATTTGGAGCGATCGTCACAGTTGGTATCAGAGCGTTGGTCCTAGCGAATCAGGTCTTGCATGAGTGTGTCTAACTGATAGTTGTTAGGGTGCATTAGTAAGTCTGGACTTCGACCGTGTCTGCATGTTAAAAGTTTTGCTTATTATTTATTGTCGGAAATTATATGCTTATCATTCTTAAAGTCTAGACACGTTTTCCTGCATTTATTGCATAAATAGTGTATAGACAAAAATTCATATCTTAGCATATCTGTTACTGTAAACTTTTCCTGACATCTTCCGAAAATTTCTCCGTGATTTATGGAATTTGGTATTATATATACATATGTATGATTTATGGAATTTGGTATTATATATACATATGTAAATTATGTATTGAAGAATACCAAACTAAATTCTATAATCTAATTCATATCAAAAATCATCTCCCTAATTATACAAGATGGATCCCGTATCTAGTTCAAATTCCTTAAACTCTGACAGCTATTCCGATATGGATATTCACCTGAATTCCGAAGACAGTGTAACCGGAATGGATCAACCAATTAGCCATCATCTATTCTGGATGAATTGGGGATGGGTTCGTAGCTTACTTAATTATTGGAGACAAGAAGAAGGCGATCCCTTCCATCCACCACATTGCCCTCTTGGTGAAGAACCTGAAGCACTTACCGGCGAACCTGTTCGAGACACCATTTTCTCTCTCATCTCCAGAATATCTCATCATGATCATATACTCTCTCAAATTCTGGATCTTATTCATCCGCTCGTCCGAACCACCAATCATCCCGGTGTAGTAGAAGAAGTCAACGAGCTTCGCGCTCGGGTAGTGGCTTTGGAGAATACGGTGCAAAGGTTACAAGCACCAACATCATCACCGGCATCAACAGTACCATCGACAACAACACCAACAGTACCATTACCACCACCAGCAACATCCGCATCACAAACCTCAATTTCACAATCTGTTCCACGAGCATCAACATCATACGCACAGTAGTTACCAAGAAATACCGGCAACAATAACCGATGAAGTACTAACTCATTTTTCCTGAAGAAATTTTATGTATATTTAGTATATATGAATTTTGAAATCAAATAAATCTTTTCGTACTAAGCTATTACGTGTGAAACTTAACTGGTAGGTACTACTCAGTTAGTTCATGTTACTAATATGCAATGATGTACATCCTTCCTTAATAACTTAACCATTGTTAACTACAATCTCTGTTTCAACCCAATGAATTCCATTTCATAATAAACCAAGTGTATTATTCAATTACATAATTGATTTTACATTTTCATTTTTGATATACTCGAAACTTTCCAGAAAATATCATTTGTACCTTGCGAAGTTAGCAAGCGTTCCATAAGCACCAACATGATTCACTGAGGAAATATCAATAAAACTGAATAACGAAGTATTGATTACATTAGTAAAATACTCCACGAAGATTATGAAATTTTTAATGTTTTAGAGATTATTCATTTCTAATCCAGCCAAAAATTAAATGAGCTTAATATGATATTAACTCATTAAATCTGTGTTACATCTGAAGAAAATATACAAACATATATTTTCTTAAGACGGTAATAAAAATTCTTTTGTACAAAATATTACTTGTGAAATCTTTAACGGGTAGGTAATACTCGGGAAATATATAAGTTCACAATTAATATGTTACACTGTACATTCTTCAACTTTGATTCAAAAATTATTAACAATGCTTACAACGATATACAATCGTTTTCATACAAATTCAATTACATATTCTGATATTGACAGATCAGAAACCAAGTCATAACTCTGAACCGGTGAAATCTTTCTTAGACCTCTACATCTTTCAAAGCTATACTTTGACTTCAAAAATGTGAAAGATCCTTTAGCATTGTTATTACTGAAAATAATATTGCAATCCATTTTCAAAGTATCCAGTTTTACCACACTTTCAACCAGTCAACTTCGACTTTTTAGATTAACCTTATTATAACCTTGACATATACGTTCTTGTTACTGGGGAACCTTTCATGTTCCACCACATTAGCAGTAAATTTACCAACAACTTCATTGATCTGTGACCTTCCGAAAAATCATTATACTCATTGAAACCCCATCATGTACTCACCTACATCTTGTAACAATAATTGCTATACCAACTACCGGGAATTAGCAATCAGTATTTCGAATTTTGCAGCAATTCTACGCCAACAGTTATATATATACATATAATGTCTATCTTATAGACTTACATACTTCGAATGTGAAGTTTCTGAAAAACACCCCAAACTGCGAAACTAGTTCTCCGAATTTTGGAAAAATGCTGATGAAATAGCAAAAACTGTAAACGACCTTAACAGTCAAAAGTTTGATGATAAAGAATAGTATGGTGGTAAAGCTGAGAAAAATAGAAGGTTTGGAACTGGAAAACGGATTGAGCAAAGTATGAAGGAGGCTGTGGATAAATCACAAAGAATAAACCTGCCTTCAAAGAATCCAAATGATTCAGTATCTGCTGAAGCCATTAACGAATACCTTGCCTCTGAATCTAAACCCTTGCGGATAATATTCTTCATCATCCTCTGATATTAGAAATTCTAAGATATCATCGTATCTTTCATTATAAATATCCTCCATATTTCTGGAGATAATTCCATAGTCATTCTTATCGGAAATCAATTTTCTCCTTGCGATATCTGTGTAACATCATAAAAGAAACTATTTTAGTTTCTAAATTTTGAAACCGTCGAGTTTAAAATATGAATATTTTTGAAGTGGTGTTGGGAGCTGAAGCATGAGTTAGTATAATGTAATGACACTTGATCAACGTGATTATATTACAGTAAGTCATGCTGAGTTTCTAATGAAACGTGATAAAGGTTTACAGATCCCACCCTCATCATGAACCATGTTACATAACTCTTTCATTCTATATAATCTCTAAATATATCAAGAAAATATATTTCTTGATGATTCGGTCTTTTCCGGATATTCTGGTAATTTGAAAAATCAAGATCGTGCCATTACGATTACCTTCTCAGAACATTAACTATGTTCATCCAAAACTCCATACCTACGAATTCTGGACCATTATTCGCTTGACTTAAGGTCGGGAAGAGAAAACGAAAGCATGAAGCTCCGAAATATAATGGAGAATATAAAGCCCGATAACAACTCCGAAATTACAAACCGTGTATATCAATGCGTATAGCAATATAACGACACGGGAGAATGAAAAACACTATAACCCCAAGGTAATGGTAGAAGAAAATAACTTCCTCTGGTGGTAGATGAAAAAGAAGAATGACAGATATAAAAGTTAGGAGTATATCAAGAATCAGAACTGGATTAAGCATTTCACAATCTTTTGGAAGTATGAAATAAGGAAGAAGATGTAGGAGTGGTAAAAATAATGAAACGGAAGTGGTTAATTTATAGCGAAATATCAGACATAGCAATCGAAGCAGATTACGCATTTAATCAAAGGAAATCTTAATTTCCACAATTACCGAAGAATCAAATCTTATTTAGATTATGAAGATTTTCTATTCTTTAAATTTCGGAAATCAATCGTTACTACGTCAAGAGATAAGACGCATATCTATTCTCCATTTCACTCTTTTACGATAACTTCCCTCATACGCTTCGAGTAATTGGATTGTTTTATCCATATTATTCAACGGTGATAGAAATTCTATTTATCAACTCATATTCGTCATAAAAACATTTTTATTGTTAACCATGACAACCTCACTCAAATTTCGGGACGAAATTTCTTTAACGGGGAGGTACTGTGATGACCCGGAAAATTTCGACTTATTTAAACCAATTCTCTATATGATTTAATATTTTCGACATGATAAGCAATGAATTTTGACAAGTTTTAAAACTTTTAAAAATGATTTTTTTATATATAACGGTTGACCACCCTATTTGTCCAACGATTCACGAACGTCATAACATGTATTATATACATATTTTAATAAATATAAGAGTTTTCGATATATACGGAATCATGCGAATAATATTTATATACGAAATGATTAAAAATTTACTATTAAACGATGCTATTTCAAATTAAAAATTTTACGTATTAAGTCATTTTATTTTTATGATATAATTTTTGTAATTTTTTTTAAGAAACGAAGTTAAATTAATAATGTACAATTTGTAAAGCACAACGTACAACGTGTAGCTTAAATAGTTGAATTTAAATTAATTCATTTACTATTCACATGAAAACGACATGATAGAAATTATTAATTATAAGTTACATATAATACCCCTGAAGTATTTAATAAATACGACTTTTTAAAATTTTAATATTCGAATTTACGTAATATTTAAATATGTCGACGAAGATAAAAAAAACGAATGTGACCTGTAAAAAGGGACCATGCGATCACATGGTTTCCCCTCACAACTTCCATGCGATCGCATGGCTAAGGGGGACAGGCCAAAGTCTATAAATTTCGACGTTTTGGTTCATTTGTGCACATTTCCTCTTCTGATAATATATTACTTAGTATTTATGTTATTTAATTATTATTATAATTATTATTGTTATTATTATTATTATTATTATTATTATTATTATTATTAAGATTAATATTATTATTAATCTTAATATTATTAGTAGTATTATTATTAATTAGTATTATATATAAAATACTACGACGAGGTCATGAGCGTGTTACTTTCAAAATGGGTTTTCAAGCGGGATAGAGCTAAGGAAAATATGGGTTATTACTAAGGAGGTTATGGGTATTGTTCGAGGGTTTTGCTCGTGAGTCAAACTAGTGTTTATCATCTCTGTTGCGTCTACGTACTTTCCTACAATATTGAATCTCAATATTGATACGTAAGCACTCATATTTTATCTTTTATATATTAATTGTGTATCCATGTCTAGTGCTCGAGTATATATATTTATACATGCTTGTATGCTAAATTTCATCGCTAAACAGTTTATAATGAATCACGAATTAAATACATATATTACTGGTAAAAAGTATATAATATGCATGTTTTTGGAAAGCTGGAGAAAAATCAATGACTTTTCATTTAGATATCGAATAGTTTCGATGAACGGATTAAAAGATATGATCAACTGAATTATGATTGACGATAATTGAAATTGTTTTGAATCTGCAATTAAGATTTAAACAACCTGTTTACAAGATTGATAAAATGGATTTTTAAATGTTACCAGCCGAGTAAATGAATCCTTATATAAGGTACGTCTCGTTTGTTGAACTATTGTTAAAATTGACTTTTTGAAACAACATTGGATAACTTTTGTATGACGATATCGAGCATTAGGATTGTGATACACTATGACCTGACCTAGCTTGATAGACATTTATTGACCAACATATGTTCTCTAGGTTGAGATCTACGGTTATTTGGTAATCCGAGTTTCGATCACATTTTGGTAAACGACTTTATATGCTGCTAAGGTGAGTTTCATTTGCTCCCTTTTTAATTGCTTTTGCAATATATATTTTTGGGCTGAGAATACATGCACTTTATTTTAAACGCAATGGATACAAGTACATACTAAATTCTACACCGAGTTTGAACCGAAAATCCCTTAGCTTTGGTAACTAGTAACTGCTGGTTATAAGAACTGGTGGGCGCGAGTAGTTATATATGGATCCATAGGGCTTGACATCCCCGTCCGAGCTAGAGCACTAGCCTTTTAACGGACGTATGCTATTTGAGAAGCGTACACGTTGGTTTGCGTGCATTTTTAAGATGATTATACAAAGGGTACAAATTATATATACGTTAAGTTTATTTACCAGGGTGCTCAATTTCGTAGAATATTTTGATAAACGTTTCTGGATGAAACAACTGAAATCTTGTGATCCACCTTTATATACAGATTATACGAAATATTAAAACTATGAACTCACCAACCTTTGTGTTGACACTTGTTAGCATGTTTATTCTCAGGTTTTCTAGAAGTCTTCCGCTGTTTGCTTAGATGTTAGACAAGTTATGTGCATGGAGTCTTACATGACATATTTTTCAAGGAAAAGTTGCATTCACCAAATCATCACCATGTATCTTATTTTGAGTGCATTGTTAATGAAAGTACTGTTGTAAACTATTATTTATGGTGATTGTCTATATGTAGAAATCATCAGATGTCGAAAACCTTTGATTTAAATATTCATTTATGGTGTGCTTTTTCAAAAGAATGCAATGTTTACAAAACATATCATATAGAGGTCAAATGCCTCGCAATGAAATCAATGAATGATGTGTTCGTTCATATGGATTTGGAGCGATCGTCACAAGTTATGATTGCTTATTCAAGTATGACTTAACTTTGATGTCTCTATATACTTAATGATTATCTTAGAAAGACATCATTCAATTAATCTCTACCTAATCTTAAAATGAACATGACTTGTGATTAATTGAAACTAGGAAGTTAATGACATATTGACTAGTCTTTAGAATTGAACCAAATACATTAATGTGACTAACTAAGTCTTGACCAAACTGAGATTTCCCAAAATATCAATCAAGACACTTCTCCAAGAATGTTGGGTTTACCACTATGGGAGTGTTATGTCACTTTCACTCAATAAGACCAAATCTCACACACTTAATGCATATAGTACTTGTATAGGATGTTGAGTTTCTTTTGCAGGTGCTAGATGGAGTAAATGTGCCAAAATGTGGTGTTCAAATTTGAGTCAAACGGCTATACAACGGATACACATTTTGGACTGGAGCACGGTCGAATCATGGTCGACCGTGCTGGCAAACGGTTGCAAATGGCTATTTTTTGAATTCTACTATAAAAGGCAAGCATTGAAGAGCATTTGAAACTGACCCACTTGCATATTTCAAAAGCGTATATCCAGAGATCACAAGGGCTCTAATTACTACTCAAATGTGATCAAGAAAGAGAAGATTCTATGATCTTATATATATAGAATTTGGTTATTGTAAACTTACTAATCAAAATCATTAATCTTGTGAGTTTACTTAGTGTAATGTATGTCTTAATATTGTCTTAGGATCATCATTGCAAAGTGTATAAGTCTTGTAACTTCAAATTAGTATAAGCATAGGCTAGCTTAGTGATCTACTTCCTTAAAGGGACTTAGGAATTTGATTAATCTTATTTGTAGATTAATACTTGTCCAATGTGAAGACAAGTTGATCTAGGTTGGAGTTGATCTTTTAAAGGGATAGAAATATTAGGTTTATTGTCTACCAAAGAAGTTGAAGACTTGTAAATCGGATCTCCACCGGGTTTGGAGAAAGGTGCTTAGTGAAGCAAGAAATCCCGATTAGTGTAATCGGGGAGTGGATTAAGGTGGATTAGTTAACATCCACCCGAACCACTATAAATCCTTGTGTCTATGTTCTTTACATTACTTTATTCATCATTTTGAACATATACACTACACACATCTAGAGGTGTAAACAAGCTGAGCCGAGCCCGAGCTTGGTAGTGTTCGAGCTCGGATCGTTTCATTTTTAGAAAGCTCGAGCTCGAGTTCGGCTCGATTCGAGCCTTAAGTTTTTAGCTCGAGCTCGGCTCATGACTTATGGATAAAGCTCGAGCTCGGCTTGTGATAAGCTCAGTTTTAAAGAAGGCCTTAAGCTTCATTGATTCTGATACACATACCATTCATTTATAAAACTAGAAAAAGTAGAAAATTTTTGAAGGTAATGTTGAGAAGATGGATAAAACAAAAAACAATGATAATAAATGATATCTGGAAAGTTGAAACTTAGAATGGTATATTGTATATGAAGTGTACGTAAATATCTGGAAAACATGGGAGACTTTATGTGAGATTAAGTCTTGAAAGAAGAAGTTGTTGTTTGAGAGATAGTAGAAGAACATGTGAGATACGGAGTATTAGGTATGTTGAAACTTGAAAACAAAACGAATTCGAAATAAATTTGGAAAAATAAATCGACAAAATCTGATGGGTTTGTGCGTTGGGTGTAGAAAATATCAAATGATGTGCTCCACATCTCGAGAAAGACTTGAGTTTACGGGTGAGATTTGTGGCACAATTTCCATATATATTTATGATTTATGATATATACATATAAATATACAAAATAAAGTTTAAAATATAAAATATTAAATATTAATAATAATAGAATAATATATATACACACATTAAAGCTCGTTTAGGCTCGCGAGCTTAATCGAGCTCCATAACTAAAGCTCGAGCTCGAGCTCGTTTACTAAACGAGCCCTAAATCAGGCTCGAATTCAGGATCGAGCTCGTTTAGACTCGGCTCGAAACGAGCTTTTAGCGAGTCGAGCTCGAGTAGCTCACGAGTAGTTCAGCTCATTTACAGCCCTACACACATCAAGTTTGAGTTAAATTGGTTGATCATGGTTAACTGAATTTGGTGATCAATCAAAAAAATGTTAAAAACGTATTAAGTAAATATTCACCCCCCTCTAGTTACTTACAGTTGGTATCAGAGCGGTTGCTCAAATCATTGCTCTATAAATGTTTTTGAAAGTGACAAAATTCGTTTTGTGCAAAAACTTGAATCAACGATTCTCGGGTCAACTCAAACTATGAGATACTTGGAAGAATTGGTGAAAAAAGCATCAATCTTTGATAAGGTAGATATTGATGTGTGGAAATTGAGATTTGAGACTTATCTCAAATCCAATGATTACTACTTGTGGAGAATAATCAAAGTAGGAGACTATGTTCCACAAGAAAGTTCAAGACTAGTGAAATCAACATTTCAAAACAATGATGTCTTGAAACAATTTGATGCAATTTCACTACTTCATGAAGTTCTTCCTAATGAAGAAAGAATAAAGATAATTTCATGTGAAAGTGCAACGGAATGTTGGGATTCACTATGCTCTCAAGAAGAAGAAAACTCTAGGAGTTTAAAGGGTAAAGGGGTAAGGAAGAATTTAGAGAAGCTTGGAGATTTTCAAAAAAGGGTTTGGATGGAAATAAAGATTTTTGTCTCATAAGTTCTTGGAATGATCTAAATCAAGATGGTCAAAGTGAAGAAGAGGTTGAATCTCCTTTCATAGAAAATGATGTCTCAAGCATGGATTGCAATGAGGTATATGTATTCTATCCTTCTAATTATGAAGAATTGTTAGATGATTACAAGACTATTAAATTTTTGTATGATAGTAGTCGTGACAAAGTAAAACTTTTAGAAAAAGAATTACACATAGTTAGATAACTTAACAAAGTTTTAATTGATGAAAATAACACTTTGAAAAGAAGACTTGAAAGGATGACTATTTATGATTCATCAAAAGATAAACTTGAAATAAATATGTGTCATGACTCTAGCAAACACAAATCATGTAATCAAAGTCTATTGTCTATTATTAGGAGAATTGAGAACATGGGAAAAATAGATCAAGCTAGCAATTCAATGGTAGGGATAAGTCAAGGATTAGGTAATCTTAAAATCAGTCAAAACCAATGATCAAAATGCTAATGAAAATAACCTTTTCAAAAAGACTTTGAATTATAGAAAGGTTTTTCTTTGTACAAATGCAAAATTGTTTTTGGAAAATGATTTTAAAAGATTATTGAAGGAAGTTTACTTGTATTAGGATTGTGTGTTTGTGTGAAACTATGAATTGCATGCTAAATACAAGATTGATGTGTTTTGTGTATACTATGTGTATAATTGAATATATATATATATATATATATATATATATATATATATATATATATATATATATATATATATATATATATATATATATATATATATATATATATATATATATATATATATTGTGATGCCCCGTAAAAAACCATCGTGTACGAATCATCAACAACAGGATCATTACAAGGTCAAACACTATATGCTATTTCAAAATACGTTTGCATTCATGATAAAAGGTGACGTCATAACGAACGTCAAGTGTTTTACAACTAAAGTATGCTTCTATGAACGGAAGCAAAGATAATAGTACGTGACCCTTAGGTCGTTACAAATCATAGTTCAAAAGTAATTAAGTTTGAATGCAAGATAAAGTAGTTCATGCGGTGACATCTCTAAAGAAGCGGGTGTCTACAGCAAGACAAGTACACAGCGGAAGCAACCTTAAGCACCTGAGAAAAACATGCTTAAAAACGTCAACACAAAGGTTGGTGAGCTATAGTTTAAGTATAACAGTATGTAAGGTAGGCCACGAGATTTCAGTGCTACAAAGAGCGTTTCAAAACAGTATGATAAAGTATATGTTAACCGTAGGCACTTGGTAACTAACTTAACGTTTATACCCCCTGAAAGTATACTTGGCAAGTGCGTATATTTACAAAGTATTTAACACTCATTAAATGCTAGCGCGACTAGCCCGAATGGGGATGTCAAACCCTATGGATCCATATCTAAGATTCGCGTTCACCGGTTCAAAAACCAATGACTAAACGTTACCGAGCTAAAGGGAATGTTTATGCCGTTGTATAACCCACACATATATAAGTTTAAGTACTCGTGCCTAGTATGTAAAATGTAAAATGCGCATGTATTCTCAGTTCTCAAAATAGTTAAAGTAAAAAAGGGATGCTATAACTCACAATGATAAAGTAGCGGTAAAGTCAAGTCGAGAAATAAGCAAGTACGTAGGTCCGGAAAGTCCTCAACCTAAGTCAAATAGTACTAAGTCAGTAAATCGTCTGAATAGGTTTAAAAGTATGTAAATAAGGTCTTAAGGGTCATCATCATTCATCATTAAACAAAAGGTGTAAAGTAAGTTTCGTTCAAGTATAGAGTTTAAAACAAAGGCTGAGTTCGATCAGTCACCACGGCCTCTATACCTATTGAAATAATGTGAGACCAGTGGCCATGGCTCCGTATATGAGTCCTCTAGTTGTGGAAAAAATTCAAGAAGCAAAATCGTCTTCGTTTGACCGTGGCGACGGTCTAAGTGCGAGTAGGTCAGAATTTTCAGCACAACGTTAAAAGGACATAGCGACGATCGGAGAGCCATAAATCCTAAACCGTAACTCGGATTAAGACGAGTCCTAAATGAAAAGTTATCTACTCGAATAGAGCTATCTGAAAATCATATTTAAAGTAGCCCAGGTCATATGGGTCAGACACAGAAACAGTAAAACAGTAGGTCCGGTGGGTTCTTGGTGTTCGATGCTTATCACGGTTCTCATCCTTGATGCATATAGCTTCAAGTGTACAACTCATTGATGTGTTTACATCATCTTAACCAAGGTTTAACCATCATAACATTTGTGTAAGTCTAAGACATGTAGCACAACTCAATTAAGTGTTGTATGTAGTTCGATGAGCCAAAGTTACATCAAAGTCTTAGATCCGACACATACATGAACTACAAAAGTAATATTAACCAAGTTTTGACTATTATGACACAAGTGTAGGTCTAAGACATGTAGCAAAACTCACTTAAGAGTTGTATGAAGTTTGATGAACCAAAGTTACATCAAGGTGATGAACCAAAGTTACATCAAGGTCTTAGATCTAACACATACATGAACTTTAAAACTAATATTAAGTTACAACTTGAAAATAAACTTATAAAATCAAGATCTTAAGTTGTAGAACATAGTTCTTAGTTAGATCTTGAAGATCCTAGACCCAAAAGTCTAGATCTAACATAAGTGTACCAAGTTATAATTAAAGAAAGCTTACTTACATGTTCTTGAAATTTTAAAGTTAATTTTAGTTCAAGAAAGTATGAGATCAAGACTAACTTGTAATACTTGACCATTTAAACCAACAAACATGAAATTAAAGTACATAATATAAAGAAATAAACTAAGTAAACTAGTAATAAGTTCATGGGTTTCATACTTTTAAAGATCCAAGCCTAAGTCTTGATCTTTAGAAAGTAAACTTTAAGTTTACTTCATGAACACAAGTAATGATTTACAACCATGAACTTACAATCTTTTTAAAATAATAATTGTAGAACATAACTAGTAAGTTAGTTCTTGTGTGTTCTTGTTAATACAAGATAATATGGAGAATCAAACTAAAGAGTTTGATTCTTGTAACATGTAAGTAAGTAACAAACAAAGTAAACAACTACAACTAACAAATACAAGTAATTAAACAACATCAAAGAACAAAAGATGATGATGATTATGTAGCTATGGGCTACGGTTTTAAGCAAGGAAGAAGAGAAGAAGAAAAAAAAAAGTCTCAAGTTGCTTACAAGAATTAGAGAGAAAAGAGAGAAAGTTGCAAGTATCTTGTGTGTGTTTTGAATGAGAGAAATGGAAGTGAGTAAGTAATGAGAAAATGAAAAAAAAACTCTCCCCATGATGCTAGTAGGCTGACGGTTTGAATGGGGGAAAGGGGAAGGGATTTGTTCACTAGTCCATGCATGGTAAAGCCTTAAAAGTTGGTTTCTAAGTGTGATTACATGGGAAGTAACATGTAACAAGATTCTTCAAGTATCAAACTATCTAGTTAATCTCTAAATGTAATACTTACATGTTAAGTTGGGCTAATGATGAAATGTCCCGTTCTTATTGATGAAAAACGTTCCATATTAATTGATTTCGTTACGAGGTTTTGACCTCTATATGAGACGTTTTTCAAAGACTGCATTCATTTTTAAAACAAACCATAACCTTTATTTCATAGATAAAGGTTTAAAAAGCTTTACGTAGATTATCAAATAATGATAATCTAAAATATCCTGTTTACACACGACCATTACATAATGGTTTACAATACAAATATGTTACATCGAAATCAGTTTCTTGAATGCAGTTTTTACACAATATCATACAAACATGGACTCCAAATCTTGTCCTTATTTTAGTATGCAACAGCGGAAGCTCTTAGTATTCACCTGAGAATAAACATGCTTTAAACGTCAACAAAAATGTTGGTGAGTTATAGGTTTAACCTATATATATATCAAATCGTAACAATAGACCACAAGATTTCATATTTCAATACACATCCCATACATAGAGATAAAAATCATTCATATGGTGAACACCTGGTAACTGACATTAACAAGATGCATATATAAGAATATCCCCATCATTCCGGGACACTCTTCGGATATGATATAAATTTCGAAGTACTAAAGCATCCGGTACTTTGGATGGGGTTTGTTAGGCCCAATAGATCTATCTTTAGGATTCACGTCAATTAGGGTGTCTGTTTCCTAATTCTTAGATTACCAGACTTAATAAAAAGGGGCATATTCGATTTCGATAATTCAACCATAGAATGTAGTTTCACGTACTTGTGTCTATTTTGTAAATCATTTATAAAATCTGCATGTATTCTCATCCCAAAAATATTAGATTTTAAAAGTGGGACTATAACTCACTTTCACAGATTTTTACTTCGTCGGGAAGTAAGACTTGGCCACTGGTTGATTCACGAACCTATAACAATATATACATATATATCAAAGTATGTTCAAAATATATTTATAACACTTTTAATATATTTTGATGTTTTAAGTTTATTAAGTCAGCTGTCCTCGTTAGTAACCTACAACTAGTTGTCCACAGTTAGATGTACAGAAATAAATCGATAAATATTATCTTGAATCAATCCACGACCCAGTGTATATGTATCTCAGTATTGATCACAACTCAAACTATATATATTTTGGAATCAACCTCAACCCTGTATAGCTAACTCCAACATTCACATATAGAGTGTCTATGGTTGTTCCGAAATATATATAGATGTGTCGACATGATAGGTCGAAACATTGTATACGTGTCTATGGTATCTCAAGATTACATAATATACAATACAAGTTGATTAAGTTATGGTTGGAATAGATTTGTTACCAATTTTCACGTAGCTAAAATGAGAAAAATTATCCAATCTTGTTTTACCCATAACTTCTTCATTTTAAATCCGTTTTGAGTGAATCAAATTGCTATGGTTTCATATTGAACTCTATTTTATGAATCTAAATAGAAAAAGTATAGGTTTATAGTCAAAAAAATAAGTTACAAGTCGTTTTTGTAAAGGTAGTCATTTCAGTCGAAAGAACGACGTCTAGATGACCATTTTAGAAAACATACTTCCACTTTGAGTTTAACCATAATTTTTGAATATAGTTTCATGTTCATAATAAAAATCATTTTCTCAGAATAACAACTTTTAAATCAAAGTTTATCATAGTTTTTAATTAAGTAACCCAAAACAGCCCGCGGTGTTACTACGACGGCGTAAATCCGGTTTTACTGTGTTTTTCGTGTTTCCAGGTTTTAAATCATTAAGTTAGCATATCATATAGATATAGAACATGTGTTTAGTTGATTTTAAAAGTCAAGTTAGAAGGATTAACTTTTGTTTGCGAACAAGTTTAGAATTAACTAAACTATGTTCTAGTGATTACAAGTTTAAACCTTCGAATAAGATAGCTTTATATGTATGAATCGAATGATGTTATGAACATCATTACTACCTTAAGTTCCTTGGATAAACCTACTAGAAAAGAGAAAAATGGATCTAGCTTCAACGAATCCTTGGATGGCTCGAAGTTCTTGAAGCAGAATCATGACACGAAAACAAGTTCAAGTAAGATCATCACTTGAAATAAGATTGTTATAGTTATAGAAATTGAACCAAAGTTTGAATATGATTATTACCTTGTATTAGAATGATAACCTACTATAAGAAACAAAGATTTCTTGAGGTTGGATGATCACCTTACAAGATTGGAAGTGAGCTAGCAAACTTGAAAGTATTCTTGATTTTATGTAACTAGAACTTGTAGAATTTATGAAGAACACTTAGAACTTGAAAATAGAACTTGAGAGAGATCAATTAGATGAAGAAAATTGAAGAATGAAAGTGTTTGTAGGTGTTTTTGGTCGTTGGTGTATGGATTAGATATAAAGGATATGTAATTTTGTTTTCATGTAAATAAGTCATGAATGATTACTCATATTTTTATAATTTTATGAGATATTTTATGCTAGTTGCCAAATGATGGTTCCCACATGTGTTAGGTGACTCATATGGGCTGCTAAGAGCTGATCATTGGAGTGTATATACCAATAGTACATACATCTAAAAGCTGTGTATTGTACGAGTACGAATACGGGTGCATACGAGTAGAATTGTTGATGAAATTGAACGAGGATGTAATTGTAAGCATTTTTGTTAAGTAGAAGTATTTTGATAAGTGTATTGAAGTCTTTCAAAAGTTTATAAATACATATTAAAACACTACATGTATATACATTTTAACTGAGTCGTTAAGTCATCGTTAGTCGTTACATGTAAGTGTTGTTTTGAAACCTTTAGGTTAACGATCTTGTTAAATGTTGTTAACCCAATGTTTATAATGTCAAATGAGATTTTAAATTATTATATTATCATGATATTATCATGTATGAATATCTCTTAATATGATATATATATATATATATACATTAAATGTCTTTACAACGATAATCGTTACATATATGTCTCGTTTAAAAATCATTAAGTTAGTAGTCTTGTTTTTACATATGTAGTTCATTGTTAATATACTTAATGATATGTTTACCTATCATAGTATCATGTTAACTATATATATATATATATATATATATATATATATATATATATATATATATATATATATATATATATATATATATATATATATATATATATATATATATATATATATATATATATATATATGTCATCATATAGTTTTTACAAGTTTTAACGTTCGTGAATCACCGGTCAACTTAGGTGGTCAATTGTCTATATGAAGCGTATTTCAATTAATCAAGTCTTAACAAGTTTGATTGCTTAACATGTTGGAAACATTTAATCATGTAAATATCAATCTCAATTAATATATATAAACATGGAAAAGTTTGGGTCACTACAGTACCTACCCGTTAAATAAATTTCGTCCCGAAATTTTAAGCTGTTGAAGGTGTTGATGAATCTTCTGGAAATAGATGCGGGTATTTCTTCTTCATCTGATCTTCATGCTCCCAGGTGAACTCGGGTCCTCTACGAGCATTCCATCGAAACTTAACAATTGGTATCTTGTTTTGCTTAAGTCTTTTAACCTCACGATCCATTATTTCGACGGGTTCTTCGATGAATTGAAGTTTTTCGTTGATTTGGATTTCATCTAATGGAATAGTGAGATCTTCTTTAGCAAAACATTTCTTCAAATTCGAGACGTGGAAAGTGTTATGTACAGCCGCGAGTTGTTGAGGTAACTCAAGTCGGTAAGCTACTGGTCCGACACGATCAATAATCTTGAATGGTCCAATATACCTTGGATTTAATTTCTCTCATTTACCAAATCGAACAACGCCTTTCCAAGGTGCAACTTTAAGCATGACCATCTCTCCAATTTCAAATTCTATATCTTTTCTTTTAATGTCAGCGTAGCTCTTTTGTCGACTTTGGGCGGTTTTCAACCGTTGTTGAATTTGGATGATCTTCTCGGTAGTTTCTTGTATAATCTCCGGACCCGTAATCTGTCTATCCCCCACTTCACTCCAACAAATCGGAGACCTGCACTTTTGTGACGACCCGAAAATTTCCGACCAAATTTAAACTTAACCATTATATGTTTCCGACACGATAATCAGAATTTGTAATGTTGAATCTTAAAAAGTTTGGAACTACATTCATGTAATCAATTACCCTTTGACCGTGTTCGACGATTCATGAACAATTATATGTATATAGATATGTATATATAATATATACTATTAACTGAAAACATTAACAAAGTATTAGATATATGATACTTTACATGAACATATTTGTTTCGATATATTTATCGACAGAATTAAGAGATAATATCAAATGATTGAATTATCAGATACATTATGATATGATTACGGGCCTATGTTATAAGGTCCACTGTGATTTAAGAAATCTATTCTTTTTGACAACTCATTACTTAACCAGTATGATAAAGATAACGATATTTATATTTTATTTTATTAAATATATATAACAATTTAAATTAATATTATATATTTTTATACGCGTATTATACGTACATAGCTTTATACTTTTACTATACTTTAACTTTACCTTTACTTTACTTTTACTTTACTTTAACTTTAATAATTCATACTTTAATAATTCACTTTAATAATTCATACTTTAATAATTCACTTTAATAATTCATACTTTAATAATTCATACTTTAATAATTCACTTTAATAATTCATACTTTAATAATTCACTTTAATAATTCGAAAATCTATTATAAATAGAATTCAATAGGTTTTATTATTTCATAGAAACTTGAAAATATATTTCTCTAAACTCTCTCAATCGAATTACATATATATATATATATTTACTTAGTACTATTTCAAGATATTATTAGTATACATAAAATACTACGACGGAGTTATATTCAGACAATTTCAAAATAAGTTTTCAAATGGGATATAGCTAAGGAAATTATGGGTTATAGCTATGAAGGTTATGGGTATTGATCGAGGGTATTGCTCGTGAGGTCAACCTAACGTTTATCATTTTCGTTGCGTCTACGTACTTTCCTGCAATATTGAATCACAATATTGATACGTGAGCATTCATATCTTATCTTTTATATATTAATAGTGTATCCCTGACTAGTGCTCGAGTATATATGATTATGCATGTTTGTATGCTTAGTTTCGTCGTTAAATAGTTTATGATAAATCACGAATTTGATACATATGCTACTGAGATAAGTTATATGATATGCATGTCGTTGAAAAGCTGAAGAAAAAAAATTAATAACTTTTCATTTAGAAATCGTGTGGTTTCGATGAACGGATTAAAAGATATGGTCAACTGAATTATCATTAATTTTAATATTATTATTAAAACGATTATTATAACTGTTATCAGTTGATGTTATTACTAAAATTATCTTTATTACTAAAAATTAATATTTTTATTGAAACTGTCATTTTATTATTTTTATCATTATTATTATTATCAATATTATTTTATCAAATAAATATGCGTACAAAGATATTTTTACCACACGTAATGTAATTACATTAATAATACATACCACTATATTTTTATGATATTAAGTGAATTTTATAAATTTTATTACTTGAGATATATAAAAGTATATTTTTATCATATATGAATTTTAATATAAATTTTTATTTATTAATAAATGACTTGTATTATTTAGTATAATAAGATCTGATAAATATATTTAAATATATAAAACTACTATATATAAGTTATATAATAAACATGTATAGATTTTGAAAGTCATTTTAGGTCAAGTTGACTTTTGTTGACTTTTGCATGTCGGTCTCGAGCATTAGGATTGTGATACACTACGACTTGACCTAAATTGTTAGACAGATATTGACCAACATATAAATATATATACTTAATATAGGTTCGTGAATCCGAGACAAACCCTGCACTTGTTCAGTGCCGTCATATACATAATTGCTACGAAATACAGTATTGTGAGTTTCATTTGCTCCCTTTTTATATATATTTTTGGGCTGAGAATACATGCGCTGATTTATAAATGTTTTACGAAATAGGCACAAGTACTAAAACTAATTCTATGTGGGTTTAAACCAGAAATACACCCTTAGCTTGGTAACATTAAACTACTTGTCTATGTACGGTAGGCGCGAATCCTAAAGATAGATCTATTGGGTCTGACAAACCCCATCCTGACTATGGGATGCTTTAGTACTTCGAGGTTATTTTAAACACACCTGATCTGGTGTACTTCAGAGGGTAAAACATGAACGTTAAGGCTTGTTACCGGGTGCCTACAACTTATAGAATACTTTTATACACTTGCGAGTGTACGGATATTTATAGAAACTGAAATCTTGTGGTCTATTACTATTACGGAAATGATGGATTATGATAAACTAATGAACTCACCAACCTTTTGGTTGACACTTTAAAGCATGTTTATTCTCAGGTATTAAAGAAATCTTCCGCTGTGCATTAGCTCATTTTAAGGATATTACCTGGAGTCATTCATGACATACTTTGAAAGACGTTGCATTCGAGCCGTTGAGTTCATCAAGATTAATATTAAGTCAATTATAGTTGGATGTAATATGAAATGGTATGCATGCCGTCAATTTTTGATGTAAAGAAAGTTTGTCTTTTAAAAACGAATGCAATGTTTGTAAAACGTATCATATAGAGGTCAAATACCTCGCGATGTAATCAACTATTGTGAATCGTTTATAATGTATATGAACGGGCCCTTTCAACTTTCTACCATAAAGTGCTTCAAACGGCGCCATCTCAATGCTTGAATGGTAGCTGTTGTTGTAGGAAAATTCTGCTAACGGTAGATGTCGATCCCAACTGTTTCCGAAATTAATAACACGTGCTCGTAGCATGTCTTCAAGCGTTTGTATCGTCCTTTCGCTCTGCCCATTAGTTTGTGGATGATAGGCAGTACTCATGTCTAGACGAGTTCCTAATGCTTGCTGTAATGTCTGCCAGAATCTAGAAATAAATCTGCCATCCCTATCAGAGATAATAGAGATTGGTATTCCATGTCTGGAGATGACTTCCTTCAAATACAGTCGTGCTAACTTCTCCATCTTGTCATCTTCTCTTATTGGCAGGAAGTGTGCTGATTTGGTGAGACGATCAACTATTACCCAAATAGTATCAAAACCACTTGCAGTCCTTGGCAATTTAGTGATGAAATCCATGGTAATGTTTTCCCATTTCCATTCCGGGATTTCGGGTTGTTGAAGTAGACCTGATGGTTTCTGATGCTCAGCTTTGACCTTAGAACATGTCAAACATTCTCCTACATATTTAGCAACATCGGCTTTCATACCCGGCCACCAAAAATGTTTCTTGAGATCCTTGTACATCTTCCCCGTTCCAGGATGTATTGAGTATCTGGTTTTATGAGCTTCTCTAAGTACCATTTCTCTCATATCTCCAAATTTTGGTACCCAAATCCTTTCAGCCCTATACCGGGTTCCGTTTTCCCGAATATTAAGATGCTTCTCTGATCCTTTGGGTATTTCATCCTTTAAATTTCCCTCTTTTAAAACTTCTTGTTGCGCCTCCTTTATTTGAGTAGTAAGGTTATTATGAATCATTATATTCATAGATTTTACTCGAATGGGTTCTCTGTCCTTCCTGCTCAAGGCATCGGCTACCACATTTGCCTTCCCCGGGTGGTAACGAATCTCAAAGTCGTAATCATTCAACAATTCAATCCACCTACGCTGCCTCATATTCAGTTGTTTCTGATTAAATATGTGTTGAAGACTTTTGTGGTCGGTATATATAATACTTTTGACCCCATATAAGTAGTGCCTCCAAGTCTTTAATGCAAAAACAACCGCGCCTAATTCCAAATCATGCGTCGTATAATTTTGTTCGTGAATCTTCAATTGTCTAGACGCATAAGCAATCACCTTCGTTCGTTGCATTAATACACAACCGAGACCTTGCTTTGATGCCTCACAATAAATCACAAAATCATCATTCCCTTCAGGCAATGACAATATAGGTGCCGTAGTTAGCTTTTTGTTTAATAACTGAAACGCTTTCTCTTGTTCATCATTCCATTCAAATTTCTTCGCTTTATGCGTTAATGCAGTCAAGGGTTTTGCTATTCTGGAAAAGTCTTGGATGAACCTTCTATAGTAACCAGCTAGTCCTAAAAACTGGCGTATGTGTTTCGGAGTTTTCGGGGTTTCCCACTTTTCAACAGTTTCTATCTTTGCCGGATCCACCTTAATACCTTCTTTGTTCACTATGTGACCGAGGAATTGAACTTCTTCCAACCAAAATGCACACTTTGAAAACTTAGCGTACAATTCTTCCTTCCTCAATACTTCTAACACCTTTCTCAAATGTTCACCGTGTTCTTGGTCATTCTTTGAGTAAATAAGTATGTCATCAATGAAAACAATGACAAACTTGTCAAGGTATGGTCCACACACTCGGTTCATAAGGTCCATGAACACAGCTGGTGCATTAGTTAAACCAAACGGCATGACCATAAACTCGTAATGACCGTAACGTGTTCTGAAAGCAGTCTTTGGAATATCATCTTCTTTCACCCGCATTTGATGATACCCGGAATGTAAGTCAATCTTTGAATAAATAGACGAGCCTTGTAATTGATCAAATAAGTCGTCGATTCTCGGTAGTGGGTAGCGGTTCTTGATGGTAAGTTTGTTCAACTCTCGGTAGTCGATACACAACCTGAATGTACCATCTTTCTTCTTGACAAACAAAACAGGAGCTCCCCATGGTGATGTGCTTGGTAGAATGAAACCACGTTCTAATAGTTCTTGTAGTTGGCTTTGCAGTTCTTTCATCTCACTGGGTGCGAGTCTGTAAGGAGCACGAGCTATTGGTGCAGCTCCTGGTACAAGATCTATTTGAAATTCAACGGATCGATGTGGGGGTAATCCCGGTAATTCTTTCGGAAATACATCGGGAAATTCTTTTGCGACGGGAACATCATTGATGCTCTTTTCTTCAGTTTGTACTTTCTCGACGTGTGCTAGAACAGCATAGCAACCTTTTCTTATTAGTTTTTGTGCCTTCATATTTCTAATAAGATGTAGCTTCGTGTTGCCCTTTTCTCCGTACACCATTAAGGCTTTTCCTTTTTCTCGTATAATGCGAATTGCATTTTTGTAACAAACAATCTCTGCTTTCACTTCTTTCAACCAGTCCATACCGATTATCACATCAAAACTCCCTAGATCTACTGGTATCAAGTCAATCTTAAATGTTTCGCTAATCAGTTTAATTTCTCGATTCCGACATATATTATCTGCTGATATTAATTTACCATTTGCTAATTCGAGTAAAAATTTACTATCCAAAGGCGCCAATGGGCAACTTAATTTAGCACAAAATTCTCTACTCATATAGCTTCTATCCGCACCTGAATCAAATAAAACATAAGCAGATTTATCGTCAATAAGAAACGTACCCGTAACAAGCTCCGGGTCTTCCTGTGCTTCTGCCGCATTAATATTGAAAACTCTTCCGCGGACTTGTCCATTCGTGTTCTCCTGGTTCGGGCAATTTCTAATAATGTGGCCCGGTTTTCCACATTTATAATAAACTACATTGGCATAACTTGCTCCGACACTACTTGCTCCGCCATTACTCGTTTCGACACTATTTGTTCCTTTCATTCTGTTAACCCCTGGTCCGTAGACCTCACACTTCGCCGCGCTATGACCATTTCTTTTACACTTGTTGCAAAATTTGGTGCAGAACCCCGAGTGATACTTTCCACACCTTTGGCATAGCTGCTTCTGATTGTTGTTGTTGTTGTTGTTGTTGTTGTTGTTGTTGTTGTTGTTGTTGTTGTTGTTGCAGTTGTTATTGTTATTGGGATGACTGTTGTAGTTGTTGTTGTTGTTGTTGTTGTTGTTGTTGGGCCGTTTGTTGTAGTTGCGATTAATGTTGCGATTTTTGGGATAGTTGTTGCGATTATTGTTGTAATTGCTGTTGTTGTTGTATTGGTGATTCTTATCACCGTTTTCCTCTCACTTTCTTTTGACTTGCTTCACATTGGCCTCTTCAGCCGTCTGTTCTTTAATTCTTTCCTCAATCTGGTTCATTAGTTTGTGAGCCATTCTACATGCCTGTTGTATGGAGGCGGGCTCGTGTGAACTTATATCTTCTTGGATTCTTTCCGGTAATCCTTTCACAAACGCGTCGATCTTCTCTTCCTCATCTTCGAACGCTCCCGGACACAATAGGCACAATTCTGTGAATCGTCTTTCGTACGTGGTAATATCAAATCCTTGGGTTCGTAACCCTCTAAGTTCTGTCTTGAGCTTATTGACCTCGGTTCTGGGACGGTACTTCTCGTTCATCAAGTGCTTGAATGCTGACCACGGTAGTGCGTACGCATCGTCTTGTCCCACTTGCTCTAGATATGTATTCCACCATGTTAACACAGAACCTGTGAAGGTATGCGTAGCGTACTTCACTTTGTCCTCTTCAGTACACTTACTTATGGCAAACACTGATTCGACCTTCTCGGTCCACCGTTTCAATCCGATCGGTCCTTCGGTTCCATCAAATTCCAAAGGTTTGCAGGCAGTGAATTCTTTGTAGGTGCATCCTACACGATTTCCTGTACTGCTAGATCCAAGGTTATTGTTGGTATGTAGCGCAGCCTGTACTGCGGCTATGTTTGAAGCTAGAAAAGTACGGAATTCCTCTTCATTCATATTCACGGTGTGTCGAGTAGTCGGTGCCATTTCCTTCAAAATAGTCAAATGGAACAAGTTAATCATACAAAATATTAAGAGTAGTTAATAGTATTTCGTAGCATAATATGAACTCATTTATAAAAGCTTTTTCTTCATATTAGCGTTTTATAAGTTTAAATTCAGGTAGTACCTACCCGTTAAGTTCATACTTAGTAGCTAATATACAATTCAACTACTACAATTCTATATGAAAAACTGATTATAATAATATTTTGCGTTCAAACTTTTACACAATATTTTACAAACTTACAATACCGCTTATTTTACATATAGCATGAAATATAGCACACAATAAATTTGATACAAGATGGTTGTGAAGATAATTCTAGCTAGTACACAAGTCGTTCAGCAAAGGCAATAAAGACATGTAATTCATACGTCCAGAAACAAGTCATGCATTCTGGTTTTTACTAGGATTACTTCCCATCCTTGGTCTTGTGGAACATAACCGTTATGGCCGTTGATAAGACAGCGTGTTGTACCGTCGTCAAAGGGAAGAGGGTTACGTAATGTCCAATAGTCCCGTAACAATCTAAAAACCTCATTTCTTACCCCAATTACCGACTCCGTCACTTGTGGGAACGTTTTGTTTAATAGTTGTAGCCCGATGTTCTTGTTCTCACTTTGGTGAGAAGCGAACATTACTAATCCGTAAGCATAACATGCTTCTTTATGTTGCATGTTAGCTGCTTTTTCTAAATCACAAAGTCCAATATTCGGATATATTGAGTCAAAATAATTTCTTAACCCATTGCGTAAAATAGCATTTGGGTTCCCCGCAATATATGCGTCAAAGTAAACACATCGTAACTTATGGATTTCCCAATGTGATATCCCCCATCTTTCGAACGAAAGCCTTTTATAAACCAAGGCATTCTTGGAACGTTCTTCGAATGTCTTACAAACTGATCTCGCCTTAAATAGTTGTGCCGAAGAATTCTGACCGACTCTAGACAAGATTTCATCAATCATGTCTCCGGGTAGGTCTCTTAAAATATTGGGTTGTCTATCCATTTTGTGTTTTTATACTGTAAAATAGACAAGAGTTAGATTCATAAAAAAAATACTTATTAATACAAACAATTTTTACATATATCATAAAGCATAAGCACACTATATTACATATATTACACCAACGAATACAACTATCTTATTCCGACTCGCTTGTTTCTTCTTCTTCGGTTTTGGTTCGTTTTGCCAAGTTTCTAGGGATATATGATGTTCCCCTAATACGAGCCGTCGTTTTCCACATTGGTTTAGAAAAACTTGGTGGTTTAGAGGTTCCCGGGTCATTGTTACAACTTAAGGACTTCGGGGGTTGACGATACATATAAAGTTCATCGGGATTGGAATTAGATTTCTCTATTTTTATGCCCTTTCCCTTATTATTTTCTTTTTCCTTTTTAAATTCAGTTGGGGTAATTTCTATAACATTATCGGAATTCTCGTCGGAATCCGATTCATCGGAGAATTGGTAATCCTCCCAATATTTTGCTTCCTTGGCGGAAACACCATTGACCATAATTAACCTTGGTCGGTTGGTTGAGGATTTTCTTTTACTTAACCGTTTTATTATTTCCCCCACCGGTTCTATTTCCTCCTCCGGTTCCTCCTCTTCCGGTTCTGATTCTTCTTCCGGTTCTGATTCTTCTTCCGGTTCTTCTTCGGGAACTTGTGAATCAGTCCAATATATATTCAACTCTTCGTTATTATTAGGTGAGTCAATGGGATTTGTGCTAGAGGTAGACATCTATCACACAATATCAAACATGTTAAGAGATTAATATATCACATAATATTCACATGTTAAAAATATATAGTTTCCAACAAAATTTGTTAAGCAATCATTTTTCAAGTAAACACGGTCGAAGTCCAGACTCACTAATGCATCCTAACAAACTCGATAAGACACACTAATGCAAAATTCTGGTTCTCTAAGACCAACGCTCGGATACCAACTGAAATGTCCCGTTCTTATTGATTAAAAACGTTCCATATTAATTGATTTCGTTGCGAGGTTTTGACCTCTATATGAGACGTTTTTCAAAGACTGCATTCATTTTTAAAACAAACCATAACCTTTATTTCATAGATAAAGGTTTAAAAAGCTTTACGTAGATTATCAAATAATGATAATCTAAAATATCCTGTTTACACACGACCATTACATAATGGTTTACAATACAAATATGTTACATCGAAATCAGTTTCTTGAATGCAGTTTTTACACAATATCATACAAACATGGACTCCAAATCTTGTCCTTATTTTAGTATGCAACAGCGGAAGCTCTTAGTATTCACCTGAGAATAAACATGCTTTAAACGTCAACAAAAATGTTGGTGAGTTATAGGTTTAACCTATATATATCAAATCGTAACAATAGACCACAAGATTTCATATTTCAATACATATCCCATACATAGAGATAAAAATCATTCATATGGTGAACACCTGGTAACCGACATTAACAAGATGCATATATAAGAATATCCCCATCATTCCGGGACACCCTTCGGATATGATATAAATTTCGAAGTACTAAAGCATCCGGTACTTTGGATGGGGTTTGTTAGGCCCAATAGATCTATCTTTAGGATTCGCGTCAATTAGGGTGTCTGTTCCCTAATTCTTAGATTACCAGACTTAATAAAAAGGGGCATATTCGATTTCGATAATTCAACCATAGAATGTAGTTTCACGTACTTGTGTCTATTTTGTAAATCATTTATAAAACCTGCATGTATTCTCATCCCAAAAATATTAGATTTTAAAAGTGGGACTATAACTCACTTTCACAGATTTTTACTTCGTCGAGAAGTAAGACTTGGCCACTGGTTGATTCACGAACCTATAACAATATATACATATATATCAAAGTATGTTCAAAATATATTTACAACACTTTTAGTATATTTTGATGTTTTAAGTTTATTAAGTCAGCTGTCCTCGTTAGTAACCTACAACTAGTTGTCCACAGTTAGATGTACATAAATAAATCAATAAATATTATCTTGAATCAATCCACGACCCAGTGTATATGTATCTCAGTATTGATCACAACTCAAACTATATATATTTTGGAATCAACCTCAACCCGGTATAGCTAACTCCAACATTCACATATAGAGTGTCTATGGTTGTTCCGAAATATATATAGATGTGTCGACATGATAGGTCGAAACATTGTATACGTGTCTATGGTATCTCAAGATTACATAATATACAATACAAGTTGATTAAGTTATGGTTGGAATAGATTTGTTACCAATTTTCACGTAGCTAAAATGAGAAAAATTATCCAATCTTGTTTTACCCATAACTTCTTCATTTTAAATCCGTTTTGAGTGAATCAAATTGCTATGGTTTCATATTGAACTCTATTTTATGAATCTAAACAGAAAAAGCATAGGTTTATAGTCGAAAAAATAAGTTACAAGTCATTTTTGTAAAGGTAGTCATTTCAGTCGAAAGAACAACGTCTAGATGACCATTTTAGAAAACATACTTCCACTTTGAGTTTAACCATAATTTTTGGATATAGTTTCATGTTCATAATAAAAATCATTTTCTCAGAATAACAACTTTTAAATCAAAGTTTATCATAGTTTTTAATTAACTAACCCAAAACAGCCCGCGGTGTTACTACGACGACGTAAATCCGATTTTACGGTGTTTTTCGTGTTTCCAGGTTTTAAATCATTAAGTTAGCATATAATATAGATATAGAACATGTATTTAGTTGATTTTAAAAGTCAAGTTAGAAGGATTAACTTTTGTTTGCGAACAAGTTTAGAATTAACTAAACTATGTTCTAGTGATTACAAGTTTAAACCTTCGAATAAGATAGCTTTATATGTATGAATCGAATGATGTTATGAACATCATTACTACCTTAAGTTCCTTGGATAAACCTACTGGAAAATAGAAAAATGGATCTAGCTTCAACGGATCCTTGGATGGCTCGAAGTTCTTGAAGCAGAATCATGACACGAAAACAAGTTCAAGTAAGATCATCACTTGAAATAAGATTGTTATAGTTATAGAAATTGAACCTAAGTTTGAATATGATTATTACCTTGTATTAGAATGATAACCTACTGTAAGAAACAAAGATTTCTTGAGGTTGGATGATCACCTTACAAGATTGGAAGTGAGCTAGCAAACTTGAAAGTATTCTTGATTTTATGTAACTAGAACTTGTAGAATTTATGAAGAACACTTAGAACTTGAAGATAGAACTTGAGAGAGATCAATTAGATGAAGAAAATTGAAGAATGAAAGTGTTTGTAGATGTTTTTGGTCGTTGGTGTATGGATTAGATATAAAGGATATGTAATTTTGTTTTCATGTAAATAAGTCATGAATGATTACTCATATTTTTGTAATTTTATGAGATATTTCATGCTAGTTGCCAAATGATGGTTCCCACATGTGTTAGGTGACTCATATGGGCTGCTAAGAGCTGATTATTGGAGTGTATATACCAATAGTACATACATCTAAAAGCTGTGTATTGTACGAGTACGAATACGGGTGCATACGAGTAGAATTGTTGATGAAACTGAACGAGGATGTAATTGTAAGCATTTTTGTTAAGTAGAAGTATTTTAATAAGTTTATTGAAGTCTTTCAAAAGTGTATAAATACATATTAAAACACTACATGTATATACATTTTAACTGAGTCGTTAAGTCATCGTTAGTCGTTACATGTAAGTGTTGTTTTGAAACCTTTAGGTTAACGATCTTGTTAAATGTTGTTAACCCAATGTTTATAATGTCAAATGAGATTTTAAATTATTATATTATCATGATATTATCATGTATGAATATCTCTTAATATGATATATATACATTAAATGTCTTTACAACGATAATCGTTACATATATGTCTCGTTTAAAAATCATTAAGTTAGTAGTCTTGTTTTTACATATGTAGTTCATTGTTAATATACTTAATGATATGTTTACTTATCATAGTATCATGTTAACTATATATATATACATATATATGTCATCATATAGTTTTTACAAGTTTTAACGTTCGTGAATCACCGGTCAACTTGGGTGGTCAATTGTCTATATGAAGCGTATTTCAATTAAACAAGTCTTAACAAGTTTGATTGCTTAACATGTTGGAAACATTTAATCATGTAAATATCAATCTTAATTAATATATATAAACATGGAAAAGTTCGGGTCACTACAAATGAGTCCACTAAAGAAGTAGGGTGGGCTTATTAAGTCCATTTACACTAATTAAGGCCCAAGTTCAAGTAATTAACAAGTTAAGTCCAACGAAGCCCAAGTAATTAACTAGTAACCTTAGTTAATTAAAATGATTAATAAAATCAATCATGAATGTAAATAATATTCTAAAAATATTATTCGCGTAGTGTACGTATGTCGCAAAGACGTGTCGGGCATTCAAAAGTCATGTATGATTAATCATGGCAACATGTAAATGTAATAACATACATTTGTTTAAATCACAAGTATTAATAATAACAATTATTAATAATTAAACGTTGGAAATTCCAGGGTCGTTATATATATATATATATATATATATATATATATATATATATATATATATATATATATATATATATATATATATATATATATATATATATATATATATATATATATATATATATATATATATATATATATATACATATAAATATAGTATATTACGTGTCATTGATGATTAAACATCAGGAGGATGTGATCATTCAATGTTAGGAAAAGAAAACTTGTCCTCAAGTATTCTATAGAACCTAAGAATCGTCAAAATGCGCTCAAAAGAAGAAGAAGTGAAGAAATTAGTGATCAGAAGAATCCACGGCTGAATCACGGCTGACCGCATACTCGACCGTAGATTCCTGTTTTGTACATCTGAAAACTCTCTCACGGCTAACACCGCGGTCGACCATGCTGCGACCGTGCGTGGTTTGATTCTGTTTTAAATTAAAAAAAACCCTCACTTTTTATTTCATTTAAACTCACTTCAAAACACACACCTTCCACACGGCTGAGGAGATCGACCACACGAAGAAGAAAACGCATTCCTTCAATCTCAATTCCTACTTTCGGTATGATTAATCCTTGCTTTCCTAGCATTTAATTGTGTTTGTATGATGAATTAGGGTTATGAAGAAACCCTAACTAGAATGAATCAAAACTCAAATTGATGCAAACAATCAAAATTGTTCTTGAAGAACAACTTAGAAACGATTGTAGTAATGCCTATCTATGCATTGATTTATCCTTGAACAATTCTAGGGTTCATTATACATCTAGGTTAGATTTTCATAGAATCATTGTTCATATGATATAAATGACATTGTTGCAAATTGAGTGTAATAATGTTAGATGTCAAAACATGTGTTGATGATGATCTCAAAAGTCTAGAACACATATGAACTTTGTGAAAATCATAATCTAGTTGAAAACTCATTAGCACTAATGAAGAGTGAAAATGTGAAGAACATTAACATCAAAACACCTAAGTATTGATGATAATTAAAGTTTGCAAAACGTGTCGCCCACAATTGAACTATACATACACTTTGAATTAATTTGAAGTGTCAATGTGCAGAAAATGGCCAATTAAGGAGAAAGCTCATCCAACTTTCGTCCACACCAATCGAAACTCAACGGAGAAAAAGTGAGAAATCAAAAAATAGCAGAAGGAAGAAGAATTGAAGCGGAAGATTTTCCTGAAATGGTGGCAGCTTTCTCAGATTTAAACTAGGATGTATTTCTTGATTTAAACGGACCAATTTTTCCATCACTCGTTCAAGAATTTTACTCTAGCTTCGTCTATACCAACGGATTAGTTACCTTTAGGTTGAAAGCAACAAGAACAATGTTAACCCTTCAAGAATTCGGAAAACTCTTAGGAGTTCCAGCAAGTGGACAAAGGTTCTTCCACACAGGACACAGTCTAACTTATCTTCCAGAATTCATTAATAGAGGCGCTGCTATTCGAACACTGTGTGAAGACAACGCTCCAAGAGAAGAAATTCTCAATAGAGGAGTACTGGGCAAACACCTACGAAAGAATTTCCGCACATGGAACACAGTGATCGACTACAATGTTTACTATAAAATGGGAAATCGTTCACATATTCACGTTGTTCAGATGGCTCTCCTTTGGTGTCTGGAAATGCAAGAACCAGTGAACATGGCTTATTTTATGGTCATACGAATGAGAAATGTACCAAAGGACACAACAAGAGCTCTTCCTTATGGAATGCATCTTACAAGGTTATTTGAAAAACTAAGAATAACAGATGACATTCACATAAATCCAACCAATCAAATATTTAATTGCCATACATTAACGTTGATGGGATGCAATGATGAAGATGACTCTGATGAGATTGAAAGTGTCTATGAAGCTATGACCAACTCACAAATAAACTTGGAAGAGATATCCGACAGTGATGAAGAACTGTTTCCGGATGAAGCTAATGATCCTTTTTATGGCTTGGATCGTGATTCAAAAGCTGAACGAATCTATACCTGAATAAAGCTAAGATAAAGAAGTATCAATCCATGATTCGACTGCTATTGAAGAAAGTGAAAAGGGCCTTCTCATTTCAAAGGAGCAGCGATGTGAGAAGCAGAGGTGAAGGAAGTGGAAGAAGATGAATTTACTATAATGTTGGTTAAATAATTTGTTTTGAAATAATTGAATGTTTGACTATTTAAATATTTCTTGGATAATATCAGTTTGAATGAGTTAAATTGGATTGTTAAATTAACACAAATATCTTTCAGATCTCATACGACCAACCACACGGTCGATCGTAGAATCGACTGTGTATCAGTCTGACACTATTTCTTCTCTCTCCTTGAAAAATTAATGCACATTGAATCCTTCAAACCTAAATGGATCTATTTTTAAAGTATCATTCACAAATTATCATACTTGAATATGATCAAATTTCTCAAAAGATTCAATTACTCCAAAAGGGAATGAAAGATTAAATGAAGACTCATCTTTTTCCCTTTAAATTGAGAAGATCATGATGCAAAACTCACTACACCACTTCACTCAAAATGAGTCAAACAAAAAAGTCCCCTAACAATCCTTTTGTGATTAACTTGTCTTCTTCAGTTTCCGACTCCTTTGACAATCACTTTCCTAACTCCCAAGAAGAACGGGATATGATCAATCACAACCGACAAGTGGTTAGCACTAGACCAATTGTCGAAGGTTGAATGGTCACTATTGAGCACTTTCCCGAGGATCTTCTCGAGAATTTTGCTCACATAAAGTGGGATTCATTCTTAGCCTTAAGAGGTCCCATTCACTCCACCCTTGTTCGTGAATTCTATGCTAACTATGAATTCACTCCCCCAAAAAACGTCAAATTTCGGTTGTTTGATAAAGGGTTTTTCATCTCTCTCAAAGACTTTAGAAAAATTTAAGCATGTTCCTGATGAAGGTGTGAAGTTCTTCACCTATAGTCCATACCTCCACTGTCTTCCCGAGTTTGTCACAAAAGGTGACATTATCAACACCTTTTGTCAAAGGCCTATCAATCACATTGAAATCCGAAACGATGGTCTTAAGGCAAATCATCTTGCACCGAAGTTTGACCTTTGGCTCAAGGTCATAAATTAAAACATCTACTGCAAGGTGGAAAAACTCTCCACAAATGTCCATGTCTGTGAAGCCTCCTTACTCTGGTGTCTCCAACACTGAATTCAAGGTAATATGGCACTGTTCATGGCAAAGAGGATGAGTGGATTAGTGTACAATGAATCACTCTCCCTTCCTTATGGGGCACACCTAACGAAGCTCTTCACACACTGTGTGTTCAAGATTTACATCATGTTGGTCTAACCACTCTCCCAATCAATTATGATTCGGTTTGACCTTTTAATGAAGAAATAGAAGGTGAGAACACACCTGTCTGGAGTGTTACGGGATCTGATGATAGTGTTGAGGATGACCAGTTCATTGCACTATTATCTTCCACTCAAATGTCCATCCTTCATCGTCAGAATCGTCGAACTCACAAGATCCTGCGACGCTTTCTGAACAATCTTGTCTGTGAAAAATGCTCATCTCAGCCAAGTACCTCTCGCCCCATGTAGAACGAACCTAGGATTGATCTACTGTATTTTTCATGCATATTTTCATATATGTATAACTATGTTTTGTGCTTGCTTTGAATAAAATGTGTGCTTGTTATGTTTTAATAAATATTTTCCACTGTGCACAATTTAAGGGGGAGCTTTGCTCTAAGGGCGAGCATTGTTCTAGGGGGAGCTAACCTTTTTGCTTCGACAAAAAGGGGAGAAATATGGATACAAGTGATAGTTAACACTTGCGTATTTATAGCAAAATATCCCTCATCACTTGTATGTTTGTCATCATCAAAAAGGGGGAGAATGTTGGTTGAATGTTGGTTAATGAACTAAACGACAAAGTTAAGTATGATAATTAATCAAAGAATATGTTTTGATGATGACACATACATATGCATAAGTGATGACTGACATCTTAGCATAAAACACGCAAGGTCACTAATCCATACTTTATCTTGCAAATGACCAAGTCAAACATAACTTAAAGAATGGAATTAAAGATCAACAAAATACACGGTCAAGGTACGGTCGATCGTATACCCAGCCATAGAACCCCAAACTGAATTGCAACGCAGTTTTATAAAAACAAGTTGCACGGTCGCCACCACCGTCAACCACAGTGTGACCGCAGTTTTCTCTGTCACCACTTTTGGCCAAATTAAGTTTGACTAGTTCTCGACATTTATAATTCATGAAACCTTTCTCAACATGCTTAGAATTTATGCCCTCTCCATACTCATTTGAGTTTTGGTCATAAAAACACTAATAGTAGTTATTTACGCCTAATGACATCTTAATGACAAATTAACCAAGATTAGGCATAACACATAAGTGTTAAACAACCACTTGTGATCTTAAATCTTATCTAGACATCCTTAGTATGATCATCAAGTACCAACACACTTAAGACAATATCACTAGAACAATAATTACTTTTAAAATGGTTCACAATGGAATTATGGTCAATTGTTTATTTGGTCTTGTCTAAGTAACAAGTTGTGATTGCTTATTCAAGTATGACTTAACTTTGATGTCTCTACATACTTAATGATTATCTTAGAAAGACATCATTCAATTAATCTCTACCTAATCTTAAAATGAACATGACTTGTGATTAATTGAAACTAGGAAGTTAATGACATATTGACTAGTCTTTAGAATTGAACCAAATGCATTAATGTGACTAACTAAGTCTTGAACAAACTGAGATTTCCCAAAATATCAATCAAGACACTTCTCCAAGAATGTTGGGTTTACCACTATTGGAGTGTTATGTCACTTTCACGCAATAAGACCAAATCTCACACACTTAATGCATATAGTACTAGTATAGGATGTTGGGTTACTTTTGCAGGTGTTAGATGGAGTAAAGGTGCCAAAATGTGGTGTTCAAATTTGAGTCAAACAACTATACAATGGATACACATTTTAAACTGGAGCACGCACGGTCGAACCACGGTCGACCGTGCTGGCAACCGTGTGTCAACGGCTATTTTTTTAATCCTACTATAAAAGGCAAGCATTGAAGAGCATTTGAAGCTGACCCTCTTGCATATTTCAAAAGCTTATTTTCAGAGATCATAAGGGCTCTAATTACTACTCAAATGTGATCAAGAAAGAGAAGATTCTATGACCTTATAGATATAGAATTTGGTTGTTGTAAACTTACTAATCAAGATCATTAATCTTGTGAGTTTACTTAGTGTAATGTATGTCCTAGTATTGTATTAGGATCATCATTGCAAAGTGTATAAGTCTTGTAACTTCAAATTAGTAGAAGCATAGGCTAGCTTAGTGATCTACTTCCTTAAAGGGACTTAGGAAGTTAATTAATCTTATTTGGAGATTAATACTTGTCCAAGGTGAAGACAAGTTGATCTAGGTTGGAGTTGATTTTTCAAAGGGATAGAAAGATTAGGTTTGTTGTCTACCAAAGAAGTTGAAGACTTGTAAATCGGATCTCCACCGGGTTTGGAGAAAGGTGCTTAGTGAAGCAAGAAATCCCGATTAGTGTAATTGGGGAGTGGATTAAGGTGGATTAGCTAACATCCACCCAAACCACTATAAATCCTCGTGTCTATGTTCTTTACATTACTTTATTCATCATTTTGAACATATACACTACACACATCAAGTTTGAGTTGAATTGGTTGATCATGGTTAATTGAATTTGGTGATCAATTGAAAAAATGTTAAAAACGTATTAAGTAACTATTCACCCCCTAGTTACTTACAGTTATGGAGACTGGAGGAGAGCTGAAATCGGTTGATGATACTTGGTTCACTTGGACTGATGACTCAGAATCAGAAGAAGAACATGCCAATGTCTGCAAGGTGACCAAGCTTATCAAAGCAAAGGAAGCAAAGGTGTACTCTGACTCAACATCTGATGATAATGAGGTAAAATTCCCTAAAATACCAACTGATTTTGTGAAAATGCAAAAAGACATGATGAAGAATTTAGTCTCAATGTCAAAAGAAGTAAAATGTTTAAAATATGAAAACAAAGCTTTAAAAGAACAAATCAAACTAAATGAGACTAAATCCTCTTCATCATCAAATTCACAATCGGAAGTGAATTGTTTAAGAACCCAACTTAGTGCAATGGACAATGAGTTGGAAGATCTTAAAAAATCAATTCTTCCGATCAAAATTGAAAGAATGGATTATCGATTAAAATCCGAACGTCTTGCGGAGAAAGTTCAATTCTTAGAAAAAGATCTTTCCGGCCTAAAAGAACAACATGAACCCACGATTTCCAAATTAAACAAGAAAATTGTTCAATTGGAAGAAACCTAGATCAAAAAGAAAACTGAAATTTTACTATTCAATAAAGATTCTCTTCAAATGAAAGCTCAACTTACAAGATATGATGGAAAAATCTATCGAATAGAGCAATCAAGAGCCATAATTAATATGGAACTTTCAATACAAACAATCTTTATGAATAGACCGAAAACAATTCATGGTGATAAATGAGGATTGGATTTGAAGATCCCAGGATGTTGGATAATATTTCCAAAAAGATTCCAAGCTGGTTTACCATATCATTTTGTTCATTCATCTGATGCTGATTTTGATAATATTATTGCTAATCGTTCATCTAATAAATATTATCAAATCAACTTGATTTATTAAAATATTAACGCTAAAATGGGTAAATCGCATTCTAGTTTCTTACAATAGATAGTTGAACATGAACAGAATATGCAAAATGCTGATTATGTGCCTTCACGTAGATTGGTTTACATTCTCACACTCATGCTAGAGAAATACATTTTGATGCTAGAAAATGAAGTTTTTGGTAACCCTAGTTCTAGTGTTATACCTGCTATTAAAGCAAAACCAACTCTACCGGCCTTAACTGCATGTCCTGTTTCAGATGTTCAAATCGGTGAAGACCTAGCACATGAACTAAATGACTTAACCAACAAGTTTACAACCAAATTAGACAACAAGGAAAATAAGTTAGAACTTTCTAATTCAAAATCACTAGGTCACAAGGCTTTAGATGTAAAGGTAGAACCTAATGTAGTACCAAAAGTTGAACCTAAGGTAGAACTAAATGAAACAAAGCCTAAAAAGACAGATTTGAATTATCTAGTTGATAAACTTGAAAGAGAAATTGTTAAATTACATCTTAGATGAAAATCTTTGAAACAAACGCTTAAAATGTGTGATAAATTGCCTCCACTTTCTAGAAAAGAATGTACTTATGCTTTTAAGAAAGGTGAAGTTTTAGTTTCTGTTGAGGACTTATGTCTTGAAATTCAAAGCTTAAATCATACGATAGTTCTACTGAAACAGGCTAACATACATAAGCAAGATTCTCCAAAGGCACACACAACAAAAACGACATCTGCTTGTGTAAACAAAGTTTCTGAATGTGCTGGTAGGATTGATAAGAAGGTTAAGGGAAAAAAGTATGCTAATTGATGTGCAAAACGTGTCATATGATTTATATTAGGAAAAATACCGGTTATTAGAACTATTACACAACTACGGGCAGTGTACCCGATCATGTAGTAGTATAGATAATGGTTTAGTCCGTGTATCATTCCAAGGACAATTGTACGTGTCAAACTACAATTAGAAACTATATTATGATTAACTAAGTTAATGAAATTGAAAGGTATGAAATATTTTGGTTTTACTCTTTAACGATGGGCGAATCAAGAGGATTTCTAGTTTTACAAGTAAAGGAAATGTTTTTGGTATTTTTGGTTTTTAAACAATTGTAAATAAAGCAAGTAAGATAGTTTGATTTAGATCAAAGAGACGAAATGTTCATCTAGATCTTTTACCCTCGGTATTGGATGTAAGTTTTGATATTAAGGCCCGATTGAATGATTATGTGTGTAAGTTACCTATTAGATTCAACAATAGTTCTCTTTAGTAAATATGCAAACACAATTACAAGATCAAGGGTTCCCTTTTCACTATAGTACTTGTATTTGTAATCGGATAACTTAGCTAGTTCTAAGGCTTGAAACTTGACTTCTATGTTCATAGTTATCAACAATTGTACAAACGTTCTTTGCATACAATTCATCCCTATATCGTCTAATCATTTGAATCTAATTTACCCCCTTGGTCCGGTTTAGTAAACAATCAATCTAAGATAAGTTGATTGTAAATCAATATGATAAATCAACAAGAGTTCTCTTTATCAACAACATATCAATTAACTAGATACAAATGATTTTTAATATCAATAAGCATGTTCTTGATTCAAGCATTAAAACTATCACAAAAATTACATTCAATCCATAAGATTACATCCAATACTTTGGTTATTAATCTAGACAAACATTATGGAATTAGCTAATGTAACGACCCGGAAATTTCCGACCAAATTTAAATCATAATCTTTATACGGTTCCGACACGATAAGAAAAATTTGTTTTGTTGAGTCTAGAAAGCTTGAAATCTATATTCGGATAATCTGTTACCTTTGACCATGCCTGACGATTCACGAACGTTTATGCGTATATATACGATATATACTTATTAATTAACGTTAACAAAGTATTAGATATGTAATGTTTAATTTCGATTTAAAATTACTAATGTTGTTGTTGTTACTATTAATATCATTATTATTATAATTAGTATTATGATTATCATTATTATACAAATAGTATTATTATTAACTTGATTACTAAAATTATCATGTTATTTAAAATTGTTAATATCATTATCCTTATTAGTATTATTATACTACTACGAAAATGGATATAAATGTGAATTGTTATATTATTATTAATAATATTATTGTAATTAATATTATTATTAGTATTATTAATAATATTATTATTATCATCGTTATAATTACTTTTATTTTTATAATAGTATAATGGTGATAAAGTTATTATTCATTGTAATATTATTAACTCCATTATTATTATTATTACTAGTATTTTTATTAAAAATTTATAATATTATTATGTCTTATTAATAGAGTTATATTATTAACTAGTATTATAGAATTTAATATAAGAGATATATAAATAACTGATATAATATATTTGAGTAGATATAAATAACAGATATATTAAGATATATACTGTTATTATCTCCCTTTTTCCCATATCTAATTACGCATATCTGATTCTGTTTCTAATTAAAAACCCGATTGTATCCATTTATTTTGTTTTTGTCTGTTAAAGTGGTAATACATCTCCATCAATCATATTAAAACTGCTACCCTTGTGATACTTGGTCGACTTTCTCCTCTTTATTAGGTGTTTCGTTAATTTATTTTATTGAGTTACTGTTTTCACTTTAATCATGCACTAGGTTATTAATAATATTAATTAATCTTAATATTTATATTATATCTATGTAAGTTATATTTATATATATATATATATATATATATATATATATATATATATATATATATATATATATATATATATATATATATGCAATCAGAGTTATGATATGGCATATATATACATATTATCCATACAATTGTGTAGCATTCACCACTACAACTTATTTTTCTGTTTCTAGCATTTTGATCGAGTAACCACGATCATTAGATAACGGTCACTATTCTACAACCCACTTTCCGTTGTTTAATCGCCAACGATCACAACCGTGGTTAACCCCTCAAACCACCTTATCACTTCCTTATTCGGCCCGTATCACCACCAATATCACAACCGTTGATCACTATAACCCCAACAACCATCTAAAACCGCCATCACACACTCACACGATTGATTGTTGTCTCAAACCACCCTAATCCGTCACCTTGCACCACCTTTTACCATCATTCGAGATTCACCATGAACATCCCACCTTCAATTAACCCCCCACACCCATGAACCCATTTGAGCTAACTGCTACTACAAGGATTCTGTGCTCGTTTTCTATTTAACTCACCAACGCAAACCCAGAAATAAAACTCATCGAACATTATCTCTTCCTCTCTTCTTCAAACCACCTGTCTTAACCCACTAACCGAACCACTATGAGAATCATCATCAAACTATCTCGAAATTTCTGTATATTTTCTATTTTAAACGAACCCATAAAACAACTATCATCACTGTTGTTAATCAGCGAGTGCCACTGCCACTTGCTGCTATTCTGTTTTCTTGTTACTACAAATCACCACCTATAACAACCAAACCTACTTCTCTTATAATTCTGCAACTAAAACCCGTCGCCACCATCCTTCTTTATTTTTTCTTTCCTGTTGCTCTTCCTGACCAGGACACCATACGCTGCTACAGCCTAGTAACCGAAATTGAATTCACAATGAATCACCAATTAAATCATGAAGTCACTGCTGTTAGAATTTGAAGATTGAGACTCACCTTTTTCGCCATATATATATATACAATAATGATCAAGTTGAACACGATGATAATGATGTTAACGTAACTAGTAGGGCCGCTTTACATGTCATGTTTATAATACGTATCCTAGATGTTTCCCACAACAAACGATTTGAGTACTTGTGGGGCTGCTAGTTGTATAAATTTATCAAAGTAAATCCCCACCACCGACGGTTCTAGCTTTTCTTTCTATTAAACATATTCTATCAAATTAGTGGGTCATGACTAAATAATAGATTGGGTTTGTATTAGACTTTGGGCCGTGACCCAATTAATCTTCTAGTTGGGCTGTGGATGTAAACGACAATGTATTGGTGAGGTTTAATCGATTGTACCTAAGCTGGACTATTATTCGATAAACAGACATATTAAATAAAATTGAATCGTGAAGTAGAACAGAAAACGGAAAGCAGAGGGGTGGTTAGGAGGTGTGTTGTGTTAGCGGGAGGTCATGGGTTCGAGTCTGGAATGAGACATTTATTTTAAAAGGTTTTTACTTTGAGGTTCGTGAATCGAAGGCCAACCTTATAAGTTATCAATGGTGTTATATGTATTTTTACTACAAAATACATTAGGTGAGTATATAGTTCCCTTTTAAACTCTAAATATTTTGGGCTGAGAATACATGCGCTGTTTTTATAAATGATTTACGTTATGGACACAAGTAAATGAAAAATATATTCTACGTTGAGTTGTACCACTGGCATACTTCCCTGTAGCTTGGTAACTACTATTTACAGCGGTATTGTAAACGCGAATCCTGTTGATAGATCTATCGGGCCTGACAACCCCAACCGGACTGGACGACCAGTATTCAACGGTTGCACAGTACTTCGTTTCGTGACTACACTTGGTACGGTGTAGTAAGATTTCATAATAAAGGGAATATGCGACGTGATTAAATGTTAAGTATGGTTACCAAGTGCTCAACCACTTAGAATATTTTTATTAAAATGTTTACATATGAAATCTTGTGGTCCATAGTTATAACGCTACTAGCATCAAACCTATATATCTCACCAACTTTATGTTGACGTTTTAAAGCATGTTATTCTCAGGTACGAATTAAGTCTTCCGCTGTGCATTTGCTCATTTTAAGGACATTACTTGGAGTCGATCATCGCAATGGGACCAACTGTTGAAGACGTCGTCCGGGAGGATTAGTTCGGGTTTCTACAGTTGGTATCAGAGCGTTGGTCTTAGTGAACCAGGCCTTGCATTAGTGTGTCTAACTGGTAGTTGTTAGGATACATTAGTGAGTCTGGACTTTGACCGTGTCTGTCTGTCAAAAGTTTTGCTTATCATTTCTAGTCGGAAATCATCTACTTATCATCCTTAGGAAATTGCCTGCCTATCATTCTCAAGTCTAGACACGCTCTACCGTATTTAGTGCATCGATAGTGTATAGACGAAATTCATATCTTAGCGTATCTGATAATTCCTATCTTGGCGTATCTGTAGATTTGCCTGATATATGCCGTAACATCCTTTGTAGCCTACGAAATCTTTAGTATTACATATAGATATTCTATATAGTTAGAATATTATCCGATATCCGGAAATCATTTCACATTGAAGATCCTATCCATCCATCCAATTACCCCTTGGCGATGAACCTGAAGCACTTACCGGCGAACCTATTCGAAACATCATTTTCTCGCTCACTCATAGAGTATCTCGTCATGATTACATAATATCCCATATCACAAATCTTGTTCATCCGCTCTCTTCAACCGAAAAACATCCCGTAGTACTAGAAGAAGTTAACGAACTACGCGCTCGTGTGACGACTTTGGAGAACCTGGTGCGAAGGTTACAAACACCAGCAGCAGCACCAGCAGCATAATCAGTACCACCATCATCGACGTCGACAGTACCCTTATCATCCCTAAACCATAACCGTGCTGTAACTCTCAACATCACAACTTGTACCTCAAATATCAACATTTCACGCCTCAATATCACCATCTGTACTTCGAGTATGAACTACGTTCTACACATTGATCTACATCGATTATCTTCGCTTTACGTATCATTCCACCTCATTTTACATTCGTCTGACATGGCAATTATGTAATCTCTAAAGTTTTAGAGATCATGTAATCAAGTGCTAACAATAAATCAAATGAGTATAAAATCTTATTGACTCATTAAATCCATAATTACATCTGAAGAAAATATATATGCAATTATATTTTCATAAAGATTGTAATTAAAAATTCTTTCGTACAAACTGTTAATGATGAAAATATTTTAACGGGTGGGTGGTACCCGAGGAATATTTAGAATTCACATTAATAAGTTACACTGTACATTCTTCGAATCTGATTCAACGATCATTTACTATCCTACTTACAACTACCAATATACGTATCCGTTCACCACAGAATAACCATTTCTATTCAAATTTCATATTTGGATTTTGACCTATCAGAATCCAACAAGTGGCATAACGAAGAAAACATTGGACAAAAATAAAAAGTGTTAGAAACAAACGAATTAATTAATTGTAATTGTGATAGGATTTCACGCTAACTGTTCCGCTAACTGTTCCCAGCTAACTGATTAACATTTAATTTATCGCAATTTACATTCTCGCAATTTTATTTATCGTCATTTAATTTCTGTTATTTACTTTTATGCATTTTTAAGTCGGGACACATGTACGCAATACGTCGGATTAATTCTGAGACAACACGGTGCATGGGTCATGATATATATATTTATTTATTTTACGCACTTTAAATAACGGGACACGTATGCAAGGTTTTCGACATATCATATTGACCCATCTATATATATATTTCGGAACAACCATTGACACTCTATATGTGAAGGTGGGAGTTGGCTATACAGGGTCGGAGTTGATTCCAAAATATATATATACTTTGAGTTGTGATCGACACCGAGACCGGTACACGGGTCACGATACGTATTAATTATGTATATTAAATTATATATGAATATATTGAACTGTTGAACTATTGGACCATTGGAAAATCGGACTAATAGACTGCTAACTATGGACAAGTAAAATGAATTAAAATATTGGTTATAACATATGCAACTAAACTAATCTTCAAGTTTGCCACTTGATTCTATTTTAAATCTCATTCGTGTCTTCGTGATTACAATTCGCATTCACAACTCTTCATGATTCTTAAACACACCTCGATCGAGAAGTTGAACCAGCCGCACTTTGTCTACGAAAGAAAGATTTATGCATACAGATATGCACATGAAAAACTTTCGAAACCGAAGTTATAGTTAAATCACATCCGCGTCGAATTCCTTATCATCCATTAGCAAAAGCAGTCATATAATTCCTTTTCAAGAAGCTAATTTTGTCACAGCTCCACTTCGACTTCTCAGTGAGACTACTCCTATTATAATTTTGATATTTATACCTTGTCCTTTCGTCGTCGTTACGATAGAACCTTTTATATTCCATCATACTACCATAAGCGTTTAATTATCTAAAAACACAATTCGCCCGAAAACACCTCGGATTGATAACTGACGATTCAGATATGGCTGCATTAAATGCAGAGGAAACAGTAAAATTGTAGATGACCTAAATGGCCAAAAGTTTAATGATAAAGCAGGGAGTGTTAGGAACGCTCGATAGAAAATTTGGTACTGAAAAATGAATTGAGCTAACCGTCAAGGAAACAAAGAACAAATACAAGGACTGAACCTGCCCTCAAAGAATCCAAATGATTCAGTACCTGCTGAAACCGTTAGTAAGAACCCTACCCCTTATTCTAGACCTTCTCAAAAGATATTCTTCATCATCATCTTATCTTAGATATTATAAGATATCTTCATATCTTCGTTATACATATTCTCTATATTTCTGGAAATATTTTCACAACTATTTCTATCTGCGATCATGTATCTCTCCGCAATATCAGCGTTAAAAAAAAAAAAAAAAATGAATGTTTTGAAGTAGTGTTGGGAACTGATGCATGAATTAGTATAATATAATGAAACTTGATCAACTTCATTATATTACAGTAAGTCATGTTGAGTTTCTAATGGGATGTAATGATTCACAGTACCGTCATCATGTGCCATGTTACACGGCTCTTACATTCTATCCAATCCCCAAGCGTATTAGGAACATATCATCTTAATAGTTCTATCTTTTCAGGGTATTCTGGTAATTTAACAAAACAAAATCGTGCCAACATCATTTCTTCCTTAGAGCATTAGTTATGTTCGTTCCGAGTTTCATACCTACGAATTCTGGATCATTGTTCGTTTGACTTGAGGACGGGAAGAAGAAACGAAGGGACAAGGCCCCGAAATAGAAATTAGAGTATAAATCGTAGCAAATAGGAAAAAGCATTAACTGCGGATGACAATGATTATGAAAGACAAAAGTAGAGACATCAAAATATAAGGAAAGATATAGAACCCAACAATCACCCAGAAACTACAAACCGTGTATATCAATGCATATACCAATATAAAGACACGGGAGAACTAGAAATACTATAAACACAAGCGTATAGTAGAAGTAAATAGATTCTTCCGGTGATAGATTAAAGAGAAGAATGACGGATGTGAAAATTAAGAGTATATCAAGAACTAGAATGGGATGAAGCATATTGACGAATGTTATAAGGTAGGAATAAGGAAAAAGAGTAGAAGATGTGGGATATGGAAATTAGGAAACGAAGGAGGTAGTTTTATAGTGAAATATCCGACAAAGAAATCAAAACAGATTTGCCGCATTAAATCAAAGAAGATCATGTTTCCTAAATCGCCGAAAAACCAACTCTTATTACGTAAGATTTTCTTTAAATCCCTTAAATGCTGGAAATCAATCCTAATCACGTCATCGGTTAAAACGATTCCATATTCACTCATTTCATTCTTTTGTGATAGCTTCACTCGTACGCTTCACGTGATCGAATCGTTTTATCCATATCTTTCAATAATGATAAAACTCCATTATCACCTCATATTCGTCATGAAAACATTCCTATTGTTATCCATGACAACCTCTACCAAATTTCGGGGACGAAATTTTTTTTAACGGGTGGGTACTGTAACGACCCGGAAATTTCCGACCAAATTTAAATCATAATCTTTATACGGTTCCGACACGATAAGAAAAATTTGTTTTGTTGAGTCTAGAAAGCTTGAAATCTATATTCGGATAATCTGTTACCTTTGACCATGCCTGACGATTCACGAACGTTTATGCGTATATATACGATATATACTTATTAATTAACGTTAACAAAGTATTAGATATGTAATGTTTAATTTCGATTTAAAATTACTAATGTTGTTGTTGTTACTATTAATATCATTATTATTATAATTAGTATTATGATTATCATTATTATACAAATAGTATTATTATTAACTTGATTACTAAAATTATCATGTTATTTAAAATTGTTAATATCATTATCCTTATTAGTATTATTATACTACTACGAAAATGGATATAAATGTGAATTGTTATATTATTATTAATAATATTATTGTAATTAATATTATTATTAGTATTATTAATAATATTATTATTATCATCGTTATAATTACTTTTATTTTTATAATAGTATAATGGTGATAAAGTTATTATTCATTGTAATATTATTAACTCCATTATTATTATTATTACTAGTATTTTTATTAAAAATTTATAATATTATTATGTCTTATTAATAGAGTTATATTATTAACTAGTATTATAGAATTTAATATAAGAGATATATAAATAACTGATATAATATATTTGAGTAGATATAAATAACAGATATATTAAGATATATACTGTTATTATCTCCCTTTTTCCCATATCTAATTACGCATATCTAATTCTGTTTCTAATTAAAAACCCGATTGTATCCATTTATTTTGTTTTTGTCTGTTAAAGTGGTAATACATCTCCATCAATCATATTAAAACTGCTACCCTTGTGATACTTGGTCGACTTTCTCCTCTTTATTAGGTGTTTCGTTAATTTATTTTATTGAGTTACTGTTTTCACTTTAATCATGCACTAGGTTATTAATAATATTAATTAATCTTAATATTTATATTATATCTATGTAAGTTATATTTATATATATATATATATATATATATATATATATATATATATATATATATATATATATATATATATATATATATATATATATGCAATCAGAGTTATGATATGGCATATATATACATATTATCCATACAATTGTGTAGCATTCACCACTACAACTTATTTTTCTGTTTCTAGCATTTTGATCGAGTAACCACGATCATTAGATAACGGTCACTATTCTACAACCCACTTTCCGTTGTTTAATCGCCAACGATCACAACTGTGGTTAACCCCTCAAACCACCTTATCACTTCCTTATTCGGCCCGTATCACCACCAATATCACAACCGTTGATCACTATAACCCCAACAACCATCTAAAACCGCCATCACACACTCACACGATTGATTGTTGTCTCAAACCACCCTAATCCGTCACCTTGCACCACCTTTTACCATCATTCGAGATTCACCATGAACATCCCACCTTCAATTAACCCCCCACACCCATGAACCCATTTGAGCTAACTGCTACTACAAGGATTATGTGCTCGTTTTCTATTTAACTCACCAACGCAAACCCAGAAATAAAACTCATCGAACATTATCTCTTCCTCTCTTCTTCAAACCACCTGTCTTAACCCACTAACCGAACCACTATGAGAATCATCATCAAACTATCTCGAAATTTCTGTATATTTTTTGTTTTAAACGAACCCATAAAACAACTATCATCACTGCTCGGTTGTTAATCAGCGAGTGCCACTGCCACTTGCTGCTATTCTGTTTTCTTGTTACTACAAATCACCACCTATAACAACCAAACCTACTTCTCTTATAATTCTGCAACTAAAACCCGTCGCCACCATCCTTCTTTATTTTTTCTTTCCTGTTGCTCTTCCTGACCGGGACACCATACGCTGCTACAGCCTAGTAACCGAAATTGAATTCACAATGAATCACCAATTAAATCATGAAGTCACTGCTGTTAGAATTTGAAGATTGAGACTCACCTTTTTCGCCATATATATATATACAATAATGATCAAGTTGAACACGATGATAATGATGTTAACGTAACTAGTAGGGCCGCTTTACATGTCATGTTTATAATACGTATCCTAGATGTTTCCCACAACAAACGATTTAAGGACTTGTGGGGCTGCTAGTTGTATAAATTTATCAAAGTAAATCCCCACCACCGACGGTTCTAGCTTTTCTTTCTATTAAACATATTCTATCAAATTAGTGGGCCATGACTAAATAATAGATTGGGTTTGTATTAGACTTTGGGCCGTGACCCAATTAATCTTCTAGTTGGGCTGTGGATGTAAACGACAATGTATTGGTGAGGTTTAATCGATTGTACCTAAGCTGGACTATTATTCGATAAACAGACATATTAAATAAAATTGAATCGTGAAGTAGAACAGAAAACGGAAAGCAGAGGGGTGGTTAGGAGGTGTGTTGTGTTAGCGGGAGGTCATGGGTTCGAGTCTGGAATGAGACATTTATTTTAAAAGGTTTTTACTTTGAGGTTCGTGAATCGAAGGCCAACCTTATAAGTTATCAATGGTGTTATATGTATTTTTACTACAAAATACATTAGGTGAGTATATAGTTCCCTTTTAAACTCTAAATATTTTGGGCTGAGAATACATGCGATGTTTTTATAAATGATTTACGTTATGGACACAAGTAAATGAAAAATATATTCTACGTTGAGTTGTACCACTGGCATACTTCCCTGTAGCTTGGTAACTACTATTTACAGCGGTATTGTAAACGCGAATCCTGTTGATAGATCTATCGGGCCTGACAACCCCAACCGGACTGGACGACCAGTATTCAACGGTTGCACAGTACTTCGTTTCGTGACTACACTTGGTACGGTGTAGTAAGATTTCATAATAAAGGGAATATGCGACGTGATTAAATGTTAAGTATGGTTACCAAGTGCTCAACCACTTAGAATATTTTTATTAAAATGTTTACATATGAAATCTTGTGGTCCATAGTTATAACGCTACTAGCATCAAACCTATATATCTCACCAACTTTATGTTGACGTTTTAAAGCATGTTATTCTCAGGTACGAATTAAGTCTTCCGCTGTGCATTTGCTCATTTTAAGGACATTACTTGGAGTCGATCATCGCAATGGGACCAACTGTTGAAGACGTCGTCCGGGAGGATTAGTTCGGGTTTCTACAGCTAACAATCATTTTAACAAACAGAATATCAATCAAATGATAAGTAGAATTCATTGTTTGAGAACAAGAAAACAACCTACTAGGAGAATGAATCTTGGATGGAGAAGGTTTTGATTCTTGATTCTTGGATGTTAGACCTCTTCAAAGAGCTTGGAGTTCTCCAAGATTGCTCCTAAAATCGTCTCTGGAACTGATCTGATCGTGTATGCAAACTGGTCTCTCAATCATTCACTTTTAAAGTGGTAAAAGTGGGTCAAAAAGCAAAAAGTAGGCTGAAACCTACTACTGGACGGCGTCCCAAATTCTGGACGGCGTCCAGTTGTAAAGGGCTGGATGGCGTCCCACTTCTTTGGACGGCGTCCCGTTGTGAAGATCTGGATGGCGTCCAGATTTTTGGACGGCGTCCAGATGTACTGAAGTTCACTGTCTCTTTTTTTCTTTCATATCCCTTAATTTTGACGGAGTCCCAACAATTTTGGACGGAGTCCAACATATCTGAAGCCTTGTTTTATCATTTTAGAGCGCTAATTTAACCATAACTTGTATCGGGATCAACTATTATGATATCACAACTTATAAAATGGTCATAATTTCATCAAAACCCTTTATAAACCACTTTCCGATACAATTTGCATATCTTTGTGCATTACTTGTAGAAACAGCCTTAACTATCCTTGATTCGAGAGTATTTCACACGATATTGCGAGAGATATATATAATGTAATTTAGCAATATCAAAACACCCCACACTTAAACCTTGCTTGTCCTCAAGCAATTCTTTCTTACAAAGTAGAACAATATCAAACACACTTACACAATATAGAGTACACACATCACACAAATCATGCGAAGCACACGAAATACACACGTTTATTTGAAACGCAACTCATGCTATATGAAACACGCGCTTTAAGTACAACACACCTATATTGGAATCACACTCATGCTATATACAGAATGAGAACACACACACACATTTTTGGGAGATTAGAGCGAAGTATCCGAAAAATTTGATCCTACGGAAATCAGGACCTTATGAAAACATTTTATGTTTTTGAAAATGTAGTGCTAGTTTTTTACACTAGGCACATTTTCTGATTTTGTCGGATTTTCTGAATTTTGAAAAATGAGTGCGGGTTTCCCGCTATTGGTCAAGCCAATCCCTCCCACAGTACCTAACATCACGAGATGTTGGTAAGAAAACAATGTGCTTAGGAGGATACACATTACGTCCGAATATCATTGATAATCATGAGGTAATCATCTAATCCGTTAAATTAATCATGAAGATTGAGGTTCATCAGTCTTAAAATCTGATATTTTACCTTTCCGGAGGTTATCCACTGAGGATCTGATCAATCACAGATATTTTGTGTATCATGGTGCGCTCCCCATTTGACAAGACAGATCTCCTTCATCGAGATAAGTCTGACTACCAGTTTTCCTATTTGATGTTGAGGCCTGGTAGATTTTCAGTCGATGTTAGCAATGACTTTTCAAGATTTTTCGTCACCCTACAACTGGTCTGGACTACAACTTCTGAAATAAATCAGCAAGTGTGTCGATTGGGAGACTTTACTCCTATAGGTTATACAAAGCGGTCGAGCACATGCATTGTCCTGGTTCTGAACAATGAAGACCGCCCTTAGGTTATTGATCTGGCACGAGGTCCGGTTTTCGACCAAGCTATGCAATCACCGCTCTCTCACGGTTTACACTCGTTTTGGTACAAGTGACCTACAAATTAGCTATACTAAACTAGTAGGATTTTCATCCAAATAATTGAATGATAGTGCAACTTCAAAGACTATTAATAATTTAAAACATAACTCAACATTTCTTTTAATAGTTTTTAGGACAAAATGTATGTAAAATGGTTCTTGGAAAATTTTCGTTTCTAAGGCTACCTTAAAATTTTAAAATTTTAATCATAAACGCCTTAATTTTTGTAAAACGAATTCCCGATAAATTTCTATTCTCCCACCCCACACTTGAGATCATGCAAGGCCCTCATTGCACGAAATCAGAAAAAGGATTAAATTTAGAGGGCAAAGTGATAGGGTGATGGTAGAAATTTTCAAATTTTTAACCTGTAAATCGTGGAACATGTAGACGGATGCCGCTGAACTTACTGCCAGCATAAGAGCATCGTCCACTCCGCGATTAGCATCAAAAATACATCATAATATCAAATGTTGCCGAACTTAATGCCAGTCTTTTGAAGTTCAATCACGCTGCACAAAATAACAAACCAAACAAATAATACTAAAAATAACGGTGTTTCTACAACCACAACCATTATCAAATTAGTTAATATTACAAACCAAACATTGTTTAAAAACACACCATAAGAAATAAATAAATTGTTTGAAAATGTTAACACAAAATGATCATAGGCTCGCAGGCCTTTAGTTGTCGTAAAGCCAAAAGTAACTTCCTGAGCCATCTCTGCTTGGGCGTCCCTGCGGGTATTGCTGCTCAAACCTGTTCCCGGCATCCTGCAACGCAGCGTTAGAATCATAAATTAGGTAATGAGGAGGTGGGTTTTGCGGATCAACATAGTATGTGGGTGTCAGGCGTATTGTCCCATAGTACTGATCGGAGTTGGAATAAAATAACTCAGTGTTATGGTTATTCCAATCAATACCATAACTGTTCCATCCCTGATCATGTACTTGAGCAATCTAGCGTTGCTCCATTCTTTGCTGACTCCCCCACATACGGTCATTATGTGTCCTCTGCTCATTCGGACTCAACCGCATGTTATTCACACTATTAACCAAATTATCCCAACTAGATTGGGATGGATTCCAAGGACCTTGATCATGAACATTAGTTTGAGCTTCCATTTCCGCTTCCTCTTCCTCTTGTTGTTCCTGTTGAACATTTGCTCCACTACCACTTGCTCCACCTGCGATAAAAGGTACCAAACGCCTATTTTCGTCGTACATAAGGATCTCAGCATTTACATAAGAAACTTTCTTTATAGCTTTCATGGCGGGATCACACTCCATCAATCGGCTGAAATCTATGTTAAAGTGACGAGCAATCCTCGTGATATAGTGGCCCCCAAGAAGCGGATTTTCTCTCCGTATCTCAGTGGCGATGGCTAGAAAATAGTTGCCTATCATCCCTGGAATATCAGTATAGCAACCCCATTTTATTTGATCCATTATCCATAGATCCAACGATTTAACCTTTTCATTTCCATCGACTCTCGCATTGAAAGTGCATGCGATAAGTCGATGAAGTAGTCTATCATCAGGGCTTGCAATTTCATTATACCGGTGCCTACTTGATTTAAATGGCCTAGATGCATTCAGCCCACAAATTCTTCGCTAAAAACCAATCTCATTAAAGGGAACTCTACCATGGTAATCGGAAGTTGTCAAGTAAATTCTCAATTGGTTGTCGTTAAGCTCCTCGAAAATGCCCAACACTCTACATAACCCAGCTCTGCTTAACCCTCTATCTACACCTCCTAGTCGAAACCGAAGAAATTCATCTGACAAAGGATCACGAATATTATTAAACCTTAAATTTGAGTAAAATTCCTTTAATAACACCGGATAAATTTGTTCGCGGATGCTAAAAACGTGCTCCCATGCGTAGAAAATGATCCTATCGTAGGGAATGGCTAATAGGTGGGAAACATGGTTATGTATACCCGCCTCATCCAATGGGGCCCAAATAAAATACCACGTGACATTTATTGGCCTACTGTTCACCCTATTAAAAGTCTCTGCGTAATCTTCGTCGTTCTAAATTTGTCTTAACCAAACTTGAGGATCATTTAGGTCCTCCTCTTTTTCTTCGGAAGATGATGTATAATGTTGTTGTGGTGGTGGTGGAACGTTTCTTGATGTTCTGCCCCTTTTTGATTGTCCACCTCGGCTAGATTGTCCCTGCAAAACACAATAACACCAAACCAAAAGAACATAGAAACCGTTGTGTTAGCGTTAGCTAAAAACATAACCAAGTGGTAAGGGAATTTAGTCATTCCATTCAAAGTTCATAAGCATTATGATTCATATAAGAAAAGGTGTATGTTCAAAATATTTAATCAAAGTCAACCAAAGTCAACATAAGCTTGCAAATACACTTTCAAAAATGTGGATCACAAAATTAACAATTAGGCATCAACTTAGGACTCAAGCCTGTTGCATTCATAAATCTAGGTCATAACATGTAGAACTTGTATGCAAATTATATCCATTACAATCATAGCACAAGTATCACAATTTAGTTCAAAATGACTATTATCTTTCCATAACGCAACTACATTATAGCATGCCATACCATCCATCCACTTCAATAGGCCTAAACATGTGAAAATCAAGCATACATCTTTCATAAGAACATTACAATTCAAAGCATGCTATAAATTCAAGAAAGTTCAATTTATGACCCGGCCATTTTGACATCATTAACACCATCAACATATTAAGCATTCGCAATCTTCATAAATATCACAAACAAACCTTAAAGTCTAAAGTAAAAGCCCTAATTTCGGATTTAATCACTACAAATCCTAGATTCATGAACACACCCATTAAATATGTAATTATTGCAAAATCAAGACATAATGGGTAATTAAACAACTAAGGCATGTTAATCTAAGCAAAAATCATGCAAATCAAACACCCCACACTTATCTTTCACCAAATTAAGTAATTAAGAAAGAAAAGTGTGAAAAGGGAGTAGCAATACCCTAGAAAACATAATTCAAGCTTGGATTTGAAGGAAGAAATCACGAAATTGAAAGAAGAAATTAGGGTTTTTGAGAGTTGGTTTGTTTGTAGGAGAGAAAAATAGAGAGGAGTGTGTTTTGTGGTTGAAAATTGGGGTGAAAAGATATAAAACGCGTTTATTTTTTTCTGGGTCAGGCCGTCTGGACGGCGTCCTAATTGTTGGATGGCGTCCAAGTGTGAAGCGTGGGACGGCGTCCCAATTCCTGGACGGCGTCCAGTTGTTAAGGATGGGACGGTGTCCAGTATGTTTGGACGGCATCCAAATGTACTGAAAACTTCTGATCAAATTTTTCGACACTCGCAAGTTAAAAATCCCAACGTATATCATTTTGCACAAAATAAAAAAATCGTACAAGTAATAAACACACAATTTAAAGTATTTACACTCGTGAACTCTTTTTTAAAGAGTCGTTCACCCAACTCGTCCCCATTTTGATTTAAGCTTTGTTCTCGAAGTTGAGGCTAACCTCATCTTCGATTTCTAGGGGACCATCGACATAGTGTTTGACCCGGTGGCCATTCACTTTAAAAATGTCGCCCTTCCAGTTCACCACTTCAATTGTACCATAAGGGTACACTCTTCTAACAACGAATGGTCCCGACCATTGAGACTTGAGTTTTCCTAGTGATAATTTGAAACGGGCATTATAAACAAGCACACGATCTCCTTTCATGAATTCCCTTGGATTTTTCAATCGCTTATCGTGCCATTGTTTGGTATTTTCTTTATAAATTAGAGAGTTGTCATAGGCCTCAAGCCTCAACTCATCTAATTTATTCAATTGGGTCAAACGTAACCGACCCTCCTCTTTGTAATCCAAATTACATGCCCTTAGCGCCTAATGCGCTTTGTATTCAATCTCCAAAGGGAGATGGCATGCTTTCCCGTATATCATTCGAAAAGGAGTGGTACCAATAGGTGTTTTGTAGGCCGTGCGAAAGGCCCACAATGCATCGTTTAACTTAACAGACCACTCTTTTGGATTTGCACCAATGGTCTTTTCAAATATGCGTTTTAAAGATCGATTGGTATTCTCCACCTGCCTACTTGTTTGGGGATGATAAGATGTTGAAATTTTATGGATCACTCCATATCTTTTCAACACCTTTTCTAATTGCTTATTGCAAAAGTGGGTGCCTCGGTCACTGATAAGGGCTTTTGGTGTGCCAAACCTTGAGAAAAGTTCCATCAAAAAGGTTACTACAACTCGGCCATCATTTGTTGGGAGAGGTTTTGCCTCCGCCCATTTTGAAACATAGTCTATGGTAACAAGTATGTAGAGATAAGAATGAGACTTTGGAAAGGGCCCCATAAAGTCAATTCCCCACACATCGAACACCTCGCATACTTGGATACTTTGTTGAGGCATTTCATCCCGTTTAGTGATTTGACCGGCCTGTTGGCACGCATCACAAACCTTACAAACATTGTAGGCATCTTTGAATATTGTAGGCTAATAGAAACCGACTTCATAAACTTTCCTCCCCGTAATTTGGGGACCAAAGTCCCACCCGTTGGACCAAGGTGACAATCAAGAAGAATTTGAGTGCATTCCTTTTCCGAAATGCACCTGCGAATAACTCCATCCGCACATCACCTAAATATATAAGGGTCTTCCCAAAAATAGTATTTTAGGTCACTAAAGAATTTCTTCCTTTTCTGATGTGACCAACCGGTTTCTAGGTACCCCCCAACAATGTAATTAGCAAAATCAACATACCACGGGTCTTCCACCTTCTCTACTCGGATGAGGTATTCATCGAGAAAATCATCTTTAATACTCGATTCATGGAGTACTTCAAGATTGGGAGTTTCAAGTCTAGAAAGATGGTCAGCCGCTAGATTTTCGGCACCTTTCTTGTCCTTAATCTCGATATCAAACTCTTACAAGAGCAAGACCCATCTTAGCAATCGAGGTTTGGCATCCGGCTTAGAGAAAAGGTATTTCAATGCCGAATGATTGGTGAATACATTTGTCTTCGATAGGACAAGATATGATCAGAATTTGTCAAAAGAAAAGACGATAGCAAGGAGCTCTTTTTCCGTTGTTGTGTAGTTCAATTGGGCTCCTTGTAAAGTCTTGCTTGCATAATAAATGGATTGAAAATGTTTCTCAACCCGTTGGCCCAAAACTGAACTAACTGCAAAATCCGATGCATCGCACATTAGCTCGAATGGTAATGACCAATTTGGAGCTATGATTATTGGTGCGTTAACAAGTTTTTGTTTTAAAATGTTGAATGCCTTAGTGCATTCACTTGTGAAAACAAAGGGTGTATCTTTTTCGAGAAGTTTATTCAATGGCATTGCAATTTTTGAAAAATCTTTAATAAATCGCCGGTAAAACTCGGCATGCCCAAGAAAAATTCTCACACCCTTCACATTTGAAGGAGGTGGAAGGTTGGCAATGACGTCCATCTTTGCTGGATCCACCTGAATACCAACACTTAAGATTTTGTGCCCCAAGACAATGCCTTCTTTAACAATAAAGTGGCATTTCTCCCAATTTAGCACTAAGTTTGATTTCTGATACCTAATTAGCATTTTCTCCAAATTTAGAAGGAATGAATCGAAAGTGTCACCGAAGACTAAAAAGTCATCTATGAACACTTCCATGCATTCTTCAATCATATCATGGAAAATGGCCATCATGCACCTTTGGAATGTTGCGGGAGCATTACATAGACCAAAGGGCATTCGGCGGTATGAAAAGGTGCCATAGGGACACGTGAAGGTAGTCTTTTCTTGATCCTCGAGGGAGATGGGAATTTGAAAGTACCCCGAAAAACCATCTAGGAAACAATAAAAGCTATTTCCCACTAGTCTCTCTAACATTTGATCAATGAATGGTAGCGGAAAATGGTCTTTTCTAGTGGCATAGTTTAACTTACGATAATCTATACAAACTCGCCACCCCGTGACAGTTCGTGTTATGATAAGATCGTATTTATCATTGGTGATAACAGTTATACCACCCTTTTTAGGAACACAATGGTCCGGGCTTATCCATGGACTGTCTGAGATTGGGTAGAATAGACATGCATCTAGCAATTTAATGATTTCCTTCTTGACAACATCTTGCATATGAGGATTTAGTCTCCTTTGACGTTGCACCACTGGTTTGGAATTTTCTTCCATTAAGATCTTGTGAGTGCAATAAGAAGGACTAATTCCTTTTATATCATGGATTTTCCATGCAATAGCCTGTTTGTGGGCCAGTAACAAGGAAACAAGACGTTCTTTTTCATGTTTAGAAAGAAGTGAGGAAATAATTACCGGAAGCTTCGAATCTTCCTGAGGGAAAGCGTACTCAAGATGATCAGGGAGCGGCTTAAGCTCCAAAATTGGAGGTTCCTCAATTGAAGGTTTACTCCGATACTCGCTATCCTTGTTCAGTTGTTCTAACTCCTTCTCAGTTGGTTCATACCCATTTGCCATCAATGTGGCCGTCACATCCATTTCTTCTTCAAGAAATTCTTCATCTCCGCTCGCCAAATCGTATACACATGTTTCTTCCGAATCGGGAAATTCCTGCAAGAACTCATAATGCGAATCTATACTTTGCATAAAATAACAAGTATCATCTGAAGATTCTGGATATTTCAATGACTTGTCAATTGCAAAAGTCGCACTAGCTTCACCAATTCTAAGGGTCAACTGCTGGTCATAAACATCAATGACACATCTAGCAGTATTTAAAAATGGTCGACCCAAAATAATTGGTATACTTTCATCAACTTCCATGTCTAAAACCACAAAGTCTGCCGGAAAAATCAGATTCCCGGTCTTAACTAACATATTCTCTATTATTCCTCGAGGGAATTTTATAGAGCGATCAGCTAGTTGAATAGTCATTCGTGTGGTCTTGAGTTCCCCAGGGGATAATTTAAGGTAAATCTAATAGGGCATTAAATTTATACTAGCCCCCAAATTGGCTAATGCCCTCATACAATCAAGGTCACCCATTAGACATGAAATAGTGAAACAACCCAGATCTTGAAGCTTTTCGGGAAGTGTATTGGACACCAGCGCTGAACATCTAGCATTTAAAGTAACCGATGAAACGCTTTCCATCTTCTTGCGGTTAGTAAGTAAGTCTTTTAAGAACTTAGCATACTTGGGCATACCCGAAATCACATCAATAAAAGGCATATTTATGTTAATTTGTTTAAACATAACTAGAAATTTTGACCTTTCGGCTTCGAGCCTTTCTTGTTGTTGCTTCCTTGGGTATGGGAGCGGTGGTTGATATGGCTTCACTACAGGTTTCTCCCGTTCTTCCTTCTCAACCACTTGTTCCGGCTCCTTAACCGATTCATCATTTTTGTTCAATGAAACACTGAAATCAGAATCTTCGGGCATTATTGGAGCTTCATATGTTAGACCACTCCGTGTGGTGATAACGTTGGCGTGCTCATTTCAGGGGTTCTTATTAGTATCGCCCGGTAAACTCCCTGGTTTTCTTTCACTAAGTAAACTAGCCAAACCACTCATTTGCTTCTCCGAATTCTGAATTGCGGCTTGTTGGTTTTTGAATTGGTGTTCGTTTTTCTCATTTGTTTGGCTTATATTGGTAACAAGCTGGGTCTGAGATGCAATTAACTTCTCCAACAAACTCTCCATATTTGACTTTTTCTCTTCGTTTTGGGGTTTTTGATAGAAACCCGGAGATTGTTGTTGGAACCCATTACTTGACCCTTGTTGGTAATTGGAATTTTGACCTTGAGGGTTGTATGGGTTGTTGAAGTTTTGGTTAAATTGGGCTCTTCCTTGAAATTGATTATTATTTCTTTGGCTTATGAAAGCCACTTCTTCTTTCTGAGCCATTGCTAAACCGGCATTACAATCTTTTCCTAAATGGAGACCACCACAGTATTCACAACCTACCTTCGTACTATGAATTTCCTTGTTGATCTTTTCCATGTTTCGAGCAACACCGTCTATTTTCACACTTATGGAACTAAGGTCATCATAAGCACATGCGCTTTGGACTTGAGCATGACGAGTAATTGGTCGTTCTTGATGCCACTCATGAGAATAATCGACTTGCTTCTTGATTATCTCATAAGCTTCTTGCTCGGTTTTGTCCATGAGTGAACCTCCGGCCACTTGATCAATGGAAATTCTGGTTGCAACATCACAACCCTTGTAAAAGATTTGAACTTTTTGAAAGGTATCCAAACCATGATTTGAACAACCTCTTAGCATTTTCGAAAATCGATTCCATGCTTCATACAAGGTTTTCATCAGCTTTTGACAAAATTGGGTAATTTCTTGTTGGAGTCTCGCGAACTTAGAAGCTGGAAAATATTTCTTAAGAAATTTTTCCAACATACCATCCCAACTTTCTATCGTAGCCTCGGGCAATGAATCTAACCAACTCCGTGCTTCCTCGTGGAGTGTCCATGGGAAAATTATTAAAAATATGGCCTGATCGGTGTCCGGTTGAAGCTTGAATAGAAGACATATCTCTTGAAAAAGACGAATATGCTCGTTTGCATCTTCATTCGGATGACCACAAATTGACATCTGTTGTTAATCATTTGGAGAATAGGTCCTTTTATTTCAAATTTTACCTCACCAGGTGTCTGAGTAATTGCACTTCCTTGTCCGGTTTGGGTTGCCTTCATCTTGGCCGCCATTAATTGCCTGGGTACCACCGGTCTTGCCTCTCCTTCCATTTCAAAATTTGGAGGATGAACGGGTTCACCAAATCCAGAATATCGTGGCTTGGTTATACTTGATTCTGAATCGAAAGTTTCTTACTTTGATGAAGATTCAAAAAGTTCAAGTACTTCTTTTGGGATTCTACCAAGCTTTCTATCAGGTTCTGTAAGCGGTGTAAGTAATGGAGAATCTGAACTTCGGGTATGTGGCATATGCAACCTAAAATCTGTCAATCACACAACTAAGAAAACTATTAAACGCACCGATTCTATAAATTTAAAAATCAAAGACTATTAATAATTTAAAAAGAATTCAGAAACTACTTAATCACAAATTAGTTAATAATTCTATTTTGACACAAAACTGTCCCCGGTAGCGGCGCCAAAAACTTGATGTGCAAAACGTGTCATATGATTTATATTAGGAAAAATACCGGTTATTAGAACTATTACACAACTACGGGCAGTGTACCCGATCATGTAGTAGTATAGATAATGGTTTAGTCCGTGTATCGCTCCAAGGACAATTGTACGTGTCAACTACAATTAGAAACTATATTATGATTAACTAAGTTAATGAAATTGAGAGGTACGAAATATTTTGGTTTTGCCCTTTAACGATGGGCGAATCAAGAGGATTTCTAGTTTTACAAGTAAAGGAAATGTTTTTGGTATTTTTAGCTTTTAAACAATTGTAAATAAAGCAAGTAAGATAGTTTGATTTAGATCAAAGAGACGAAATGTTCATCTAGATCTTTTACCCTCGGTATTGGATGTAAGTTTTGATATTAAGGCCCAATTGAATGATTATGTGTGTAAGTTACCTATTAGATTCAACAAGAGTTCTCTTTAGTAAATATGCAAACACAATTACAAGATCAAGGGTTCCCTTTTCACTACAGTACTTGTATTTGTAATCGGATAACTTAGCTAGTTCTAAGGCTTGAAACTTGACTTCTATGTTCATAGTTATCAACAATTGTACAAACGTTCGTTGCATACAATTCATCCCTATATCGTCTAATCATTTGAATCTAATTTACCCCCTTGGTCCGCTTTAGTAAACAATCAATCTAAGATAAGTTGATTGTAAATCAATATGATAAATCAACAAGAGTTCTCTTTATCAACAACAATTCAATTAACTAGATACAAATGATTTTTAATATCAATAAGCATGTTCTTGATTCAAGCATTAAAACTATCACACAAATTACATTCAATCCATAAGATTACCATTAATACTTTGGTTATTAATCTAGACAAACATTATGGAATTAGCCAACAATCATTTTAACAAACATAATATCAATCAAATGATAAGTAGAATTCATTGTTTGAGAACAAGAAAACAACATACTAGGAGAATGAATCTTGGATGGTGAAGGTTTTGATTCTTGATTCTTGGATGTTAGACCTCTTCAAAGAGCTTGGAGTTATCCAAGATTGCTCCTAAAATCGTCTCTGGAACTGATCTTATCGTGTATGCAAACTGGTCTCTCAATCATTCACTTTTAAAGTGGTAAAAGTGGGTCAAAAAGCAAAACGTAGGCTGAAACCTACTACTGGACGGCATCCAGTTGTAAAGGGCTGGACGGCGTCCCACTTCCTTGGATGGTGTCTCGTTGTGAAGATCTGGACGGCGTCCAGATTTCTGGACGGCGTCCAGATGTACTGAAGTTAACTGTCTCTTTTTTTCTTTCATATCCCTTAATTTGGACGGAGTCCCAACAATTTTGGACGGAGTCCAACATATCTGAAGCCTTGTTTTATCATTTTAGAGCGCTAATTTGACCATAACTTGTAGCGGGATCAACTATTATGATATCACAACTTATAAAACGGTCATAATTTCATCAAAACCCTTTATAAACCACTTTTCGATACAATTTGCATATCTTTGTGCATTAATTGTAGAAACCGCCTTAACTATCCTTGATTCGAGAGTATTTCACACGATATTGCGAGAGATATACATAATGTAATTTAGCAATATCACTAATGCTTCTAAACTCATTACCATTCTTAAAAATTCTTTACATTCTCAATTGAGGAAAAGTGTTTCAAATGTTGCACATTCAAAGCAATTTATTGTTAAGAAGGTTCATCATCCCGATGGTTCTTATTCTACTGAACAACTTCCTATGATGTTAATGTCAAATCATAAAAAGGAAAATCTTTTTTAGAACCCAGTGAAGTCTAAACAACACACAAGTCCAAAACTTGATTTGAGTGAGTATGATAACAAAGAACGTCAAATCAAAATGGAAATTTTGAAAAATCAATCATCTCACATGTTAAGTGAAAAGTATGGACGCCTAACGAACAAAGGTATTTTTCATGTCATAGGTTATCATTCAAACTTGAATTACAAGTCCAAATGGGTATCTAAGTCAAAGACTAAGAAAGTAGCAAACAAAACAAAGAAATCTGCTAGTCGACCTAGGAAACTATATCATGTATTTCATTTTTTTCTATGAACATAACATCTTCTAGGAATAATCTGTGTGTCAAGACTTCTGATGATTCTGTAAAACTTGAGATTGCTTATGCTGATAGTTCATGTAATGTGCTTTTGAATGATTCTCTACAATTTAAATTGCATGATGCATTACGTGATACATATTTGTGCGATCCAAAGTTTTTTGTTGGTACTAACCGTAAAGGACCCAAGAAACTTTAGGTACCTAAACTTTAGGAAAATTAACATTTACATGATTTCGACATTTGTGTGTGGTATATCGACTTCGGTTGTTCTCGACACATGACGGGCGATAAATCCTTGCTCGTGAATTTTGTTGAAAAATTCCTAGGAACTGTTACTTTTGGAAACGATGAAATTTCGGCGATAACGGGTTATGGATATTATGTGAAAAATGCCATAATAATCAAACGGGTCTCATACGTTGAAGGCCTGGGTTGCAGTCTATATAGTGTAAGCCAATTTTGCGATGGAGATCTCAAAGTTGTATTTGAACGTCTTCAATGCTCGGTGCAATCCACCGATGGAAATAATCTCCTTGTTGGTAAATGTAGTGCTTCACTTTATACTATTGACATAGATCAAGCACCAACAAATGGTAATCTGTGTTTGGTTGCTAGATCTACAAAAGAAAATTCGTGGTTATGGCATCACCAGATGTCTCACCTGAATTGCAAGGGTATCAATCAACTAGTTTTTAAAGACTTGGTTGATGGTATTCCTAGCTTTCAATATGATATGCATCATGTGTGTCCATCCTGTGCAATGGGTAAACTTGTCCGGACCAATCATCCGCTCAAGCAAGTCCCAAGTACTTCAACTTCTTTGCAATTATTGCATATGGATCTCTGTGGACCCATGAGGGTTTCTAGCCTCGGTGGCCGGACACATGTGCTTGTCATAGTTGATAATTATACATGATTTACATGGATTTTTCTTTTGTGGACTAAATCTAAAACCCCCACCATTATCATTTAGTTCATCAAGAAAACTCAACGGTTTTTTAACAAACATGTTAAGAGCATTCGAACTGATAATGGGACGGAATTTAAGAATGACCTGCTTGATTGTTACTTAAAGGACCAAGGCATTGAACACCAGTTCTCTGCTGCAAGGACCCCCCCCCCCCCCCAACAAAAATGGAGTAGTCGAACGATGTAATCGTACGTTGTGCGAGACAGCACGAAAAATGCTTGCCTACTCTAAACTACCTCAAAAAATGTGGGGGGAGGCCATTTCAGCTGCATATTATACCCAAAATTGATGTATCATAAACAAACATTTTGATAAAACTCCTTATGAGTTGCTATATAGTAGACGCCTGAACGTTAAATATTTCCGTGTATTTGGTTGTATATGCTATGTTCTTAACGACTTTGACAGCCTCAGAATTTTGATGCTCATGGCGATCAGGCCATATTTCTCGGTTACTCGTCGAACAAAGTGGCTTATCGTGTTTATCACAAAAGAACAAGGACGGTAAAGGAAAGCATCAATGTTCGTTTTGATGAGTTATCGAGAATGGACTTTGAATAGGGATGGCATCGGGTCGGGTTTGGGTCGGGTTTAGGTAATCCCGGACCCGAACCCGATTAAGAAACCCCGCCCCAAACCCGGCCTGAAACCCGTCGGGTCCCCATTTACTTACATACTATCGGGTTTCAGGTTTCCCCACGGGTAAACGGGTATACCCTATTAGTCATTTTGTATCTATTTTTCAATAAGTTACCAAATCAAAATATCAAAAAATAACTTAACTACTTCATGTTTAAAGTATTATAAAATATCACATATAAAAAGTTGATTGAAAATTTTCTAAAATACTCAAATACACAAAGTATATAAAATATCAAATCTCGAAAACTTGTTGTATATGATTAGATTGAATAAAATTATACTCGTTTTCAAACAAAGAAGAAAAATCTTTCATACATTAACAATATAATACTAATACTAAAATTTTACATAATACGTAGTAATAATTATTAAAATTCCTCGGGCCTAGTATACGGGTATGCGGGTCGGGTATACGGGTCGGGTAAACAGGTTTGTATCCAAAACCATACACGAACCCGAAACCCGGAAAATTTTTTGTAACCATCCCCATACCCGGCCCATGATCCGACAGATTCAGGTCAGACCCGGCTCAATTATAACGGGTTTCGGGTTTCCCCATTGGGTACGGGTCATTTTGCCATCCCTACCTTTGAACATCTTAGTTCAAAACCCGATCCAAACCTATCTATTACTTCTTCTGCACGTAACTCAATTTTCTCGAAGAAGGATGTTCCTATGGTAACTGCAGAGGAATTGGATATCGTGTTTGATACTCTTTATTCTCTTCAACGGAATACAAATGATCATGCTATACCGGTTACACCAACACAATCAATTACCATTGAGACACAACCAAGTCTCATTGATGAAGACACAACACCAACTGATTCACCAGTTGTGTCTTCATCCTCCATCCCACTTCCAGATGCAAATCTTGACCCGCTCCAAGATGCATCATTTGATAAAACTCCAAAAAATTTTCCAGAAATTCAAACAAACCCATTAGACAATGTTACTTCAGAACAAGAGGATCATGGCTCAACTTCAACAACGGTTGATGTTTCAATTGATACTATCGATCCTGAACCTCTTCCAGATACCAACCGATGAACTAAAAGTCATCTGATTGATCTTATCACTGATGATGTTACTGCTGCAGTCACAACTCGAAGGGCTACTCGAAATATGTGTTTGTATACTGCCCTTTTTAGTAATATTGAACCAACTTCGGTGGCTCAAGCCTTACTTGATCTAAAATGGGTGATAGCTATGCAAGAAGAGATACGTCAATTTGAATGTTTAAAAGTATGGAGGTTAGTTCGACAACCAACGAGTCAAAAACCAATCGGTGTGAAGTGGATCTTTAAAAACATGAAAGATTCTAATGGGGTTGTGGTTAGAAATAAGGCACGTCTTGTGGCCAAAGGATACCGACAAGAAGAGGGTATTTACTATGATGAAATGTTTGCTCAAGTTGCAAGGATTGAGGCTATTCGTCTTTTCCTTTCTTTTGCTTCTCATATGAAGTTCACCGTGTTTCAAATGGATGTCAAAACTGATTTTCTGAATGGTCGTCTTCAAGAGGAAGTTTATGTTGATCAACCTGAAGGCTTTGTCGATCCTATTCATCCAAATCACGTATACTACTTGGTGAAAGCTTTGTACGGTCTAAAGCAAGCACCGCGTGCATGGTACGAGACCTTGACAAAGTATTTGCTGGAAAATGGCTTCTCTCGTGTGACAATTGACACAACGCTCTTCATCTGTAAAAACAACGGTCACATTCTCTTGGTTCAAATTTAAGTTGATGATATTATTTTTTGTTCCAATTCCTCGGCCTTATGTAAAGAATTTGGTGACCTTATGGTCAACAAATTTGAAATGAGCATGCTTGACCAGCTTAATTTCTTCTTGGGGTTACAAGTCAAATAATTACCCAATGGGATTTTTGTCAGTCAAACCAAATACATTAACGATATGCTAAAACATTTTAAAATAACTAATTTGAAACCAATGACAACCTCAATGAGAAAATTGCTAGATGCTGATGAAAAAGGGGAACCCTTTGATATAACTCTTTATCAAAGCATGGTGGGTCTCCTAATGTATTTGAGATGTTAAAGATGAACGACATCATATTTAGTTACAACTATTTGATTGACCTGAACGAATCGACAACAACTTATCATGTAATTCCATTGAAGGCGGTTTACAAGTTTATTCTTGACTCAATGAGATGGATGCCTGTTCATGATTTTCAGATGGGATTAAAATCTGGGCATAAGAAGATTGGAATCAAACCTCCGAATCAAGTGACTGATGGATTACAATACATGTCCTTACTCGAAGTGAGAGATTGTCCATATGGTTTAGTGTTTGTCAACTCTCATTATACAAAGATCTTCATCAAACTCTCAGACTTCAGGAGATATTATGATGGAACGTTAGTGTATGCTCTTAAATATCTAAGATGGAGATTGGAGAATAAGTGCTACTCAACTGAAGACGATGAAATCGTCAAAGTGCTTATCAAAAGGTTGAAGAGTCGTCTCAATACAAGGAGGAATGTAAGGGGATATGAGAGACTTAGAGGATTCAAAACAAAGATTTATTTTAGAGGGACAATTTCCTTTAGATGTTTCAAAGTAAGATTACATTGTATTTTCACAATTAACACTAAGGGGGAGATTGTTAGGACCCCAAAGGTGTATAGTGTTATTGTGAAACAAGCTTAATAGATGGTTCCTTAGAAGATGACTATATAAGGAACCTAAGTAGTCCTAATTAGATAGCCATTGCATTGTAAACTAGTTTAAGAAGCTGTGAAATTGTAATATACTGAAACACTCTAATACCAAATCTGTTAACTGTTCACCCGAATCTCTTGTATCTTCGATTCTCATCATGATCTGACCTATCATAACATATATTGATTAATAGTTGATAATAAATCAGCATGAAAAATGATGAAAAACGTGATACAAATGTTACCCCAAATCATTTTCAGTTTAGATTGGAACTGTACGTCTGTTTATTTCACAATTTACGAAGTATTGTTTTGATGTGTGAAGTCGAGTGCTACGATTAGCAAGTGCAATGGGCGTAATCTATATGCTTCAAGTGTTTAAAATAATGTGTTGATTACCTATATACAAATACTGAAAGGTTTACCATTGCAGGCTTGCCTCAATGGTATCCCCACACCTTATGTGTGGGACTTGGATTTAGATCATGAGTTCGAGCATTGCTCTGTCTATTCTAATAGTCAATATGCCTCAGTGCGTGTCTAGCTCAGTTGGTTATTACCAACTTACTGCATGTTGTGTATAAAATACATGGTGTGGGTTCCTATCCTCTTTGGGTTTTTCTTTTCTTTACTATACAGAAGATAATAATTTTTTGTTGCTAATTGTGTTTTTTTAACATCGATTGAGATCACCTGAGGGGGACTAAACCACCCGTTGCGATCATCTCTCATTTCGACTATACCGGTGCAGCGATAAACCCCGCCCTCATCGTTGCCGTTACTAATTGTGTTTTTGTAGCTACAATAAATTGTTCTCTACTTTTTAGACAAACTTGTAACCAAAGAACAATGGTTTCTATGGGTCCTTATGGTGGCCAGCTTTTAGACTTGTGTAGTACTTTCTCCGTTTCATCTTAAATGTTCACTGTTAACTATTCAAAGTCTTTCTTTTTCAACTTTAACCATAAATATTTTTATTTGTGTTATATAATATTTGATGAAAATTATATGAATGAAAACAAATTTAAAACTTAATTTATTCATATAATTTTCATCAAATATTATATAACACAAATAAAAATATTTACAGTCAATGTTGATAGAGAAAAATTTTAAAAAGTCAACAATGGACATTTAAGATGGGATAGAGGGATTACTTGCATATACATTCTACGAGTAAAAAACAAAAAACATGGGCTATAATAAAAATGGCTGATGGAAATATTTTGTTAAAGTTGTATATACCCAAATGCCCAATGGCCCCAAAGGCCAAAGTACCGAGCATCTGAATACTTGACCCCAATTACACCGCCCAATACCTTCATATTTATTTATTTATTTTTTTAAATGTATAACCATACATATCGGAAGTACTGGAAAGGGTAAAATGGAAAAATTAATTATTATTAATTAATTAACCCTTATATACTAAAAGGGGTGGGAAAGTGTGTAGTTTTAATTATATCGGAAAGTAGCTTTGAGTTTGCATTCACCTTACAACTCGTCTCTTAGCTTCGGCTATATTTACATGACGACCCCTCAAGTTTACACTTTTTAGGGGTTAAAAGTGTAAATGTATTATTTTATTAAAATAAAAACAAAATTGCCCATTTCGTCCCTATGTTTTTCATCTTTTATCCGTTTCATCCCCGTGTTTTATTTTCTACATTTTTCACCCTTAAAAACAAAATTAATTAACCCTTATATACTAAAAGGGGTGGGAAAGTGTGTAGTTTTAATTATATCAGAATGTAGTTTTGAGTTTGCGTTCACATTACAACTGGTCCCTTAGCTTCGGCTATATTTACTTGACGACCCCTCAAGTTTACACTTTTTCAGGGGTTAAAAGTGTAAATGTATTATTTTATTAAAATAAAAACAAAATTACCCATTTCGTCCCTATATTTTTCACTTTTTGTCCGTTTCATCCCCGTGTTTTATTTTCTGCATTTTTCATCCTTAAAAGCATTTTAAAGTCCCAATTTCATCCTTCACCTTAACGAAGGTTAACTGAGTCCGTTAAAACTATTCACAGGGACTATCCACGTAATCTTCAACTAATTAAACTAAAAAAATCAATTTATTCTTCCTCTCATGATGTGTGGCATTTCAAAACCTTCAAATAATTGTTATTTGGCAACAAGATGAGTTCATGATGTAAATAAAGACTGAAATATCGAATACGAATGAAACCAATGACAATGTTAATACGAAAGATATAAAAAAGAAACAGGGGAAATGAGTAGATTGGATTGAAGATGGCAACAAGATGAAGTTGACCTCACGTAATATACCAGTACATATGTTTAAACCAAACCTATCCTCGTGAATATAAACTACTGCACATACAAATAATGGTTCAAATCAACAAATATCCTTTACAAACACCTAGAAATATGAAAAGCGTTACAATCAGTAGATCCACAATGTCTAAAAGTGATGCGCACACCATCAATATGAATCAAGACATTCCTAGTATCCTATCACCTGCGTTACGAACAAATAGGAAACATGAGAAAAAGACAATGAAAGTTTTCACATCTTAAACATGCAGAATATATTAATTTAACATAAGAGGAATATTTTGCCCCTAATAAGAGAATTCTAATGACCTGATGATATGGTTTAGTAAGCTTGATTTGATAGTTGCTCTAGGGCCAAGTTACACATCACTAGAAAAACCGACCTCTTGATTTTTTAAGAGAGAATTTCTTTAACAAAAACAAGTTGGTTTCTCATTTGAATGTAGTTTTTATTATTTAACAAAAGATTAATTATAGTGATCCTAGCATACACTTTTTATTCAAATTATAAAAAGTTAAATGGAACATCATACAAACAAGTCTTCAATCAGATTGGTAAATTACCGTTACACACTAGGGCATTTCTATTTTTGTAATTTAATTAGTTAAATATTAAGTGGATAGTCCCTGTGAATAATTTTAACGGACTCAGTTAATCTTCGTTAAGGTGAGGGATGAATTTGGGACTTTAAAATGCTTTTAAGGATGAAAAATGCAGAAAATAAAATATAGGGATGAAACTGGCAAAAAGTAAAAAACACAGGGATGAAATGAGGAATTTTGTCTAAAATAAAAGAAACTAATTCCACCCGAATTTATAACGGGCCCTATCTTCTCGCTCGGTGCGAGTTAAATTTTTCCGAGACCACCGTTCAATTCGGAAAAATCTTACGAACCCAACGAGACTAACTATACGAGAAACGGACAATTTTTTAAAAAACACTAAACACAACGACAACCCGTATCTTCCCGCTCGCCAAGAGTTAAATTTTTTCGACGGCAGCGTCAGACTCGAAATAATTTTATGAACAAAACGAAACTAACCACGTTCGAAACGGACACTTTTTAAAAAACGCTAAACACAACGACAACCCGTATCTTTCTGCTCGCCGCGAGTTAAATTTTTCTGACAGCATCGTTACACTCGAAAAAATTTATTGAACAAATCAAAACTAACTACGTTCGAAACGGATACTTTTAAAAAAACGCTTAACACAACGACATCTAAAACGGTGCATAACACATGGGCCGTGTTCCCCTCTGTAAATACACAACGCTAAGTTAATTATGAAGACGCAGTCCGAAAGCCCCTGCCGCAACGCGCGGGCCGGTCCGGACTAGTTTTAACTATTTAAAGACTAATAATAAATTGATTATATAAATTCTAAGTCATTTAGAGTTATTTATCTTATGTGACAAGCACACTTTAACAGTTCTTTATATTAATATTACATTTATAGAGTTGTAATAATGTGAATATAACAATTTCCTTGAAATTCAAAGGATCAATTAGAATGTGACATGAAAATTCAAATTTTTTTTTTTTAATTTTTTTTTCAATCACATGTGATTAGATTTGACATGTAGAATCACATGTGATTGAGTTTTACAATCACATGTGATTGGCATGCAAAATCACATGTGATTTACTGCAATGTCAAATCCAATCACATGTGACTGAAAAAAAAAATTGAAAAAATTTTTTCGAAACAAAAATTGATTTTTTTCAATCACATGTGATTGTCGCACTACATGTCGCACTCTGATTGGTCCCTTGGATCTCAAATTAAAAGTTGGATTCATTTGAATATTTCTAGAAAAATAGTAATTGTGATAAAAATTGGAAGGGAGTGGTGGAAGAACAAATGTAGTTCATTTATTATGACCAAATTATGTATATAAATATGTTTGTAAAAAAAGAACGACAATTTTCTTAGTCGAAATCATTGGTTCTACAGTTCATTAAACTAAATGGCTTTAGTATTTACATTCACTTAATACCTAAAATATATCATTACACTGTTTCGTTTAAACAAACTCGTGGTTCCACGAGTCATTTCACTAGTATATTTTATATAAGTAAATAAATTAAATTTTAATGCTTATTAGTCTTTAAACCCCCTCTAAGCTATTAAGCCCATTCAGACATTAATATTAAGCTTATATTCTATTACAATAAGTAAATAAGAAGTTATAAGCTTTCACCCCCTAAAAGGCTAAAACCATAGCAATACACTGGTAACATTAGATACTGAATTTTTATGTGATCTATCCATCTATACAACAAAACAAATGAACCAAATATATAGGATCAACTTATATTGTATTGAGTACCAAATATACCATACTATATTGTTTTTATTGTGGGACCAAAATCTAATTGAGAGAGTAGGATAAATCAGTAGTACAGTTGAGTTTTGTGTGGCTGTTTTGTTATGAACTTGGATTGAAAGTAATCTTCGTGCCTGAAATGGAATCGACTCCGGATTGATCTTTGAATCGTGTGAACACTTTCCTAATCGAATATTTTGACCCAATTTACCACGGGTTACACGAAGTTTCGATTGAGATAAGACAAAGAGTAGATTATTGTCTTGGCTAAAAGAAAACAATCAAAACAATTGTAGAGATTTATCTTCTAATTGTTTAAATTGAAAGTGTGTGTAAAAAGCCAAAAATCTGAAACCTTTTTCAAATACACAAAGAGTGTATTTATAATGGGTCAAAAGGTTACTTGAAAAGTCACAACCTTTGATTCATACCCATTAGTGACTTGGAAGTTTACATTCATGTATTTTAGACTTAAAATGGTCTAAAACATGTAAAATCGCAGTTTAAATGCCCTGGAACAATCCCAAAACGTTTGGGGTTCAAATGTGCCTTTTGGGTAAAAATGACACCTTTTCAGCGAACCAGTGTTAAGCCGCGCCACGGGCCTAAGAAAGAACCATACTTCATATCAGGCCAAAAACCCTCGACCTAGAAAATATGCCTTAAGCTGCTCCGCGGGTGGTGAGGCCGCGCCGCGCCCTAAAGAAGCCTCCAGCCATTTTGTTTTGACAAACTCTCGACTCCAAAAATACCCTTTGAGCCGCGCCACGGGCTTCCTAGCCGCGCCTCGGCTTAACCCTCTCCAGTGTAGAGACCCGTTATAATCCATCCGGACGAAGTCCGTATCGATTATAAACGATTCACAATAGTTGATTTCATCGCGAGGTACTTGACCTCTATATGATACATTTTACAAACATTGCATTCGTTTTTGAAAAGACAATCTTTCATTACATCGAAAGTTGACGGCAGACATACCATTACATAATATATCTAGCTATAATTGACTTAATAATAATCTTGATGAACTCAACGACTCGAATGCAACGTTTTTTTTTTTTTGAAATATGTCATGAATGACTCCAAGTAATATCTCTAATATGAGCAAATGCACAGCGGAAGATTTCTTTCGTACCTGAGAATAAATATGCTTTAAAGTGTCAACCAAAAGGTTGGTGAGTTCATTAGTTTAACATAAATAATCATTTCCATCATTTTAATAGACCACAAGATTTTCATTTTCAGTTCTCATAAATAAACGTCCCATGCATAGAGACAGAAATAATCATTCATATGGATTGAACACCTGGTAACCGACATTAACAAGATGCATATAAGAATATCCCCTATCATTCCGGGATCTTCCTTCAGACATGATATAAATTCGAAGTACTAAAGCATCCGGTACTTTGGATGGGGTTTGTTAGGCCCAATAGATCTATCTTTAGGATTCGCGTCAATTAGGGTGTCTGTTCCCTAATTCTTATATTACCAGACTTAATAAAAAGGGGCATATTCGATTTCGATAATTCAACCATATAATGTAGTTTCAATTACTTGTGTCCATTTCGTAAAACAGTTATAAAAGCAGCGCATGTATTCTCAGTCCCAAAAATATATATTGCAAAAGCGTTTAAAAAGAGAGCAAATGAAACTCACGCATATAAATATTGTAAAACAGTTAATAAAGCATTTGCATGTATTCTCAGCCCAAAAACGTAAAGAGTAAAAGGGAGCAAATGAAACTCACGCATATAAATATTGTAAAACAGTTAATAAAGCATTTGCATGTATTCTCAGCCCAAAAATGTAAAGAGTAAAAGGGAGCAAATGAAACTCACACATATAAATATTGTAAAATAGTTATTAAAACATTTGCATGTATTCTCAGCCCAAAATGTAAAGAGTAAAAGGGATCATATGAAACTCACCATACTGTATTTTGTAGTAAAAATACATATTACGATACTGAACAATGTAGGGTTGACCTCGGATTCACGAACCTATATCATTTGTGTATTTATTAATATACATAATTTGTAATCGAATAAGTGTGTGTGTGTGTGTGTATATATATATATATATATATATATATATATATATATATATATATATATATATATATATATAATTTACTAATTATATTATTTTTATATTAAATATATATATACGTCTCATATATTCATTTTGTATATAAAGTTATTAATGTTGTTATGTTATATGTGTCAAGTATTTAACATGTATATATTCTAGTTGTCTGTTATAATAATAATTATATTAATACAAAAATATTATTATTAGTGGTTAAAATAATGATAATGATAATGAAAACAATAATTTTGATAATAACACATAATACTTAATAATAATAAGTATTATAATAATCTTATTACAAATGATAATCTTGATAATAATACTTTTGTTAATAATAGTAGTATTAAGTCTACAATGATACTAATACTAAGATTAATCATAGTAATAATAGTTTGTACTATTTTTATAATAACAATAGTAATAATAATCATAATCATAATAATACTTATATTGATATGAATAATACTAATAATAACATTAGTAATACTTAATGGTTATAACACTAATAATAACAATAATACTAATAATAATAATAACTAAAATTTTAATAATAATAATAATAGTGAGTGTTAATTAATAATATTAATAATTACAATCTTATAATATTAATAATAATAATCAAAATAATGATAATAAAAAAATGATAATAATTATAACAATAATAATAATAACAATAATAATAAAAAATAATAATTTTTGTAAAGGAAACTACCTTCCAAAGAAGCTTTTAAAAAAAATACCCCGAACCAGGATCGAACCCGAGACCTCTCGTCCCCTAACCCACTGCCCAACCATCCAAGCACCTTCTGTTTTTCTGATTTGTTATACTCCTAAAATATATTTAACCTATTTTGAATACCCATCATCTTCTTCATCAATTTGGCCAAAACTCAAACCATTCAAGAACATCGAGCAATAAAATTGATTTTTGGACTTGCAAAACGAAATATAACCAGACTGTAATGACTCTTGGGTTAGTTAAAAGCAACGAAAAAAAAAAAAAAAACTTGCTGTTGCCGACGGTATGAAAAAAATTGAACTTCATTTTAAGCTTGTTTCGGACAAACATTCCAACACGAATTTGTTTGCAATTCACTCCTAGAAACTATAGAAATCATCAATTAAACTTAAAACACTCAATCGATTTCGAATTTGAGAAATTAAAAATTCAGTTGACTTTTGAATTTAAAGTTTGACTCTTCAAATTCGAATTTGATTTTACGAATTGGAACTTGAAAATTTAAGAAAACATTCATGACATGATTTAAAATACTTCTGCATTTCTAAATTTTTAAAATGGATTCAATTTCGAATTTATGAGCAAAGGGTTATACGACAGAAAAAAATATAAATAAATACACAAAAGTTTGCTTCATTCGTCTGTACAAGAAAAAAAAATAGCGGAAATTTTATTTGTGATCTTGAAGAAATGCCAGCTGATTTTAATCAATAAGGAGAGATGATCGATCGTTGTGTAGGGTCTGATGTAGTCACGGGTGTATAGAGAAGAGGAAAGAAAAAGCTGTAAAGTGGAAAGGAAAATTCAGGTAGTTCATATTCGCGTAATTGATGTCTTTATTTGTTTTATTTAATATTAAATATTAATACATAATAAATATAAATGCAAATATATTAATAAAAAATAATAATACTTATCTTTATAATATAATACAAATTTCCTATTATATCTATTGGTATATAACCGCGTATCTATATGTATTTGTATATATCTATCTCTGTTCTTATATCCTGTATTTGTATATCTTATGTGATTATATAATTATATTTATATGTCAATCTTAAATATAACAATAATAATAATACAATTATTAGTAATAGTAATACTCATAACTAATGACAATAATATAAGATGATAACAATAATATTATTATTGGTAATATTAATAATGATTGTTACATATAAAAGGTAATTTTTAATATCTGATATTAATGCAAATAATATTTAAGATATATCAAGTTATATGCTTTTATGTATATATCTATATCCGTATATCGAATTTATATTTTTATAATAATTACATAAAGAAACATAATAATATTACTAGTAATAATAGGTTACATATTTAAATTTTTATGTCTATATATTATATTATTAATACTAATATTACTATTAATATTTATTTTAATGAAAGTGATAATAATATAGAAATTTTTATTTGTAAGTAAGTCTAAGATATTGATATTTCATATTATTTATAACAACAATCGATTTATTAATATTTTTATATATGTAAATATTTATACTTACTTATTTATATATACTTATCTATTTACAAATCATGGTTCATGAATCGTCAGAATTTGTCAAAGGGTAATTGCATATATGAACATAGTTCCAACATTTTCAGACTCACCATTACAGACTTTGCTTATCGTGTCGAAATCATATAAAGATTAAGTTTAAATTTAGTCAGAAATTCTCGGGTCGTCACAATACCTACCCGTTAAAGAAATTTCGTCCCGAAATTTGAGTGAGGTCGTCATGGCTAACAATAAGAATGTTTTTCTGACGAATATGAGCTGATAAATAGAGTTTTATCATTATTGGTTAATATAGATAAAACGATTCGAGTACTCGAGTGAAGCTGTCACAACAGATCGAGATAGAGATTTAACTTTTGACGTAGCCACGGTGGATTTCCGGAATTCAAGGGATTAAAGAAAATCTTCTAAATCTAAAAGATTTGATTCTTCGGCGAATAAGGAAATTAAGATCTCTATAATTAAATACGGTGATCTGCCTCGATTACTCTGTCTGATATTTCCATTATAAATTAAACTCTTCCGTTCCATTATTCTCACCATTCCTATACTTTCTTTCTTAGTTCATACATTCAAAAGATTGTGAAAATGCTTAATCCATTTCTAATCCTTGATATTTTTCTAATTATCATTTCTGTCATCCTTCTTTTCAATCTTCCACCAGAAAAATCTGTTTACTTCTACTATTACCTTGAGTGATACTATTCTTAATTATACTGTGTCTTTATATTGCTATTCGTATTAATATCCACGGTTTGTAACCTCTGTGTTGTTATTGGGCTTTATATTTTCTCTTATATTTTGGAGCTCTTTGCCTTTTTATTATCTTCTTGACCTCTATTAAAGTGAGTAACGGTCCAGAATTCGTAAGTATGGAGTTTCGAATGAACATCATGTTGTAAACAAGAAAGAACGTATTAGCACGATTTGATTTGTCAAATTACCAGATATCCGTAAAAGATAGAACTATCAAGAAAATATGTTCTTGACATGTTCATATATCAGATAAAATGTAAAAGTCATGTAACATGGCACATGATGACGTTATAATCTGTGAATCATCATGTCCCATTTAGAAACTCGGCATGACTTACTGTAATATAATCAGGTTGATCAAGTGTCATTATATTATACTAACTCATGCATCAGTTCCCCAACACTTCAAAAATATTCATATTTTAAGCTCGAAAGTTTACAGAATATAGAAACTAACAGTTTCTATATGATGTAACACTGATAACACTAAGAGATTAATGATTTCAGATAAGATTAGTTATGAAAATATATTCAGAAATATCGAAGATATTTATAATGAAAGATACGATAATATCTTTGAATATCTAAGATTAGAGGATGATGGAGACTATTGTCCGCAAGGGTTTAGAGTAAAGAGCAAGATATTCGCTAAAGACTTTAGCAGGCATTGAATCTTTTGGATTCTTTGAAGTCAAACTTATTCTTTGTGATTTGTCCACAGTTTCCTTCATAGTTTCGCATAATCCGCTTTTCGGTACTAAATTTTCTATTGAGTGTTTCCAATACTCCATTCTTTATCATCAAACTTTCGACGGTTAAGGTCGTGTACAATTTTTACCGCTGTATTCAGCTTTTTCAGAATTTGTGGTATTGATTTGTAGACTGGGTGCTTTTCAGAATTTCAGAATGAAAGATCATAATTCTAAGAGATAAATGTTATATGTTTACATATAACTGTTGATGTAGACATGCTACGAGATCCGAGAATAATGGTTGAAGATTCCCGGTAGTCGGTATGGAAATTATTGTTACAAGATGTAGATGGATATATGATAGGGTTTTAATGAATGAATATATTGATTTTTCAGAAAGTCAAAGATTAATGGAGTTGCTGGTAAGTTTACTGCTAATGTGGTAGGATATAAACGGTTCGCCGGTAACGATGGCGAAAGGGCAATCGTATACATCAAGGTTATAATAAAACTAGTACGATTGAAAAGTCGAAGTTGACTTGCTGGAGCTGTGACAAAATTGGCTAATTTGAAAAGGATTTGTATTGTTATTTTCAGAAATAACAATGCCAAAGGAGCTAGCACAAATACGTGTTAAATGTTTACTCAGATTCTGAATGTTTTCAGGTGCATAACTATATGCATCAATCTTTTCTTTCATAGATGGTGTGTGGTTGGTTCATCCTCTCGATTGAGGTGTTTTCAAGAATCGTGAAAGATTTGAACGCAGATCGTAATTGTCAAGATGCAAATGAAGTTTAGGATGAAATCAAGTGGCAAACTTGAAGAATTATTTAGTTTCATATGTTATAATCAATATTTTTAATTTATTTTAATTGTCTAATGTTGGTAGTCCACAGTTGATAGTCCACATTTAACAGTCCAATAATTCATATATAGCTTAATATATAATATTCGAATTAATTAATACATATCGTGACCCGTGTACATGTCTCAGACTCGATCACAACTCAAAGTATATATATTATTTGAGAATCAACCTCAACCCTGTATAGAGAACTCGATCAATACTGCATATAGAGTGTCTATGATGATTCCAAATAATATATATAGATGTGTCGATATGATATGTCAAAACCTTGTATACGTGTCCCGATATTTAAAGTGCACAAAAATAAATAGCAGAAATTAAATGACAATAAATAAAGTGCGTAAAGTAAATAACAGAAATTAAATTACGATAAATAAAATTGCGAGAATATAAATTGCGATAATTAAATTGCGATAAATAAAATGTAATCAGTTAGCTAGGAACAGTTAGCTGGAAACAGTTAGCGTGGATTCTTAACAAAATTTTCATCATAGTTAATTTGTTTGTTTCTAACAATTTTTATTTTGTCCAATGTTTTCTTCATTATGCCACTTGTTGGATTCTGATAAGTCAAAATCCAAATATGAAATTGAATGAAAATAGTTATTCTACGGTGAACGGATACGTATATCTGTGGGTGTAAGTAGGATAGTAAATGACTGTTGAATCAGATTCGAAGAATGTACAGTGTAACTTATTAATGTGAAATCTAAATATTTCTCGGGTATTACCTACCCGTTAAAATATTTTCACCATTAATTCGTTTGTACAAAAGAATTTTTAATTACAATCTTTATGAAAATATACTTACATATATATTCTCTTCAGATGTAATCATGGATTTAATGAGTTAATATGATATTAATCTCATTTGGTTTTTGGTCAGAACTAGAATACATAATCTCTAAAACATTAGAGATTACATAATCGTCATAAGGAACGAAGGTAATTGATGTAGAACAATACGTGGAACGATGATTATACTCGAGGTACAGAATGAGATGTTGAGGCATGGATTGTTGATGGTACGAGTGCTGTTACTGAAGGTACTATTGGTGCCGATGATGTTGCAGAAACTAGTAAATTTTGCACCATAATTTCCAAATCGATTACTCGAGCGCGAAGTTCGTTGACTTCTTCTATTATTCCGGGATGATTGTCGGTCGAAAACGAGCGGATGAATAGGGTTTAGAATTGTGGATAGAATATAATCGTGTCGAGCTACTCTAGAATGAGGCTGAAAATGGTGTTTCGGATAGGTTCGCCGGTAAGTACTTCAGATTCTTTACCAAGAGGGATCTGTGGTGGATGAAAGGGATTACCTTCTTCTTGTCTCTAATGATTAAGTAGGCTACGAACCCACCAGATGAATTGGGGATGGCTGATTGGTTGATTCATTCTGGTAACGCTGCCTCCGGAGCTTAGGTGAACGTCCATGTCGGAATAGCTGTCGGATTCCGAAGAACTTGAACTAGTGGCGAGTTCCATTTCGTACGATTGAGTAAAGGATTTTTCGATAGGAAATAATTTCTGGCTATTGGATGGTATTCTAATTACATAGAATATCTTATATATATATATATATATATATATATATATATATATATATATATATATATATATATATATATATATATATATATATATATATATATATATATATATAGAGCAAAAGATTTCGTAGATTACGGAGAAAATTTCGAAAGCTGACAGGCAAAGGTAGCAGTAACAAATACGCTAAGATATAAATTAGCAGATATGATAAGATATGAATTTCGTCTATACACTATTCATGCAATCAATGCAGTAAGATGTGTCTAGACTAAGAATGATTAGCAGGTAATTTTCGACACGAAATGATAAGCAAAACTTTTGTCATGCAGACACGGTCAAAGTCCAGACTCATTAATGCATCCTAACGACTACTAGTTAGACACACTAATGCAAGACCTGGTTCGCTAAGACCACCACTCTGATACCAACTGTAGATATAGTGGGGACAACCGTTACACCCAGTGCCTTCCCAGCTAACCGCCTAGTGACCACTGAGTGTACCTCAGATACTGATTTTAGGGCCTGCCTCTCGGCTACTGCCAACCCTCGTAAGGGATCGCAAGGAGTAAGAGCCAATGCTTCGTCACAGGTAACACTGTGAGAACCTCCTTTACGACTAACCCGCCATACATGGACAGCGTTATACCAGCTCTGATACCAACTGTAGAGACCCGTTCTAATCCATCCGGACGAAGTACGTATCGATTATAAACGATTCACAATAGTTGATTTCATCGCGAGGTACTTGACCTCTATATGATACATTTTACATACATTGCATTCGTTTTTGAAAAGACAATCTTTCATTACATCGAAAGTTGACGGCAGACATACCATTACATAATATATCTAACTATAATTGACTAAATAATAATCTTGATGAACTCAACGACTCGAATGCAACATTTTTTTTGAAATATGTCATGAATGACTCCAAGTAATATCTCTAATATAAGCAAATGCACAGCGGAAGATTTCTTTCGTACCTGAGAATAAACATACTTTAAAGTGTCAACCAAAAGGTTGGTGAGTTCATTAGTTTAACATAAATAATCATTTCCATCATTTTAATAAACCACATGATTTTCATTTTCATTTCTCATAAATAAACGTCCCATGCATAGAGACAGAAATAATCATTCATATGGATTGAACACCTGGTAACCGACATTAATAAGATGCATATAAGAATATCCCCTATCATTGCGGGATCCTCCTTCGGACATGATATAAATTCGAAGTACTAAAGCATCCGGTACTTTGGATAGTGTTTGTTATGCCCAATAGATCTATCTTTAGGATTCGCGTCAATTAGGGTGTCTGTTCCCTAATTCTTAGATTACCAGACTTAATAAAAAGGGGCATATTCGATTTCGATAATTCAACCATATAATGTAGTTTCAATTACTTGTGTCCATTTCGTAAAACAGTTATAAAAGCAGCACATGTATTCTCAGTCCCAAAAATATATATTGCAAAAGCATTTAAAAAGGGAGCAAATGAAACTCACGCATATAAATATTGTAAAACAGTTAATAAAGCATTTGCATGTATTCTCAGCCCAAAAACGTAAAGAGTAAAAGGGAGCAAATGAAACTCACGCATATAAATATTGTAAAACAGTTAATAAAGCATTTGCATGTATTCTCAGCCCAAAAACGTAAAGAGTAAAAGGAGCAAATGAAACTCACACATATAAATATTGTAAAACAGTTATTAAAACATTTGCATGTATTCTCAGCCCAAAATGTAAAGAGTAAAAGGGATCATATGAAACTCACCATACTGTATTTTGTAGTAAAAATACATATTACGATACTGAACAATGTAGGGTTGACCTCGGATTCACGAACCTATATCATTTGTGTATTTATTAATATACATAATTTGTAATCGAATAAGTATGTGTGTGTGTATATATATATATATATATATATATATATATATATATAAATATATATAATTTACTAATTATATTATTTTTATATTAAATATATATATATACGTCTCATATATTCATTTTGTATATAAAGTTATTAATGTTGTTATGTTATATGTGTCAAATATTTTACATGTATATATTCTAGTTGTCTGTTATAATAATAATTATATTAATAGAAAAATATTATTATTAGTGGTTAAAATAATGATAATGATAATGAAAACAATAATTTTGATAATAACACATAATACTTAATAATAATAAGTATTATAACAATCTTAGTACAAATGATAATCTTGATAATAATACTTTTGTTAATAATAATAGTATTAAGTCTACAATGATACTAATACTAAGATTAATCATAGTAATAATAGTTTGTACTATTTTTATAATAACAATAGTAATAATAATCATAATCATAATAATACTTATATTGATATGAATAATACTAATAATAACATTAGTAATACTTAATGATTATAACACTAATAATAACAATAATACTAATAATAATAATAACTAAAATTTTAATAATAATAATAATAGTGAGTGTTAATTAATAATATTAATAATTACAATCTAATAATATTAATAATAATAATCAAAATAATGATAATAAAAAAATGATAATAATTATAACAATAATAATAATAACAATAATAATAAAAAATAATAATTTTTGTAAAGGAAACTACCTTCCAAAGAAGCTTTTAAAAAGAAATACCCCGAACCAGGATCGAACCCGAGACCTCTCGTCCCCTAACCCAATGCCCAACCATCCAAGCACCTTCTGTTTTTCTGATTTTTATACTCCTAAAATATATTTAACCTATTTTGAATGTCCATCATCTTCTTCATCAATTTGGCCAAAACTCAAACCATTCAATAACATCGAGCAATAAAATTGATTTTTGGACTTGCAACCGAAATATAACCAGACTGTAATGACTCTTGGGTTAGTTAAAAGCAACGAAAAAAATAAAAAAAACAAAAAAAAAACTTGCTGTTGCCGACGGTATGAAAAAAAAATTGAACTTCATTTTAAGCTTGTTTCGGACAAACATTCCAACACGAATTTGTTTGCAATTCACTCCTAGAAACTATAGAAATCATCAATTAAACTTAAAACACTCAATCGATTTCGAATTTGAGAAATTAAAAATTCAGTTGACTTTTTAATTTAAAGTTTGACTCTTCAAATTCGAATTTGATTTTACGAATTGGAACTTGAAAATTTAAGGAAACATTCATGACATGATTTAAAACACTTCTGCATTTTTAAATTTTTAAAATGGATTCAATTTCAAATTTATGAGCAAAGGGTTATACGACAGAAAAATATATAAATAAATACACAAAAGTTTGCTTCATTCGTCAGTACAAGAAAAAAAATAGCGGAAATTTTATTTGTGATCTTGAAGAAATGCCGGCTGATTTTAATCAATAAGGAGAGATGATCGATCGTTGTGTAGGGTCTGATGTAGTCACGGGTGTATAGAGAAGAGGAAAGAAAAAGCTGTAAAGTGGAAAGGAAAATTCAGGTAGTTCATATTCACGTAATTGATGTCTTTATATGTTTTATTTAATATTAAATATTAATACATAATAAATATAAATGCAAATATATTAATAAAAATGATAATACTTATCTTTATAATATAATACAAATTTCCTATTATATCTATTGGTATATAACCGCGTATCTATATGTATCTGTATATATCTATCTCTGTTCTTATATCCTGTATTTGTATATCTTATGTATTTATATAATTATATTTATATGTCAATCTTAAATATAAAAATAATAATAATACAATTATTAGTAATAGTAATACTCATAACTAATGACAATAATATAAGATGATAACAATAATATTATTATTGGTAATATTAATAATGATTGTTACATATAAAAGGTAATTTTTAATATCTGATATTAATGTAAATAATAGTTAAGATATATCAAGTTATATGCTTTTATGTATATATCTATATCCGTATATCGGATTTATATTTGTATAATAATAACATAAAGAAACATAATAATATTACTAGTAATAATAGGTTACATATTTAAATTTTTATGTCTATATATTATATTATTAATACTAATATAACTATTAATATTTATTTTAATGAAAGTGATAATAATATAGAAATTTTTATTTGTAAGTAAGTTTAAGATATTGATATTTCATATTATTTATAACAACAATCGATTTATTAATATTTTTATATATGTAAATATTTATACTTACTTATTTATATATACTTATCTATTTACAAATCATGGTTCGTGAATCGTCGGAATTTGTCAAAGGGTAATTGAATATATGAACATAGTTCCAACATTTTCAGACTCACCATTACAGACTTTGCTTATCGTGTCGAAATCATATAAAGATTAAGTTTAAATTTAGTCGGAAATTCCCGGGTCGTCACATCCAGCAGCTCAAATTTGGTACTCATGGTTTTTCGAGCGTATGGCTATGGCCTTCTTAAGTCTCGTTTCGCATTCCTTAAGTTCCAAATGTTATTTCCAAGTCCAAAAAGATACATCAAACCATCTCACGTTTTACGAACGTGTACTCCACACTCTCCATATTCGTGTAACGTATCAATGGTTCGAAACACTTTCAACATAGTAATCCAATCCCTAAAATGAATGTTGAATCATGCTAAAATCACAACATGTTTTATGGGGTGAAGCATCTCTTCACTTTTGTGTAGGAACAAATTATACGAAACTGATATAAACATAACAATAATATTATAAGATTATACGATCAAACCGAAAAGAAGATGGAACCGGGCTTGTGTTTGACACAATTCCCTTAAACAGATTCTTCGTCTGTTCCCAGGGTACACCGGTCCTAAGCAGCGTACTGCCGGACTTGAACTTGCCTGAAAATTCATCGGACGGGGAGACCGTGTTGAATCGAGACCTTGTATTGGATAGAGAAGGACTCCTCTTCCAAACTTACGTATATGTTTGGTTTGTAATGTGTAATAGATTTGCTAAGAATGAGAATTCATATGTCTTGCCAATGCCTCAAGTTCTTCTTTTATAGCATACATTGTATAGTAACAGCACTAATGATAAAAGCTATAATTAAATTCATTCATTCAATAATCATGAAAACCTTTATTGAGTATACTCATAAGTCATAACTGAAAACGTTTAACGTGTAACACCCCTGCTTAACATGACCACAATATTGTCCGTTTTGCCCGCAGGCGCACGGCTTTTTCTTGGCGACCACACACGATAAGCACTTTCCCAGGAGGTCACCCATCCTGGTAGTGCTCTCGCCCGAGCACGCTTAACCATAACGTACTCGCACTTTTACTCAGCCTGTGATCCCAAAACGCGTTGTGTCATTTAGGCGTGAGTATTACCTTATAATCCCATGATCACTCATGTTCGTGGGCGATGTGGGATTTGCCTAGGGTGTTACATTCACCCCCCCTTAGGGACTCATCGTCCTCGATGAGGTTTGCCCCACCACCCCCAACGGCACATGAGTGGCTCTGATACCATTTTGTAACACCCCTGCTTAACATGACCACAATATTGTCCGCTTTGCTGCAGGCGCACGGCTTTTTCTTGGCGACCACACACGATAAGCACTTTCCCAGGTGGTCACCCATCCTGGTAGTGCTCTCGCCCGAGCACGCTTAACCATAACGTACTCGCACTTTTACTCAGCCTGTGATCCCAAAACGCGTTGTGTCATTTAGGCGTGAGTATTACCTTATAATCCCATGATCACTCATGTTCGTGGGCGATGTGGGATTTGCCTTGGGTGTTACATTCACCCCCCCTTAGGGACTCATCGTCCTCGATGAGGTTTGCCCCACCACCCCCAACGGCACATGAGTGGCTCTGATACCATTTTGTAACACCCCTGCTTAACATGACCACAATATTGTCCGCTTTGCCTGCAGGCGCACGACTTTTTCTTGGCGACCACACACGATAAGCACTTTCCCAGGAGGTCACCCATCCTGGTAGTGCTCTCGCCCGAGCACGCTTAACCATAACGTACTCGCACTTTTACTCAGCCTGTGATCCCAAAACGCGTTGTGTCATTTAGGCGTGAGTATTACCTTATAATCCCATGATCACTCATGTTCGTGGGCGATGTGGGATTTGCCTAGGGTGTTACATAACGAGGAGTTCAAATGAATTTATGTACATTAAACTCTTAATTAAAATGATTAAAGAATTAATGAGTATACTAATAAATGAAACGTTTAAGGAGGAATTCAATTATTTATGTTGAAGCTGTTACTATTCCATTATATGTTTCAAGAAATTTAGTAAAAAAGACCAATAGTAAAATTGGTCAACTTATCATAAGAGCTTAGCATGGCTTGAGGTTAATTTCTTATAAATAACCTCTAACTTTATTCCCACTTCTATGTGGAACAAGTTATATCACAACTAAATAGCAAACATTTAAATCCGATATCTCATTCACATTTATCCCATTTTGAACACATATTAGTTCGTTATAAAGCTCTCATAAAAGCGAACATAACTCACTATATAGTTATTTAATATATATATATATATATATATATATATATATATATATATATATATATATATCACCCGATCATATATTAATTCGTGTTCAAATTTGGTGAAAACACATTTTCAATACAATTTTTCCAACAATCCCCCAAATGAATAGAGATCGGTCTCAGAAACAACAAATTCCGTTTAGATTTCAGCGGTTGAATCTTGCATACGATAGGTAGGTGTTACCCTTTGAACCTTCGCTTATGAAACGCACTTAGTCTACTGGCTCTGAGTAGACGGCGATATCTTTGAACTCGTCTGCCGTTTGTGTAGGCGACAATATGCTTCACACAAGACTCTCCCTGACAACTTCAAGTCCTCATAGTTATGTTCGTTATGGTCATGAACATTAGCCTGGTTCTGCGAGAGCTTATCAAGTATTGTGCCCCAGCAATACCCTTCGAAGCGACCCCACTTCTCTCTCACATAGGTGATTCACCACCGAATGGCTACTGAGTAATCAAACATGGTTATTTCAGTTGAATCATTAAAAGCCATAGGCTTATCCTCTTACATGTCACTTTTAGGAATGGACTAGGAAGTCTACTCTTAATTAGTAAACTCCCTTTAAAGGTGTAGGGGTTGCTAGTTTAGGAATTAACTCCCCCACAGTGACTTCGCCAGTTCATACAAATAGGTTTTCCTATTGAACTCAGATCATGGGATCTCCAGTCAACTGAGTTAGGTTTTCCTTCATATAAACTTAGCTTTTCAAGGGCTTCAGTCCCATTCCTACGCACGACTCATACACTCACTCTCTGCTTAAGCCTTTTCTCAGCGGATCCGCAACATTATCCTTTGACTTCACATAGTCAATAGTGATAATTTTTGTAGAGATTAGTTGTCGTACTTTATTATGTCTACGTCTTATAGTTTATTCTTACCATTACACATTATAATATGAGCTATACCAATCACCGATTGGCTATTACAATGTATACCTATGACCGACACCGGCTTAGGCCATCTTGGTATATTCTCAACGAATTGACGTAGCCATTCTCCCTCTTCACCAGCTTCATCTAAAGCGATGAATCCATCATGGATCTAGCAATAATCGTTTGTTAAACGATTTCCATGATATAGCATATCTTTTATAATGTTACCCGTAATCCCGAGTACTGAAGTAACAAAACCATACAACTCTAATGAGATGTAATTGGATTATTCGTGTATCTACTTAGCCTGCTTACCACATATGCTAAGTCAGATTGAGTACATTAAAACGCATTATCATGAATCATGTTCTTGCTATCAAAATACAAGACACCCCCACATTTACAAGCTATTGTGTTCATTTTATACAACTAACCAGGGTTACTGCTTATTTTTTCAAAGCTTCCCCCACATGTCTTGCAACTTGATATCATAATCATATATATCTAATATGATTCTAATCAATTAAGCTTTCAAATGCCCCCACATAAGATTTGCATCTTTGTGATTCATATTTTTGCACATTTGAGCAATTCTTAGTCATATTCTAGGTTTGACCTAGAGACGTCGAATTTAAAAACTTAACAAAAGTTTTACACTCAAATTACATTTGCATATGAATACTGATTAGGTAATTAAATAATAAAATAATAAAGAATGACATATTTATATTTATAATTATCTTCACTATCATAATTCACATAAAATGTGAATACTTTACATTATCAATGATGTTCACAAATATGGTTCACACTATACCAAATCTTTCTATTACTGAATGAAGACGATTTTGTCTTGAAATAAATTCAACACAATGAAATAGTATTTGTTAAACGATCTCTTGTTTTATGACAAGATCGACATACCGCCTTAAATATACCTTTAAGACGGTTTTAAGTATCACTATCTTTGTATACATTCAGTATTACTTCCTCTATAAGCATAACGTGTGTGCCATTTATCGAGGAAGTTCCTTTAATTCTACTAGTTCATTTTTGAACTAGTTCATTAGGTGGGGCTTGGTTTTTCTTTCAACCAATTCAAATGATGATCTCGTTAGTTTGGCTTCAACACACGTTTCACCTTTATGGATTGAGTCAATATGGAATGTTGGTATGCAATTCAATTTATTTAAACGACGAATGAAATTAAAGTTAACATGACCAAGTCTACCATGACACACATTGGAAGACTCAAGCAAGTAAGCAGAACTAGTACCAGTTTTATTAGCTTCACTGTTAACAACCATTACATTCAATTCAACTTAAACATACCATTAAGGGCATACCCCTTACCAACATACATAGCATTTTTAGTCAAACCGATCTTATCAGACTCAAACACAATCTTAAAGCCGAGTTTGTTCAACACCCACCCAGACACAAGATTCTTACGAATCTCAGGAACATACAACACATTGGTCAAAGTGAGTTCCTTTCCAGAGGTCATCTTTAAGATCACATTGCCTTCTCCCTTGATATCAGCAGTGGCAGAGTTTTCCATGTAGAGCTTTTCTCCACTAGTGACATCCTTAAAGGTGTTAAAGAGGCTCTTGTCACCACAGACATGACGAGTAGCTCCAGTATCAATCCACCACTCTTTGGTATTTGAGGAAACCAGATTAACCTCAGAGATCATCACTGTGAGGTCAGAAATCATAGCCACGAGGTTTTCAACATCCTCAACCATATTCGCTTGGTGCAAGTTCTCTCTTGGGCTTCTTGCATTCACTCGCCCGATGACCCGGTTGGTCACAGTTATAGCACGTGCCTTGAAATTTCTTCTTCATGACACCACCTTTAGGTCCAAGCTTAGACCCTTTCCCCTTGTACTTATTCTCAGCCTTTCCTTTGCATTTGTTACCTCTTGAGGATTGACCGTATTCAACAACATTCACTTTTGCTAAACTAGGGGCACAACTCTTTTTAAGAGCAACTTTGTTGTCTTCCTCAATTCGAAGACGGACCACAAGGTCCTCAACGGTCATTTCCTTTCGCTTATGCTTAAGATAATTCTTGAAATCCATCCAACTTGGTGGTAATTTCTCGATTATCGATGCAACTTGGAATCCTTCACTAATCACCATACCTTCGGCATGTATATCGTGAATTATGACTTGCAGTTCTTGGACTTGACTCATAACAGTCTTTGAGTCAATCATCATAAACTCCAAGAATTTAGCCACCACCCATTTCTTGGTGCCCGCATCCTCAGTCTTGTACTTACGTTCTAAAGACTCCCATAACTCTTTGGCCGTCTTTGTTTTGCAGTACACATTATAAAGTGAATCAACCATGCCATTCAAAACATAGTTGCGGCACAAGAAATCAGAATGACTAAAAGCCTGAACCACGCTCACAGTTTGAGCATCTTGTTCCCCTTCAACTTGGGGAGCGGTTTCAGTTAAGAACCTCGCGAGGTTCAACGTGGTCAGATAAAAGAGCATCTTTTGCTGCCAACGCTTGAAATTCACACCAGTGAATTTCTCGGGTTTCTCAGCATGAGAAATAACCGCATTAGGAAGCGGTGCAATGGTAACAGTGGTAGCAGAGGACACGATCGGCTGAGTGCTCATAGGTTGAGATTCCATTCCGAAATCTGAAAATTTGTCCAAATATTAGTAACCCAACTAATCAAAATATTAATTGCAACAAGCTCTAAATTAATATTTAAACAATCGTCATATTATTAAATGCATATTATGACCAAGTATCACTTAGTTCATAGGGAACGTAACATCCCAAATTAATTACTTCATGTTATACCAACTCAGTTCGAAACAATTTAGTTTACATATACTAATACAGTGAACAAGTAGAAAAATAGAGCCTTATAAGTTCACTTTGTAAACTCCATGAACAATTATAATCTGTTACTAAACTTTCAACAATAAATAACACATAGAATGTTCAGCAATAAAATAATCATAGCAATTTAAGCCAATAGATACATCTCATATTCGCCACATAAGTCCAGATTATAATTAAATAATCAAATCATATATGTTTACTAATTTACAAGACAAGTAGACTAAATATAAATGCATACTATTAATTAATTATTAATTATATATAATATATAGCAAGTATAAACCTATTTTCTTATTACGGTCAGATTAGAGACACGAGATATATTATAATCAGCAGAGTATCACACCAAACCAGGCTATATGGAATTGATTAAATACGCAGCATATTTATATCATCAACATACGCATCAACAACAAGGGTTTGATACGTTTAAACAGACTAGCCTATTTTATTAACAGAATAAATAAACCAGTCATAAAAGTAGACGAAAACATGAAGCAGTACATATTACACATACATCAGTTAATAACAGAATATATCAAGATTTATACTCGGTTTCATTTCGAAGAAATATCTGTTTAAGTACATAGGAACAAATTATACGAAACTGATATAAACATAACAATAATATTATAAGATTAGACGATCAAACCGAAAAGAAGATGGAACCGGGCTTGTGTTTGACACAATTCCCTTAAACAGTTTCTTCGTTTGTTCCCAGGGTACACCGGTCCTAAGCAGCGTACTGCCGGACTTGAACTTGCCTGAAAATTCGTCGGATGGGGAGACCGTGTTGAATCGAGCCCTTGTATTGGATAGAGAAGGACTCCTCTTCCAAACTTACGTATATGTTTGGTTTGTAATGTGTAATAGATTTGCTAAGAATGAGAATTCATATGTCTTGCCAATGCCTCAAGTTCTTCTTTTATAGCATACATTGTATAGTAACAGCACTAATGATAAAAGCTATAATTAAATTCATTCATTCAATAATCATGAAAACCTTTATTGAGTATACTCATAAGTCATAACTGAAAACGTTTAATGAGGAGTTCAAATGAATTTATGTACATTAAACTCTTAATTAAAATGATTAAAGAATTAATGAGTATACTAATAAATGAAACGTTTAAGGAGGAATTCAATTATTTATGTTGAAGCTGTTACTATTCCATTATATGTTTCAAGAAATTTAGTAAAAAAGACCTATAGTAAAATTGGTCAACTTATCATAAGAGCTTAGCATGGCTTGAGATTAATTTCTTATAAATAACCTCTAACTTTATTCCCACTTCTATGTGGAACAAGTTATATCACAACTAAATAGCAAACATTTATATCCGATATCTCATTCACATTTATCCCATTTTGAACACATATTAGTTCGTTATAAAGCTCTCATAAAAGCTAACATAACTCACTATATAGTTATTTAATATATATATCACCCGATCATATATTAATTCGTGTTCAAATTTGGTGAAAACACATTTTCAATACAATTTTTCCAACATTTTGTTTATACAAGTCCGAGCTTGCCACTTTGGATTGTCAAATTTACAACCTCAAGAAAGTGCAGGAGTGTAGAAACTTTTTTCCAACTGAGATCATCAATCAATTTTATTGATTATAAGTTGAGAAGAAATGTATTGATGAGCCGCCACAGTTGAAAGTATAAAACTTAAAGTCTTTCAATGGCTAGTGAATGCCAATATATGCGAGAGTTTTCAGCTTCATGTATTGTACAATTCTCCAGCAATGCTACTGAGATCGGAAGGAGTTGATGTCTGACTTTTATGTCCCCTTAGAGATTTAGGCTACCGAGTGTTTTTTTGTATGCTTTCTATTTTGATTGCCTTCCCATTGTACCTTTGCAAGTGGGTTGTATTATGTTAGTCCAGCTTGCCTTTTGCTGTAATTTTAATTTTTCACTTGTTGTGAAAGATTATTTTAATATATTCCATGTTTTTTGAAAAAAAAAAAAGATGAAGATAATTCATAAGATAGATGAAATTGTATAAATTAATCTCTCAATCGATTGATAGAAATGCGTTAGCAATAAATCTCCCTTTAATAATACCAGTGTTGTAAAAAACTCGATTACTCGCCGATTAATACCCGATTTATCATTTTTAAGAGAAATCCGTTCCGATTTACAAAAATTTGTTTAATTAAACGGTCAACGTCAATTGATGAGTCAAAATCGAATTTGGTAATCAAAGTCGTTAAAGTAATAAATGCTTAACATTTTAACATGAATTTAAAGTATAACTTTATAGTTTTTCAGCAAAATTAATAATTTTAGACAATTACATTAAAATTTGTATTTACATTTATGATTTTTTTTCTATATTTACACATATAATTTTTAAAATTTAATATTTAAATATATAAAGTACAATTCAATAAATCTTCGATTAATCCCCGAATTAATTACCGATTAATCTTTCTAAAGTTCCGACCTATTAATCCTCGAATAGCGAATTTTGCAACCTTCCATGAATAATACTACTCCGTAATTATTTTCAAAAGATCCGTAAAGATAACTACAGAAATTTCTACGCTTCACTTTTGTCTAGGTCAAAATATATGACCATTACCAATATAACTAATAGACAAAATTTGTCTTATTTGTTATGAATAGTACTATTTCGTTTTTCACTTTTCACAAACTTAACCCCCTAATTTTCATTAAAATACAAATCGAACCCCCCACTTTATACCTATATTCTAAATTATTATTTATCCCTTCACTAACACCAAAAATACTGAATAATAACACCCACCACGCTTTACCGACTTGTACACTGCGCTCAAACAGTAGGACCCACATAAGCCACTACTGTGCTACATTTTTTTTTTGTCTCAAACGATAAAAGAAGCAATTTTCTTAAAATGAACAACCATTCAATGCTACCAAAAGATGTCGAAAAACATTCTTTTTTACAAAATAGATCAACTAACTTTAACGCTAAAAGAAACAACTTTCACAAAAGGAACAACCCTTCAATGTTAGATGTCGAAAAAAATTCTTTTTTTCAAAATAGATCAAGATTTTTTTTTTAAATCGCATTCAAAACGGAGCCCCCGGCGCGAAGCGAGGGCTCCACAACTAGTTGGAACCAATTGAGATTATTACTTTTCTTTTCAAAGCAAAATAAACTTTTATTAATCGTAGATGGGTCCTATTTCTATGTTAATTCAAGTGAATGTTATACGTGCGATCGATTGATAGGATACATATATATTTCATGGCTTAAAAATATAAAATAAATGCATTAATTAATGTTAATAATAAAAACTCCAATTATCTGCACATATAGCCACCATCAGGCCACATATTGATAAATACATCAAAAGCAATCATTAATTAGATATATTCTACAATATACTCCTATTAATTCATATTTATGAAGGATTTGTCAATTTAGACGGTGAAAATAAGTAAATATCACCACTCACGTGAGTAATGATCCTTAGACCACTCCTAACCATGACGTACTTCATTCCAGGACACACCGCCACATCAGCGCCACATCAGTTTTCTCTCTCCATTTATTTTTCACTTCCTCCCCATCACACACCACTACATACTTCCTCCCCATCAAATACCCACAAAATTAATTAATTAATTAATGTACAAGTTGTTAATGGTAGTAGTACAAGTAAATAAAGCTCAAATATAGGAGAGAGAGAAAAAAATACGTCCTCGAAATGTTATGCCGATGACAAACACCAGCACGGAAGAAAGAAAGAGAAATGAGGGCGGTCGAGGGCGGGGGGAATGCCAACGGTGACCTCGAGGGCGGCCGAGGGCGGGTGTGAGGGCGGAGCCCATTGGGAGTGGTCTTAGAGTCTATGTTATAAATTATAACTTAATCATCATGAAGATAACTTTTCCTAATTTTCTTAAAACTTAATCTTCAAAAAAATAACTGTTCCTAATTTTCTTAAGACTATTTTTTAAAAAATCCGAGGATGAAGAGTCTGAGGATGAAGATGTTATTGAGCGTTTTCTCGTCAAGTCCTTGCCATGATTCTCGTTGTGACAGTCGATCAAATGAGGGAAATTAAGCAAAGCATGAGAACCTCGGTGTTTAAAAGCGGCTAATTCATAAGCCAAAGCGGCTTCCTCTTGCGTGTCATACGTTCCTAGCCATAATCTAGCTCCTTTCTTTTCGGGATTTCTCATTTCGGCTGTGAACTTTCCCCACGGTCGTCGTCTCACTCCTCTAAATTTCCTATCAGGAATTGATGGTAACACGAGATTTTTGTTATTCACAATCGCATCAAAGCGCGTTGCCGCGAATCTCAACTTTCTCTTTTAGTATATACGAAATGTTGTTGGCGAAAGTTAAGCAGAAATTGTAAGGAAAGAGAAGGGTAAAAATAGCAAAATAAAAAAGAAGGATAACGTTTTTGTGAGAAAAATAAGTTTAAAAACAAAATGGTAAAACTTTTTTTTTTTTTCACGCCTTTCGTACAAGGGGAAAATGAGAGGGAAATGGTTCAAAAAAAAAAAAATCACTGTAGTTTAGTACTGAGCTTTGTGGGTATAACTGTTTCTACACAACGTACTAGTCGATTAAGTTTGGAAGGGGTCCTATTCATCAATAGTACCCCAAATTTGGTCTAATGTGTATATATATATATACAATAATATAGTTGCTGTACAAACACAACCAACTTCTATCTGATAGCAACAGCATCTCTCTTTATAAAGATTTAAGCATGGAAAAGGCCCTTTATTATTTGTACCTTCTCATCATATAATTGCACTAAGAGCACTAGGTGTCCGTAGTCCATTTCGGTGTTCATTTTCAGTGTCGAAAATGGAAGCCGAAATTGACTGACAGTGACATGGGTGGAGGTGTCCACAGTGTCTATTTCAGTGTCCATTTCGGTGTCCATTTTCATATTTTTATTTTTATTTTTAGTTACTTTTTAAATATAAATTAAAATTAAAAACATTATATTAAAAACATTAAATGTTTTACGTATATTAAAAACATTATATTTAGATTAAAACATTAAATTAAAAAACTTGAATAAGATGAATAAATAGATTAGTCCAAATGTTTTACGGTATATTTTTTGGCCCAAAATAAAATATTTAGCCCAAAGGTAACAAAATATGCCCATTTTACAAAACCTAATAAACTTCTTATTCTTTCTTCTTCTTCATCAAATACCTACCGTCACCAGCACAGCAGCAGAGCGTGCTTCAAACCTGCAAAAAAAAAGAAAAAAAAAAGCTGAATATAGCCGTTTAACGGCTATATTTTCAAAAAAATCCTCAAACGGTCATGTTTGGTTCACCGTCGATTTTTGGTGGCTGGAAATCGACGGCGAGATCGACGGCGAGATCGACGCCGTCACGGTGTCGACCGACGGTCGATCTCACCGTCGATTTTGAAGGACGGCGAAAATTTTTTACGGGCACCGCGTGCTCTAACAACACCCAGATTCAATTCCGCTATTATTTTATTTAAATTGATATTTACAGTTTAAATCTGAATGGTCCAGATCTGTCCCCAACACCCTGTCGTTGCATGCATTCATATATATATATATATATATATATATATATATATATATATATATATATATATATATATATATATAGGAGGTGATCCGTACACCACCTCTATTTTGCCATACACCACTAAATAAATTTTTTGGACATTTTTACCCTTCCTTTTGTTCACCACCAACTCTCTTTAATTTCTCAAAGGAAGCGTAAAACTGTCTAAATAATTAATTTGGTGGTGTATGACAAAAATAAGGTGGTGTACGGATCAACTCCCTATATATATATACCGGCTGGTGCTACTTGTATATGTTAAGTTTTAAAGACAATATGTACCATATTTTGGCCTTATGGAGGGGTCCTATTTCTGTCTTTATCTTGTTTGGGTTCTGTACCTACTCATCTAGCCTCACTCACTACTTATTTCTACCTTCTCTCTTCCCTTGTAATCTTGTATGTTTGTATGTATACTGTAACTAGAGAAACATCAATACAAGGATGCATAAAGTTACAAATTACAGTTACTACTATTACAATTAATACATCAGCTCCTTTATAATTGTATAGCTATACATGTACTGTACATTGATGTATACATCTGCAAATATTTATGTATGAGGGTCATTAAGGATTATATAGCTAATTATATAAAGAAATCTCTATATTAAATTATATAGATTTCTGTATGATCTACCTATTTGGAATTTCACAAAGCGTGGGAACGCGTGCGCGCGCGCGCGCGCGCGCGCACACACACACACACACATATATATATATATATATATATATATATATGTATATATATATATATATATATATCCAAGGTGTTGAAAATTTGGCTTCAAGAAATTAACTTTTGATCTCACTTAGGCCATGTTTGTTTTTGAGTTAATTGCTTAATGGTTTGAAACTTAATTTAAAAAGTCATGGAGTGTTTGTTTTTAACTTATTAAATAAGACGCGCATTAATAAAGAAACTGAATTAAGTGTGAATTTCCATTTAAGTTATTACTTTTTAATAACTCCTCTTATAACTGCTCACATATAGGGTAGGGTTAATTTAGTAATTTTAATTATTTAGACAATTTTTTAGTACATAAAACAAACACTAATTATTTATTTATTATTTATTCCTCACACACATCATATATCCGTTCAGATTCGGGACTTAATAAGAAGAAAAAAAACCAAATGGACCATTAACTACATATATAACAATATGTATTCATAATGGTACAATTTGTTGTTTTTCAATTCAAACAGATAAAAATTGATGAAAACATGCACTGTCTAAAAAAGATGCTATAACAAACTACAATATATATTTTTAAAAATATTGTAGTTGTACACCACTCTTCGTCTGAAGTCCGGCCTTTTCTTATGACAATTCGTCATTTTGAAAAAAATTGCTTACACGTGACTGAGCTTTTTTTTTCCCCAAAACTCCGGTCATGTCACTTGTTTTACAAAATATGTGGGGTGTAAAGTTGAATTTACAAAATACTCGCAGGGCTAGAGGTCTCGGGTTCGAACCTAATCACCCGCTCTAAGAATTGAAATATATTCCTTGAAGGTGGCCCAAAGGAAAGGTTTTACCGACCCGCTCCGGGACTAAGGTCCGGCCCGCCTGCCCCTCGGGATGGTTTAAGGGTCGGATCCTCAGAGTGTGGTTCGGGTTTCCTGCCCGAAAGCGCGTGTGTGTGTGCAAATGATGAGTGTCGTTGAAATAAATGATACGCTGATGTAAGCTTGCCTTTCAAAAAAAAAAAGTTGAATTTTTTTTACAAAATGTATATACTTTATCACTTTTTATAAAAGTTTATTTTTTTATGAAACTGTATTTTAGTCAATAATTTTAATATAAAATCATTTATAAAGTTCAAGAATATTTAAAAAAAATGACAATGTTAATAATAAAATCTGAATGAATTACGGGGTAGTGTTATTTATAAGGTGATGATATATACACAACCAATTTTTACAAATACACAACCAAACATGCTTTACAGTGTTGTACAATACAACACTGTAAAACACGTTTGGTTGTGTACTTGTAAAAATTGTTTGTGTATATATCACTACTCTTATTTATAATACTCCGGTACTAACCGAAAAAAAAAATGTATGTTGAGGCATGAATCAATAACCTACACATGGGACCACAGTTAGTTTTAAAGTGGGGTTAATTCTACTTGTACACAAATCCCAATTATTCAATGCAGAGTGCAATCTTCACACAGTAACCATATGAATGTAACCATATGAATCCACTGTTGTCTGGTCTTTTCTAATACTTAGGTCCCACATCTTTTGACGGATCTAAATAAGAGTAGTGATATATACACAAACAATTTTTACAAGTACACAACCAAACGTGTTTTACAGTAGGATTGGTAGTCAGTGGTGTCACCGGTTAAAACCCTAAAATAATTTCTACTAAATGTCTTATTTCAATTTTGTCACTTAAAAAAATTTACATTATCTAGTGGTATCCCTAATTAAAAACCTCAAAAAAAAATTTCACTACATCGCATATTTCAGTGATGTCCCGTAATATAGGTCCGCCCCTGCCCACATCAACACAACTTCCAAACATTTTCCGACACGTGTCACAACGCCAACCAAATGGATCACACATTTCCACCATCCTCCAGGAACCGCTACTCATCATCACAGCTTCTCGTACGTTTGGGCATCTATCATCTTCCACAGCACCACATGGTAGCTAGTGTGGACCTCAATTTAAATGATACAAATATATGATATGATACCATTTAAGATCCTGCAATACGATAGGATTTTCCATGGTATGTTAATCTATGGAGCAGATTAACTGAAAGCCAAAATGGGTATAAAAGGTGTAGGGGAGCCATGATGTGATGACGTGGAGACGGTAATTGGTTGAAACGAGTAAAAAACCCGCGCTTCGCTGCGGGATGATTTTGATAGGTTGATTGAACGTTTAAAAAACGTTTAAAAATTAGTTAATTAAACGTTTAAAAAATAAAGGATTGATAAAGGAGGGTGAAAAAATGAAGTGAAAAAGTTTGGTCGATTAACGGTCGGTTAGTTAAATTGATACAAAAACGGTTGACCGTTGATTAATTTACGTTTACAACAACGATTAGTTAAGAAAAAACTGTTAACAGTTGGTTATTAACAATTGGTTAATTGAACGTTTAAAAAGTTGTTCATGTGATATTTTTTTATTTTATTTTGTAACCTATTTATTTTGTCACATTTTTATTATCTTTTGTAAATTACAGTGATAATTTATATTTTTTGTTAAACGTAATAAAGTAATTGCTCTCTCTTTTTCATCAAAACCCAACAATCCACAATTTGACTTCTAGATATATGTTATTATTGCCATATCCACGATATTGTTGTAACCGGATCAACCCGACTTAGTTTCATCACACAAACATTTGTAGTAGTTTATTTTGTTGAATATTAGGAAATTTAGTGTAACTTTGAATATTGACAAAGTTTAAGGACTATTCATGTCTAGTTTAATTAGCTATATACGTGTTAGCTATACTGACAAAATTAGGGATGGATGTATATGTGTTTTTTGGTGAACTCATATGTCTCTCATAAAATTACTTGCGTATTATATTCTCTCCCACCCTAATTTTGGCCGCCGTACCATCATATTTGGCCGCTACCGGCCGTCGTTCTCCTTCAACCTTCTAAATCCGGACATCTCAGCCGTTTCTATTCGTCTCTTCCAGTCTGCCGCTGGTCACCACCACCAATAAAGCGCTTAACATACCGCCGTAAATAAAAATTTTTAGGTCAAATCCGGCTGGTGTACGTGGGTTCGCCCCAGATCTGTTCGGTGAAATTTGCTATGTTTCTCCTCTTTTTTTCAGATCTAGTGGAGAAAGCGGTGGAGGTGCCGGTAACTATAATCGGGTTAATTTATGTTTCTCCTCTTTGTTAAATTGTAAGTAGTAAATTGTAAATAAATTTTTTGGATTATGTTAGTTTGTATATAATTAAATTGTTAAGTTGATGGTTGTGATTAATTTGGTCGGGATGAAATTTTACGGTGGTGGTGGCCGGTGTTCAACAACAGCGTTGCTTCGATTCTTTGGTTTGGTTGACGGTGTTGGCTTTAGTTTTTGTTTGTTTTTAAATATGTCAATTTAGAGTAAAAAAAAAGTTGCTGCAAATACTATAGTAAAAACTTAGATCTATTTTTTTGTTTTTTTGTTTTTTAGATCTAGTTATTAGATTCGTATTTAGATCTATTAGTTTTTGTTTGTTTTTCGTATTATTTTGTTGTTAAATATGTTAGTTAAAAAAAAAAAAGCGGAAAATACTGTAGCTACAGTTGAACAGTGAAAAGGGATATTTGGCGGGTCCCCGTTGGTTCTCCATTTTCGGAAAGTAGTGTAGATAGTAATAATGATACGTTACAATTTCATGGTTGAGGTGAGGTCTGCGGGGAGGTCATAGGATGGTAAACATTGGTGGGTCACACGGTCCGACTTATTATTATTTGATACCTTGATTAATTACTCATCGAAGACTACAAAATTTTTTGGTTTTTCATTTTACTAAAAACATCTTCATGTTTATATTATCTCTTTTCTTTTCTTTTTATTTATTTATTTTTTATTGACTCCAAATTATTATAGTTAGAGCTCTCGGTGTCCCTGTCGATTCTCGCCGTCGGTCCAAAATCAACGCCGACAACCACCGTCGGTCGACACCGCGTCACCGTCGATCCCACCATCGGTCGACACAGTTGCGTAGTTTACGGTGAAAAAAACGACCGTTGCTTTTTTTTTCCTTTTCTTTTTTATTGTTTTAATTATTATTTGTGATGATTTTTTGTGGTTTTTGTAGGTTTAGGGAAATTGAGAATAGGGAAGAAGAAGATGTAAAAACAGGGAAGAAGAAGAATTGGTTTTTGCAGGTGTGGTTTTTGTGGTTTTTTTTATATTGTTTGTTTGTTTTTTTTTTCTTTTTTAGAATCTATAAAAAACAATATTTAATAATAAAAAAGTATTAATAAATAACTATAAAAACAATAAAATGGACACTGAAATTGACACTGTGAACACCTCCACCCATGTCACTGTCAGTCAATTTCGACTTCCATTTTTGACACTGAAAAATAGACACCAAAATGGACACGGACACCCTGTGCTCTTATTATCAATGTTGTAAAAAACGGTCGAGACGACCACACAATGTACGTTGCAAGAATTTACTTGTGTACTAACGTAACGGATCTATAAACGAGTAAAAAACGTTCAATGTTTGTTGATGCATAATCCCGAGTTCTATGATGTAATAAGTTCTATTTGTATTATCGTTTACATTTTAGTCGTGTATAAACATTGTCATTGATATTGTGTGTTTGAATTGATTAAGCAATGACGTAAAATGGTTCGAGTTGTTTGGTTGGCAGCTCAGACCATCGACCGATGGTAGAGACCATCGGTCGAGGGACTATCACCATCGGCCGTAGGTCAGAGACCACCGGTCGATGGTCGCTGTAACTTTATATAAATACGGGTGTTGGGTTACATTGTTAGGTTACACACCCTACACCCTCTAGCCGTCGTATTTCGCTGTTACTATTGTCCCAGATGTAACATCCCAGCTTAACATGACCACAATATTGTCCGCTTTGCCCGCAGGCGCACGACTTTTTCTTGGCGACCACACACGAGAAGCACTTTCCCAGAAGGTCACCCATCCTGGTAGTGCTCTCACCTGAGCACGCTTAACTGCAGCGTACTCACACATCTGCTCTGCCTGTGGTCCCAAAACGCGTTGTGTCATTTAAGCGTGAGTATTACCTTATAATCCCATGATCACTCATGTCCGTGGGCGATGTGGGATTTGCCTAGGGTGTTACATTCACCCCCCCTTAGGGACTCATCGTCCTCGATGAGGTTTTCCCCACCACCTCCAACGGCACATGAGTGGCTCTGATACCATTATGTAACACCCCAGCTTAACATGACCACAATATTGTTCGCTTTGCCCGCAGGCGCACGACTTTTTTTTGGCGACCACACACGAGAAGCACTTTCCCAGAAGGTCACCCATCCTGGTAGTGCTCTCACTCGAGCACGCTTAACTGCAGCGTACTCACACATCTGCTCTGCCTGTGGTCCCAAAACGCGTTGTGTCATTTAAGCGTGAGTATTACCTTATAATCCCATGATCACTCATGTCCGTGGGCGATGTGGGATTTGCCTAGGGTGTTACACCAGACCAAACCCCAACCGTATACAATCATCTAGGTGTCGATTATATCAACATATAGTTGGTTAGATTGATCCCAAAGTGAAACTCGTATTCGATTCATCATAGTTTATTGTTTTCCGCCCTTATTCTAGGTTTAACGTTTAATCTAAGGTCCTAGATCGTCTACAAAGTGGTATCAGAGCATAGGCTTGCTGATCTAAACGTTTTTGAAGTCGAATTTTGTGTTTTCAATTTTAGGGTTTTTGGTCAAAACGGGTTTGTGATTAAAAGTTGATATTTTTACGTTTAAATCTCTTGTTTTTGTGTTTCTTTGTGTCTCTGGGTTTATTGTCTAGGTCTCTACCATTTTGGTTTAAGTCTAGAACGTCAAAAATCGATCAAAATTGAAGTTTTAGCGAAAACCCTAGTTTTTCCTGCCCAGTATTCGTAAGAACTACCCTCGGCCGATCGTCTTTGACCATCGACCGTTCGTCTGGACCCTCGACCGTTCGTCAGACACAATCGACCGATCGTCTCATATTGACCCGGAGGACAGTTTGTTATATCATAGAACCGTTTGTCTTTACCATCGACCGTTCGTCTCTTGACCATCGACCGATCGTCCACTACCATCGACCGATAGTAGCTTCCATCGACCGAAGGTCTCAATTCTAATATTCAGTTCCAAAGATTACACCATCGGCCGTTAGTCATAGACCTCCGACCGATTGTCATAGACCTCCGACCGATTGACTTGTCCATCGACCGATCCTCTTTTGAGACAGAATCTTTTAACTTCATTTAATTTAATACTCAATCAGTTAAAATGTCTGACACAAACGAACAAGTGATGAATGAATACAGTGCGTTAGTAATTGCACCTGGACTACAAAAGCTATTACTTAATGAAAGTGAATCTGGTTCATCAAATAAAGTACCTAGACTTGACAATCTTAAAAACTTCTTGGACTGGAAAGTTAGGTTTGTTATTTACTTAAACGGTGTCGATTCTAGACTTTGGGAATGTATTGAGAATCCGTATGTATGGCCATGCGGAGCAGATGGTGAACCCAAAGAAACTTCACAGTTTAGTCCTACAGAGCGTGAAGAGTACAATCTTGAGTGTAGATGTTATGCTCAGCTAACCCAAGCTTTGTCAAAGGAGATTTTTTAGCAATTTAAGAACAGAAACAAAACCTCGTATACTATCTGGTTGGCTCTTCAATCTGCAACAGAGGGTACAACTACTTATCATGCGACTAAGGGTAAGGTTTTGAAGGATGAGTGGAGGGTGTTTGCAGCTCTTCCATCAGAATCTCTAGGACAAACTTTGGAGAGATATCGGTTATTGGTTGCAGAGATGGCAGATTATGGGATTGAGGTGCCCGATGAAAAGGCTGTCAGGGTGTTGAAATATGGTCTTCCAGAAAAGTGGGATCATGAGATAGAAAAGATTCAGAACAGGTACAGTTCATCAGGTCGTCCGTTGACACTAACAGCTTTTACTTCGAAGTTGATGGAGAAGGACATTCAGGATGAAGCAAAGAGAAAGAGACTTGGTTCTGTAGCTGCTGTGGCGTCCACTATTGGGACATCTTCTGGTACTCATGCTCCACTACAGACAGCATACATAACAGCCAATGCTTCACAAATGTCTGCACCATCGTCTCAGTCCGGCTACTTTAATGCTAAATTACAAGCTCAGAATTCTACAATTAAGATGATTGAAGCTTCTCCGATTCAACAGACTCAGACTCAGACTCAGACTCCTGTGTTTCAAACTGAGAATATCAAGAAGAGATCTCTCGAATCTATTCAGGAAGATATGGCTTTGGCAGCTATTGTTGTTAACTCATACAACGATATGATTAGTGGACAAGTGCTTGATAGTCATCTTGAAAACGAAGACTATGATCAGATTGATGAGGATGAGCTTGAGAGGATGGATATACTCTACTGTATGGGTAGCATTGTGAGACGTGCTAGAAAGTACTTGAAGAGAACAGGACAAAGATCGTTGAGTTTAAATCGCGATTCGAAGTTTGGTTTTGATATGTCAAAGGTTAGGTGCTACAATTGTGATGAATATGGTCACTTTAAGAAAACTTGCACGAGACCACCCAAGCCCGGTTTTCCTGATCCTTTTCACCAGACAACCATCTCAGTTACTCCACAAGATGTAATTGTAGAGAAAGAATCTTCGGGTTCTGTTCAATCTAAGGCTTTAACTACAACGTATGCTGATGAAGTATGTGACTGGTCCATCTCGGTAGATACATAGAAAGCTAACATTGTGTTTGTAGGTAAAAGTGAAGCTGAAATTGAAGAGGAAAGAATTGTTCGGAAAAATGCAGGTTGTACTAGTAAGAATAATCCGAATTGCACATTCTATGTGTGCAAATGTGATGCAAGGTTGAAGAGAGCAGAAGAGCTTATGAAATTCTGCTTCATAAAGAGGATTAAAGATAAGTTGTATGATAATTTTTTCAAAGCTCAGGACTTATCAGATCTTGAGTTTACTACTGATTCGTCTGATGAAGAAGAAGGGATGAGTTATCATGTTGGTACTTGGTTCAGGAAAGAGCTGGAACATTTGCTCAACTGTGATCTTAAGAGTGGTGATGATAAGATCGTTACGGTTCAGAGTCCAGTTTGTTCAGATCAAGGTGAGGGTAAAGGAGGTTATGAGGCTGATTACTCGGATAGTACGAGCTCAGAGTCCCCAGAATCAGATGCAGATTCTCATATTGGAAGACGACTATGCATTCATGGCTAACACGTCCGGTAATGATAATGTATGTAATGACTCAGTTTCTAATTGTCCTAAATGCATTGGTTATGAACAGGAAATTGAGAGGCTTGAATGTTTTATCACTAAGATTAATGAGATATCTGTTACATGTGAGACTTGCCCTAAGCTTAGAATTGACCTTAAGAACCTAAGTTTAGAGAATCAGACTAATAAAAAGAACTATGAGGATGCGCTTTTCTACCTTAATAAACAGAAAGACTATGTTGATGTGATTAAGTCTTTAGAAAATCAGGTAGGTCACTTAAAATCAACTGTTATAGATGACGGAAAAGTGATTACTATGTATTTGGGACAGATAGAGACTCTTAAGGCAGAAAAGGATTCCTTTAAGTTGAAATATGAGTCTGAGAAAGCTAGGATTGACAATTGGCGGAGGATGTCTTATATGAAACAGACTCTTAATCATCCTCACCAGAAGGGTTTAGGTTATGACCAGGTTACCCCACCACTTATGGGTGAGTATATTAACAAACTAGTTGAGAAATGTAAGGGTCCAGTTGTAGAACCAGGATATGGTAAGCCTAGGTAAACATCTGTTAAGAGTTCTAGTAAGGTGGTTGAGTCAAAGAAACCTATAGATGTTGTCTATGAAATAGAGTCAGATACTGATATCGACACTGAAAAAGATAGCAAACCTTTTAAGCATGTCACTAAACCGGTTACCATTCTGAAAAACCCTGCTAATGCTAGTAAGGTGACTGAAAGTCAAAAGGCTTAGTCTAAGAGCACTGTGACTCCCAAACAAAATAAGAAGAAGAACACTCAGGGAGTGTCACCTAAGTTTGTCAGTAAGGGAAGGTTAGATTAAACAGGTCCTAAGGTAGAACAACCACCAAGAGGTGAGAGTTCCAATTCTGGTAATGTGTCCAAGTATGTTCCGCCTAATCTTCGACAGACTGTTAAGCAACAAGTCTCGTCACCCCATACGACTAGACAACATACTGAACCACCTAGGAGACAGTTTTCACCAATTAGACGCAAATTGTTTCATTCTAATGATTACGATAATATAAACTGCTTCAATTGTGGGGTGTGGGGATACAGGGCTGTGAATTGTAGACCCATTCGACAGACACCCATAAGGAAGGTTGATCTTAGTCCAAATCGTTCCTTTAATAGGAGATCACCTTCACCAGTATTTAAATCTTCTTCTGTGAAAACAAAAGAAACAAAGGTTTTTCAAACTAATGATTGCTATAGAAAACCATTACCGCATAACACAGTTTGGAAACCTAAATCAGAAGTAAAGGGTGTTCAAAATCCTGAAGGTCCTTCCGAATCTAAAGGACAATGGGTGGAGTTGCCAGTTGTTGGTGTTGATGGGAAACCCACTGCCATTAGGGCATGGGTGGCCCTTTCTAACTAATCTTCTTACTTTAATATGCAGGTCGCCTATAATTCACGCTGCAGTACTTGAATTGTTGATAGTGGGGCGTCCAGGCACATGACAGGGAACTTGTCTTTGCTTTCTAATGTGAAAACAGTAGATGGAGGACCAGTTTCTTTTGCAGGTAGTGAAGGAGGATTTATTACTGCTCAGGGTGTTATTGCTAATGAGAATGTCAGCTTTGATAAAGTTAATTATGTGGAGCAGATGTCGAACAATCTGCTTTCAGTTTAACAAGTTGCTGACAAAAAGTATACTGTGGCTTTTGATGATAAGTTTTGTTATATTTTGAGAAAAGAGTTTGTAATTCTGGAAGACATGATTTTGATGACGGCTCCAAGGTGCAAGGATCTCTATATCCTTGATATGCGTAAGGCTCATGTTAAAGCAGCTACAGGCCATCAAGCCTTTGTTTCTAAAGCTACTGAACAGGAGTCGATTATCTGGCACAAGCGTATGGGTCATCTGAGTCTAAGGAAGATGAATAATCTAGTCCACAATGAATTAGTTGAAGGTGTGAATGTTAAGAGTTTTCATATTCCTGAAGGTTGTCTTCCGTGTAAGCAAGGGAAACAGACTAAAAAGTCACATACTGCCAAGAAGCATCATTCAGTTAATATTCCTTTGAAAGTGTTGCACATGAATCTCTTTGGTCCAGTTAACTGTAAAACTCTCACCGGAGAGTCTTATTGCTTGGTGGGTTGTGATGTTGAAACACAAGTCAGATACTTTCGATCATATTAAAGTTTTGATTCTGAAGCTCGAAAGTTTGTATAAGTTGAAGGTTAGAAAGATTCGTACTGATAATGGTACGGAATTCAAGAACAATCAGATGCTGCTGTTTTGTAATGAGAAGGGAATACAACAACAGTTCAGTCCTGCTTATACACCACAGTCAAATGGTGTTGCTGAAAGGAAGAATATGACTCTAATTGAAACCGCAAGAACAATGCTAGCTGATTCATGTCTTCCAATTGTTTTCTGGGGTGAAGCCGTGAGTACTGCATGCTATGTGATGAACAGAGTTCTAGTGGTTAAGAGATATGGTAAAATGTGTTATGAACTGTTGCACAAGAGAAAACCGAACATTAAACATTTTGAACCCTTTGGTGCTCCTTGTACTATTCTGGTACGAGACGCTGGAGGAAAATTTAATTCAAAGGTTGTCTCTGGTATCTTCTTGGGATATGGAAATCCGAACAAAAGAGTGTATAATACTGAGTCAAAGTGTGTGGAAGAACGGTATGAGGTTGATATTCAACGCCATGCTCCACCTCGTGTGAGTAAAGGGTTTGCATGGCAGTTTGAATATGATAAGTTGTTTGATTCCTTCAATCTTCCACCAGATGCTACAGATGAAGAAATCCTGACACAGATATTGTTTGATTCTCAAAACTCTTCTGAGAATGTTATCACTATTCCAGTGCAGGTTCAGAATCCGGTTTCTAGCTTGCAACCAAGTCCGCAGAGTGTTAGAGGTAATTTTGATTCAAATGAGGACGGAGTAGTATATACAGATGAAGATAGTGAGCTTGAAGATGACGAGGAAGTTAGTCGAACGCAACTGACAGAGGAACATATTAATCCTCTATATAATCAACCACCAACTGTAACAGTGACTTGTAACACCCTAGGCAAATCCCACATCGCCCACGGATATGAGTGATCATGGGATTATAAGGTAATACCCACGCTTAAATGACACAACCCGTTTTGGGATCACAGGCTGAGTAGAAGTACGTTGTGGTTAAGCGTGCTCGGGCGAGAGCACTACCAGGATGGGTGACCTCCTGGGAAAGTGCTTCTCGTGTGTGGTCGCTAAGAAAAAGCCGTGCGCCTGCGGGCAAAGCGGACAATATTGTGGTCATGTTAAGCTGGGGTGTTACAGAATGGTATCAGAGCCACTCATGTGCCGTTGGGGGTGGTGGGGCAAACCTCATCGAGGATGATGAGTCCCTAAGGGGGGTGAATGTAACACCCTAGGCAAATCCCACATCGCCCACGAACATGAGTGATCATGGGATTATAAGGTAATACTCACGCTTAAATGACACAACGCGTTTTGGGATCACAGGCAGAGCAGATGTGCGAGTACGTTGCAGTTAAGCGTGCTCGGGCGAGAGCACTACCGGGATAGGTGACCTCCTGGGAAAGTGCTTCTCGTGTGTGGTCGCCAAGAAAAAGCCGTGCGCCTGCGGGCAAAGCGGACAATATTGTGGTCATGTTAAGCTGGGGTGTTACAGAATGGTATCAGAGCCATTCATGTGCTGTTGGGGGTGGTGGGGCAAACCTCATCGAGGACGATGAGTCCCTAAGGGGGGGTGAATGTAACACCCTAGGCAAATCCCACATCGCCCACGGACATGAGTGATCATGGGATTATAATGTAATACCCACGCTTAAATGACACAATGTGTTTTGGGATCACAGGCTGAGTAGAAGTGCGAGTACATTGTGGTTAAGCGTGCTCGGGCGAGAGCACTACCAGGATGGGTGACCTCCTGGGAAAGTGCTTCTCGTGTGTGGTCGCCAAGAAAAAGCCGTGCGCCTGCGGGCAAAGCGGACAATATTGTGGTCATGTTAAGCTGGGGTGTTACATGACTGAACCACCAACTGAAGCAGGAGGTGTACGTAGATCCAATCATGTTATTCTGCCACCTAAACATCTTGATGATTATTATGTGGATTCTAGAGGCATTCCTCACATTAGTATTCCTCAAGCGAAGTCTAATGAAGCTTCTACATCTGGAGTTCCAACTACATCAGAGGTTCCTGTGACAAGTGTAAGTTCAATAGTAGCAGAAGATGTTCAGACAGAGAGTGCGAATGTGGTAACAGTTTTTATTCATCGTTGAATAAGACAGGAGGAATATTTGTGCATGCTCACTCATGTTATGTATGTCAAATCGAATCTAAAGATGCTTATGAGGCATTGAAATATGACGAGTGGGTTAGTGCAATGCAAGAGGAGCTGTTACAATTTAAACATTTAAAGGTTTGGAAGTTAGTCAATCCACCACATGGTTGTGTGCCCTATGGTTCGATGGGTTTTGAAAAATAAGAAGGATGAACAGGGTATTGTTATCAGGAACAAAGCTAGATTGGTGGTGAAGGGATATCAACAGATCCCTGAAATTGACTATGATGAGGTATTTGCTCCGGTAGCGAGACTGGAGGCTATTAGGATTTTCTTGGCCTTTGCATCCTTCATGGGATTTAAAGTTTTTCAGATGGATGTTAAAAGTGCATTTTTGTACGGAGAGATCAATGAAAGAGTGTTTGTTGAACAACCACCCTGTTTTGAAGACCCGCATTTCCCAGAAAAGGTTTATCGACTTGAAAAGACACTTTATGGTCTTCACCAGGCTCCGCGAGCATGGTATGCAACGTTGTCCAACTATATGCTTGAAAACAATTTTAGGAGATGTGTCATTGATCAAATACTTTTCATCAAGAAGAAGGGACAACATCTTATGTTAGTGCAGGTTTATGTTGATGATATTATCTTCGGGTCGACAGATCAGGGAATGGTTGATGAGTTTGAGAAGGTCATGCAGCAGAAGTTCAAAATGAGTTCAATGGGTACAATAAAGTTTTTCTTAGGTCTGCAGGTAGCTTAGACGGATAAAGGCATCTTTTTGCATCAAACCAAGTATGTAGCTGATATTCTGAAGAGGTTTCAAATGGAAGCAGAAAGACCAGCTAAGACTCCGTTGTCTGTGAATAATGGGATATCACCTGATTGTGAGGGTGCTTCAGTGGACCAAACGTTATACAGGGCAATCATAGGCTCTCTAATGTATCTTACAGCTTCTCGACCAGATATCATGTTTGCGGTTTGTCTGTGTGCCCGTTATCAGGCGAATCCTAATGTTCATCATATGTTAGTGGTTAAGAAGATTCCGAGGTATTTGAAAGATACACCGAGCTTAGGGTTATGGTATCCGTGTGAGGATGGTTTTGATCTCACAGCGTATAATGATTCTGACTATGGAGGTTGTAAGAAAGATTTCAAGTCAACATCAGGGGATTGTCAATTTCTGGGAAGCAAACTAGTTACCTGGCAGTGTAAGAAGCAGACAGCAGTGGCTCAGTCCACTTGTGAAGCAGAATACATTGCCACAGCCAGCTGTACATCTCAGGTTATCTGGATTCAACAGCAACTACGTGACTACGGTTTGAAAATTTCTAACACTCCTATTTATGTTAATAATACTGCTGCCATAGCTGTCACTAAAAACCCTGTAAATCATTCTAAAATGAAACATATAGGGATTAAATACCATTTCACTAGAGATTGCTATGAGAAAAAGCTGATAGATGTAGTGCAGATAGACACTACAGCCCAAGGGGCTGATCTCTTCACAAAAGCTTTTGATAAACCACGCTTTGATTTTCTGTTAAAGGAAATAGGTATTAAATTGCTTACTGACGTGGTTCCTGAAACTGAGGTTCCTAACACAGAGGAACCTAACCAAGAGACTGAGTTGTGAAGAACTTGAAACTTCTTGTATAATATGTGTAGCTTTACATGGTAGTTTGTAGGTCTTTTGCATGTTCTCGTGTCATTTGCATGATAGGTTAGTATTTCATGATATTTCTGCACGTTTGATTATGTTTTTAGGTAGTTTTATGCTTTTGTACAGAGAAAATCAAAAAGTCATAAAAATCGGAAAAACCAGAAAATCATATAAAAATTGAAAAATGGAAAATCCATAAACATTGAAAAGCCTGAAAATGTGTTGCTTATTCTATGTTATGGGGAAGTGATTGCATACTGAACTGACATGTAAGTTGTGACAATCAAGTAATACAGGATGACTGATAATGTGCTAGTGAATTTTATTGGCCTAATTCTAGATAGAGATGATCACACTAACAAAGCATAAATATCATGATGAAGAAATCATGGAAAGATTTACAGCGGTTGAGGGTAGTCATCTACTTATCACTGAATATGTACTGAGAAATGATTGTTCAGAAACTCAACAGACGGTTGAGGTCTCCCCTACTACGATTTATACTCGGTAGCAAAGGATAGTTTTGTGAGTCCCCAAGGTGAGCATATTTTGTCTAGGATGCATACTTGTTTCTGTTTACCTTTATTACTTGGACCGAAATTCAACAACATACATATCGGGTACCCAAAGGGAGGTGTTTTCTCTAAAAGGGTTGAAAAGTGCAGTCTTGTATCACAGACACATAATGATTTGTATTTTGCAACATCATCGGTTTCTAGATTTCAACATCAGAAGAGTGGTTTTCTGTGCAGTTACTTCTAAAGACAAAGACAGTGGTGCATCATCATCATCATGTATAGTTATATTTATTTATTTATTTTATTTGTTTTATTTACGGAGAAAAGGAAACATCAGAAAAGCCAAAAAAAAATAAATGCAATTTATGTTTTGTTTATGTTTATTTATTTGAAGTTGTAAATAACATGATGCACCACCTAACTGCAAGAGAATCATGGATCAAGAATTGAACAAAGCTTCAGCGATTCCTATGTTATCTAAGTCTGAGATAACTGATATTCCAATCGGAGATTTATTTGAACGATTTCGTTATCTACATCCGAGGGGGAGAATTTATCAGATCATCAGATATAGAGAACTTAAATCATTCAGTTCACATCTCATTTAGTGAACTTTACATCTTTTATCTGTGGTATGAGATTGTACCTATTGACCTGGATAGATGGAATATCTTCTGGAGGATATCTTAGCGTTCCATCACTCAAATATATATATCACTTCCATCCATCCAACATCATACATCATACTATTTCCGTTTAAGTATGGGGTTTATAGCGGCCGGTATGCGCCTTAACAAAGTATGCAATAAATTTAAGATTCACAAGGTTATCTAAAACGAAAAGTGTAAGTTTATGGTAGAAGCTCATGGCTGACAGGGTTGCTAGAAACATCGTGAGATGGTTCTGTCCAATCGGATTGAAAGTACATTGATGTGATAAGAGGACAGCGTTAACATGTTGTGCTAAATTGTTCTACCTGAAACATCGTGCGATCTCAAATGAGGACTGACTTCGTGATCAAAATCTAACATTGAAAAATGTTAATGTAATTAATATAACGTGATCATCGAAATCTAGGGTGAAAGTTGGTAAACGTTTACTGATATGTTTGAAAGTTGTTCTGTATATGCCTTATCAAGTAAGTTAATGACTGAATTGTGGAATAACATGTCAATATAGTTCAGTTCTGATCCCCAAATCAAAAAGATTTAATCAATTTGATATGTCAACTCACAAAAAGATGTGTTATGCTCCTTGTAGGGTGATATATGATAAGCAGTATTACATGTTTCTGTGCTGATAACATCATATACTCTTCTTATGTTATTGTTTAATGAAACTGATGTTAGAAGTTGATTTATTGCATATCTAAAAGGTTAAATGTTATTGAATATGTCTGTTATAATATTGCTAATCATGACACACTCGATCTTTTTCAGTAATTTTCTTTGTGTATTTGCATGTGCATGCATATATGAGAATGTTTGCATCCATAAGTTAGTTGCATGTGCATTTTTGTTTCATATTGTAAGCTTAACAATCCAGTTCTTGGAAAGTTTTACTATGGAAGGAATTCTATGTATTTCGTAAAATTTGAAAACAAGTTGTTTAGAGCTAAACGGTACAAAGCGTGTTTATGGTTATACTGTGGAGATCAGACCCATGGGGAGTGAATGTGCAAAAGAAGATAAAGTTTGATTGTGAAAAGGGTTAAGTTTTAAAATTTTTCTAAACCAAGACCACTGGCCGACTGTGATTACCCTCGGCCGAAGGACTATGACACTCGACCTAGTGTCTGGACCATCGGGCCGAAGGATTAGACCATCGGCTGATGGTCACTGAGAGAGTATAAAAGGACCCAGAGTCGATCGGGTCAGTCACTTTGTGCAAATTGGTGAGATTTTACCTTTGATTTTCAAGTGTGTGCGATAGGAGTTTTCGTCCGATAGTTTTGTGCATCTTTCTCTTGTGATTCCAGCGCCACTAACGAGGTAACCTAACTCGTTTTCATATGTCTTAAACCGTTAATTTTATGTTCATTGTGTAAAACTTTAATCGAGTGTCTTTTGGTCGTTAACTGTTAAAATTGATGATATATTAGTGTTAATCGGCCTCTTTAGATACTGTTGTGACCAGGAATCGAGCCAAAAACATCAGGATGATCGATTTGAAAAATTGGGAAAAACAGATCTGATGAACTACCCTCGACCGAAGGTCTTTGACCCTCGACCGATGGTGTCTTACACTCGGCCGTAGGACTCTACACTTGGCCGTAGGTCCCCAAGTTGATCAGATGGTAAAATTTTTTGGTGGTATTTAGACCAACTGCCGTAGGTCTAGACCATCGGACCGATGGTCTAGTCCCTCGACCGATGGTCACTTAATTGGACTGATGGTGCAGTTTTGTGTTGATTTTGAATGACTTCTTAGGTTTCTGGTAATTTCTGTTATGCCTATCTAATACTAGTGCTTGTAGTTTGTATTAGAATGTCAGGTGGTTCCTTTGTTGGGCAATAGATGTTTAACATCGACCGTAGAAGAATTCTAGCTAGTGGACGACCTATCTTAGTGGAACAAAAGTTCATTGCGACTCGACAGACCTATAGCCCTTGGGAATAAATTGGATGCCAAGCTTTCTTAGACATTGGGGATTACTTTTGTCCTGATTTGTTGTGGGAATTTTATGCCAATGTTGCCTTAGAAGATAGCAAGAAGAAATTTGTCCACTCAGGCTTATTTAACCAACAGTATAAGTGGACCATGGAGGAATTCTCAAACCTGTTAAATGTTCCTTACACTGGGGTTAAAGTATTGTATCCTAGTAAAGATCTACGAAAGATTCCCAACAGATTCAAACTGTCTGACATAATTGCAAGGTTATGCAAGCCAGGGAAAGTAGTCAATGCTGGTAGGGTTGAGATTAGTGATGACGAGGTGTCACAACAACATGAGATACACTTGAGAATAATGTAACACCCCAACCCGTTATACAACCGATCACGCGGAAATATCGATTAATTTTTTTTTTTGCTGGAACAGCATATGGCGCGGAGCGCCATATGGCCGCGCGGCGCGCCAAACTCGCCTTTCTAAAAAGTCATGAAATGCGAAAATGTTTGACCACTTCCCGACGTATTTAGACAAAATGCTTTTCACAACCTATTCATATATGAAAAACTAACACGTTCCATTCATAAAATAAGTTTTACGACACCGGGCCCACATATGCCCAAATTACCCCTTTAAGTACAAATACGAGTTTTCGACCACAAGACTTTTAATTCAAAATAAAGCCGAGCATGGCGATTGGGGATACGCTACCCAATCCTAATCAATCCAAAAGCAAGCCTTCTAAAACAACTACGCAAGCCACTAGTTCCCACGCTTACCCGATCCACCGCATCCAAGCGAATCTATAAAAAGGTAAACAATGAGAGGGTAAGCTAACGCTTAGTGAGTGATAATATACTACATACATATATATGTATAAAATGGACACGCCACACAAATATCAAATACCGCATACCGAAGCATCCATGAATAAGGCAACTACACTAAGCATACCGTACGATCTCTAAGCAACGAGCTAAAGATATCAACAAAATATAAGTTCACCAACAACGACGTGAACAACGCCAAATAAGCTACACCCGGAGGGTTAGCTACATCACAACAATACGTCAATATATATATATATATATATAACTCGAATAATATAATACACTACAATACAACGCGCAATTATGGTTAACCAATAACACAGGGGAATGGTACTTCGAATTTCCCATCGGTGTTCGTAACAACCGTTAGTGTACAACGAAATATATCACTAACCCCTAGGTGACACGGGCAACAAAATATCCGTTCAAGCAATCGTTAGTGTACAACGAAATATATCACTAACTCTTGGTCAATTTGGACAACGAAATATCCATCGTTAGTGTACAATGAAATATATCACTAACTCTTGGTCAATTTGGACAACGAAATATCCATCGTTAGTGTACAACGAAATATATCACTAACTCTTGGGCAATTTAGACAACGAAATATCCGTCGTTAGTGTACAATGAAATATATCACTAACTCTTGGTCAATTTGGACAACGAAATATCCATCGTTAGTGTACAACGAAATATATCACTAACTCTTGGGCAATTTGGACAATGAAATATCCATCGTTAGTGTACAATGAAATGTATCACTAACTCTTGGTGGTATAGACACGTATACCCGGACCCTTTCCCGCCCTACAATTTGATACATTATATACACACATGTATAATCATTCCACTCACAACCACGTGTGATAACGTACACCCAAAGTGTGTACTTCGCCAAAGGTGGTCAACCAAAACGCACAACCGTGCCAATTGGACCCATACACAAGTCCATCAAATCCACCTACATGTGAAGTGAGTTCTATAACCGAGAACCACTTCACCCGACCCGCACCCATCCTACACATACATATGTACATAGGATATTAACACTCACCTTGTCGCCTTGATGAATGCTTCCAAGTAATCCGCGACTCGTCAATGGAAAGTACCTATTCCATTATCACGAAACAAGCAACACAATTAGGGTTGACTTACAAACCAACCCAATTCGACACTTAGTGCCATTTTGACCCAAATGCACTTCCAAGCACAAACCGTGCCCAAACTAACCAATAATCACTAACATAAGTGAGAATGGTCCTAATATGCTAATTAAACCCAATCATAGGTGTTAAACACCTATCTTGCCCATAATGACACTTAAACCCTAATTTTTGACCCAAAGGAGTCAACATCGCGCCGTTAGCGAGTTTTGGCACCAAAACATATTTAACTCGGTTTTATACTTCAACTTAATCCATTTTAAGTTTATAAACCTCATTAAATCGACAATTGGGTCATAATCATCACCAAACCCTAAATTTGACTCTAGTCAAAATTAGTCAACCCAAATTCACCTAAAGTGGTTCCAACACTTCCATAATCACTAAACCTAGTGATTAAACTCAAGATTAAAGCCTAATCAAGGCCAAATCGTCAACCAACCCAAAACCCGCCAAGTGACAAGAATAACTAGTCACCATAAACCCATTTCATCATCTAAGAGGGTTTCACAACAAATCAAACTCAAACCCTAACTTGAATATCAAATCTAACAAATGTAATTCGGAGTTTGAACTTACCAATACCACCAAAATGATGCCGTTGACGAGTAGAACAACTTTAAAACCCAAGCTTTGGTGAGAATCCAACTCCTTCTTCTCCAATTCAAGCTCTCTCACTCTAGAACCCTTCCTCTCTCTCTAGATATGGATGAGAGTGTTTGTGTGGGTGAGAAATGAGCTCCAATGGAGTTCTAGATCAGTTTTGGTGACCCTAAACCGACCCTAAATGAAAAGACCAAAGTACCCCTCATTTAAACCTTTTAAAAAGGCTGAAAATTGCATCAGACGGGATCGGCGTGCCGCGCCAAAAGGTGGAGCGCCGCTCCAACCTACATGTCAGTTTTCAGAAACTTGTTTTGGCCATAACTTTTTGACCGTAGCTCCGTTTTCGATGAATCAAATATCGTTGGAAACGTAATAAGATTTTCTTTCCAATGGTAAGGCTTTGAAACATCAGCTCAAACTTTATTTGGTGTTGAAAAGATACGTACACACTTGTCACTTCAGGCAACGTCCAGTTTCCTTCGACGTTAGAGCAAGCAACACGTACATGCTTCGTACACCTCATACACGCATCGTACACCATAAATACATTATGTACCATAAACATTTGGGTCTTACAACTCTCCCCCACTTAAACTCGATCACGTCCTCGTATTCTTCTCCACTTAACCAATCCGGAACTACTCAACGGCCCTCAATTCTAAGTTCCAATCCGAACTTTCCTAGACAATTCTTCCCAATGAATCACCTTTAACAACTAAAATCGTCACCCGCGATTTATCAAAACCATAATCCGAGCTCTAAAACCCACTCAATTCCCCATATCGGGAAAAACTCAACCCATCTCATACCGAGATATCCATTCCTTAGCGTACCTTTACCAAGGACAACGCTAAAAACGACCAAGTCTCAACCTAAAGTCAACAATCCGAACGTTGAAGATCGAACCACAAAATCCTTACGGATTACACTTACCACTAAACATCCTTTGTAGCGCGCAATACAACCAATACGCCACTAACCTAACATCATAAGCAACGGCTAAGACCGATAGCGTCCAAAACGACTATCGCAACGCTAAACCCAAGGTGCACAAAAATCGACTATTGTTACACCCGTAACAACATGTGAGCGAAACACGGCTATCGCCTCACTAATCCCACAACACGGTCCTCACGATCCCACCATCGGTGTATAAAACAACCGATAGATCACTCAACACCGGATGAAGTCAGCGGACCCCGAAGGTCATGCTTCACCGATATAATAATACCATGATGAAGTCATCGGACCCCGAAGGTCATGCTTCACCAATCAACGCCTTTTTGACCTCGAACAACGAGTAGCGTAACAACGCGCTCTGCTATGCCATAGTGAATCCTAACGGATACCACTAACCATTCACACAATCGAGCAAGAGCCACCTATATCGAACATAGGCACAAACAATAATTCTCCAAAAGAGAACTCGATTCACACACATCTCTTGACCGAGGGATTTCCCCTTGCTCGCCAAACACGTCCATTATCTCTCAACGAGATTTACCATCTCACCACCTCGGTGATAATTTACAAGTCCAAAATCATAAGTACAATTTAACCGAAATTGTACTCTACCACGAATTGACCAAAACTACGTCTCGACCAAATTTTCGGATCTACCAAAAGCATCATCCGAAATCTCACACCAAAACCTCCTCGTGCGGGAGTGTAACTCCCCCACTTGGAACTACGTTCCAATATCACAACTCGTATAACCGTACAATGCTACCAAAGGTAGACTTTACCAACAATTGGGTTCACACGGCCCTTCACCACATCTTGCTCCAACCTTGAGCACACGAAGGTTTTTAGCCAATTCTTTAAACACTTCAAACGAAAAGTGTACCACAAATTACCCAAACTATACTCTCGCAATCATCCACTTGCTTTAGCTTGTCAAACTTCACCTAGTCACTCATGTACCTAAGGGTTTCACTTCGGTACCCTAAGTACAAAGTAACCGCAACATAATCGGAGTCGAACACCACGCTAGTAGGTATAAAAGAGGCACCTAATGTCGCGTCACGTAGACTCCTTTACCAACATACATCGAGATCCAACACTCGATCTCTCGGGTTTCATCCCACCGTCGAACCTCATGGTTCATCAACTGCAACATAAAAGCGAACACGCGCTTAACGACCGATCACCAAAACCCATTTCCATGGTTTGGTAGAAACATTTCCCAAATACTAAGGAATGCTTGGTTGCACCAAGTCTTACGCCCTTCACCCGACAATCAAACGTCACCATAGGGTACTTCCATTAGGAACGTCACCCATAACAACAATATGCACAACACAAGGCACTTATTCAATCTCAAATTCAAACGGCACTTAATAAATAATCAAAGGACTTATTTATTAAAACGAAACGTACCTTAACGTCTCCTTGCCGCACCCGTCCCCACTAACTTGGGACATTCCGACTTACGATGTTCTTCTTCTTGGCAATTGCAGCACACCATGCCGTCACCCTTTGGCACCGAACATTCCCACGACTTGTGACCCCTCACGCCACAATTGTAACATCGAGACTACTAGAATCCGGTATACCTGTCCGCGTACCACCCGTGCTCACACTCGGACCCTTAGTCCTCTTACTCGGAGCACCATACGAAACAACCCTTCTCTCACTTGAAGGTTCACACCTCTTCGATCGTGAATACGACTCGAAACCTCTAGCCAAGTCAAATAATTCCGCAAACGATTTCGCTTGACCCCGGCTAATTTTACTCTTCAAGTCGTCATTCAAGGTCCGATATAAATCCCCCATCAACAAGCGATCATTCCCCAAATACTCCGGGCAAAAACGAGTCTTCGCCATAAAGGTCGTCTTGAGAGTATTCAAATCCATAGAACCTTGTTGCAAATTTCGCAAATCATTACGCATTTCCGACAAATTGGCTGAAGTCCGGAACTCCTCGAAGAATTCCTTCTTAAAATCGTCCCATGATAACGCCATAAATGGTTCACCACCTGCAAGATCAATCTTACCATCCAACCAATCCCTCGCCCTAACCCGCAACAAACTAGTAGTGAGTCTCGTCTTTTTCTCAGGAGGGCAATCAATAGTACGAAAACACCCCTCGACATCCGAGATCCAAGTTGTGCTTACCAAAGGATCCGGTTTTCCGTCGTGCATCGGGGGTTTAGTCCTCATGAAGCTTTTAAGACAACGCTCCATTTCACCACTACTTTGAAGTTCGGAATACTTCATATCCATTTCTTCTCGAAACGCACTCATTTGCTCCGCAACGGCGGCCGCAACTCTAGTGTTAATCTCAATGTTGTTCGTCTCGATCCCACTTCCCGTCGCCATTCTAAGGAATGCAAAGCGATTAGATCACGAACGTATAAAACCACACACGCCACACCGGTCCATCTTGCTAAACACTCGTCGTACATCACTTGCTAGACACGATTTGCGCCCGTAATAAGGTTTGCAAGTCCTTATTACGCATACACGCCGTATCGACTCATTAGTACAACGACCGCTTCGCTCGATGATATAAACAAACACAAACAAAATTCTACGCGATATAAACACACGCGAGAATTTATAATCACAACACAATCATATATTAATAATATCCACATTACTAATATAAACGTTAGTCAACCTATAAACAAAGCACTAACCTAACCCATTCCGACCCGTAATCCTACAAGTCCCGCAACAATTAAGCACACACAAAAGTCTAAGTCTAGGCACCTATCTCAAGTCACCTAAATCCCTTAGACCATGCTCTGATACCACTTGTAACACCCCAACCCGTTATACAAACGATCACGTGGAAATATCGATTAATTTTTTTTTTACTGGAACAGCATATGGCGCGGCGCGCAATATGGCCGCGCGGCGCGCCAAACTGGCCTGTCCAAAAAGTCATGAAATGCGAAAATATTTGACCACTTCCCGACGTATTTAGACAAAATGCTTTTCATAACCTATTCATATATGAAAAACTAACACGTTCCATTCATAAAATAAGTTTTACGACACCGGGCCCACATACGCCCAAATTACCCCTTTAAGTACAAATACGAGTTTTCGACCACAAGACTTTTAATACAAAATAAAGCTGAGCATGGCGATTGGGGATACGCTACCCAATCCTAATCAATCCAAACGCAAGCCTTCTAAAGCAACTACGCAAGCCACTAGTTCCCACGCTTACCCGAGCCACCGCATCCAAGCGAATCTATAAAAAGGTAAACAACGAGAGGGTAAGCTAACGCTTAGTGAGTGATAATATACTACATACATATATATGTATAAAATGGACACGCCACACAAATATCAAATACCGCATACCGAAGCATCCATGAATAAGGCAACTACACTAAGCATACCGTACGATCTCTAAGCAACGAGCTAAAGATATCAACAAAATATAAGTTCACCAACAATGACGTGAATAACGCCAAATAAGCTACACCCGGAGGGTTAGCTACATCACAACAATACGTCAATATATATATATATATATATATATATATATATATATATATATATATATATATATATATATATATATATATATATATATATATGTATATATATATATATAACTCGAATAATATAATACACTACAATACAACGCGTAATTATGGTTAACCAATAACACAAGCGAATGGTACTTCGAATTTCCCATCGGTGTTCGTAACAACCGTTAGTGTACAATGAAATATATCACTAACCCCTAGGCGACACGGACAACAAAATATCCGTTCAAGCAATCGTTAGTGTACAACGAAATATATCACTAACTCTTGGTCAATTTGGACAACGAAATATCCATCGTTTGTGTACAACGAAATATATCACTAACTCTTGGTCAATTTGGACAACGAAATATCCATCGTTAGTGTACAACGAAATATATCACTAACTCTTGGGCAATTTGGACAACGAAATATCCATCGTTATTGTACAACGAAATATATCACTAACTCTTGGTCAATTTGGACAACGAAATATCCATCGTTAGTGTACAATGAAATATATCACTAACTCTTGGGCAATTTGGACAACGAAATATCCATCGTTAGTGTACAATGAAATATATCACTAACTCTTGGTGGTATAGACACGTATACCCGGCCCCTTTCCCGCCCTACAATTTGATACATTATATACACACATGTATAATCATTCCACTCATAACCACGTGTGATAACGTACACCCAAAGTGTGTACTTCGCCAAAGGTGGTCAACCAAAACGCACAACCGTGCCAATTGGACCCATACACAAGTCCATCAAATCCACCTACATGTGAAGTGAGTTCTATAACCGAGAACCACTTCACCCGACCCGCACCCATCCTACACATACATATGCACATAGGATATTAACACTCACCTTGTCGCCTTAATGAATGCTTGCAAGTAATCCGTGACTCGTCAATGGAAAGTACCTATTCCATTATCATGAAACAAGTAACACAATTAGGGTTGACTTACAAACCAACCCAATTCGACACTTGGTGCCATTTTGACCCAAATGCACTTTCAAGCAAAAACCGTGCCCAAACTAACCAATAATCACTAACACAAGTGAGAATGGTCCTAATATGCCAATTAAACCCAATCATAGGTGTTAAACACCTATCTTGCCCATAATGACACTTAAACCCTAATTTTTGACCCAAAGGAGTCAACATCGCGCCGTTAGCGAGTTTTGGCACCAAAACATATTTAACTCGGTTTTATACTTCAACTTAATCCATTTTAAGTTTATAAACCTCATTAAATCGACAATTGGGTCATAATCATCACCAAACCCTAATTTTGACTCTAGTCAAAATTAGTCAACCCAAATTCACCTAAAGTGGTTCCAACACTTCCATAATCACTAAACCTAGTGATTAAACTCAAGATTAAAGCCTAATCAAGGCTAAATTGTCAACCAACTTAAAACCCGCCAAGTGACAAGAATAACTAGTTACCATAAACCCATTTCATCATCTAAGAGGGTTTCACAACAAATCAAACTCAAACCCTAACTTGAATATCAAATCTAACAAATGTAATTCGGAGTTTGAACTTACCAATACCACCAAAATGATGCCGTTGACGAGTAGAACAACTTTAAAACCCGAGCTTTGGTGAGAATCCAACTCCTTCTTCTCCAATTCAAGCTCTCTCACTCTAGAACCCTTCCTCTCTCTCTAGATATGGATGAGAGTGTTTGTGTGGGTGAGAAATGAGCTCCAATGGAGTTCTAGATCAGTTTTGGTAACCCTAAACCGACCCTAAATGAAAAGACCAAAGTACCCCTCATTTAAACCTTTTAAAAAGGCTGAAAATTGCATCAGACGGGATCGGCGCGCCGCGCCAAAAGGTGGAGCGCCGCTCCAACCTACAGGTCAGTTTTTAGAAACTTGTTTTGGCCATAACTTTTTGACCGTAGCTCCGTTTTCGATGAATCAAATATCGTTGGAAACGTAATAAGATTTTCTTTCCAATGGTAAGGCTTTGAAATATCAACTTAAACTTTATTTGGTGTTAAAAAGATACGTACACACCTTGTCACTTCAGGCAACGTCCAGTTTCCTTCGACGTTCGAGCAAGCGACACGTACATGCTTTGTATACCTCATACACGCATCGTACACCATAAATACATTATGTACCATAAACATTTGGGTCTTACAAATAATCAAAAGTAATGTGACCTTTAGGAGAGAAGGAGATAATTTGTTGTCTGGTACTGAAGCTCTGCTTTTGTATTGCCTACTAGAGGGTATTCAAGTGAATATGGGCCACTTTCTCATTCATGTAATGAAAGATTTTCTTGAGATAGAAGAACCATTTCCATATGCAGCCTTATTGCATAATGTGTTTGAGAAACTTGGTGTGGTTTAATATGAGGAAAAGCTAGTGCCAGAGAATCCCATTGTGGGATAAGTGTTTCTGAGTATATGGTTCTGTGTTTGTCTTTGTTATTATGTATTTTCAGCTTGGTATGTAATTTGATGATGCTAGTTTGTTAGCATTGATACACTATTCTATGTCTGTAATAATCATACTTCGGACATGTAATTGTGATCTTGATCTCATACACTGAATGATGTAATATATTATGGTATGACCACCATGTGTTGTCTAATAAGTCATGAATACTCTGTGCTGATTTGAATTGTGTTTACAGTTATTTTCATAATGTCAGGTGTTCAAGCTGATCTAGAAAACGTTGCACATGAATCCGATACTGAGTCATCAGGGGGTCCGCTTTCTATTGATCTTCCAGGGTTGAAAGCTAACAGTGGTTCTAATCTCACTGCTTGTCTAAATGAGAAAGGTCCTAATGCTGGTAAATACAAGGGCGTAATCGAGTTTCTGAAATGTTCAAGAGTATTTGCAGCTACCTCTATGCCCTGTACGGCATATTACTCACAAAAGAGAGAGTTCTGGGAACATGCAAGGGTTGAGACCGTAGATGACAGGAAGGTTATTGTAAGTACTGTTTGTGGTCAGGAGATTAAGATATCTGAAGATACGATTCGAAACACTTTTTTGTTCGAGGATGATGAGAACAAGCCAAAGAAGTTGTAAAAGACAAAGATTACTGGGTGTGTGTTAAGATGCAAGTATTCTGGTGATATCACGAGAGCAACGATTAAAAGAAGTGGATTCACTCCACCGTATAGATATTTGTCGCTTGTAGTGCCGAGGTGTTTAAGTCCGTTACAAGGAGGGTTTGATGAACTGAGCGAGATCTATCAAGGAATGTTTGCTGCATTGGTTTTGAAAGCTGATTTCAATTTCTCGGGAGTTATCTTTGATCTACTAGTGAAGAATGTGACGAGCAAGTCATATTTGATTTATCCAAGGTTCTTACAAATTATGATCAACCGTCAAACTGTTGATTTTCCAAGATTGAGGAAAGATGTCATTGATTTGAAACATATGACATATCTTACTTTCAATCGACTGAATCAGATGAAAAGTACTAATGATGGCAAGCTTGTGTGTCATCTTGCGAAAGAAACTTATCAGTGTCCTCCAGGGAAGAAGTGGAGAAATGAAAATAGCTTATCTGATCGAGAGCCTGATTTTGAGGTAGCGAATAGTGATGAAGAAGTGGAACAACCAGTACATACTCAAGCTGGTGGTGGGTCAGGTGCTGGTAGATTAGTTGATGAGATTGGTGATGCTAATCCTAATGTTGGTGTCGAGGAAGCTTTAAGGGGATCAAAAAGGAGAATGGTTGAAGATGAGAGTTCTCAGGTCTCAACAAAGCTGAAGTTGAAAAGGAGGTTCAAGTTGGTTTATAAAGATGCTGGTGGATCATCAGCTGGAACTCAACCGGTGACACCGACACCTCAGACTCAAGGATAACAAACTTCACAACAACAACGTCCTTCAACACAACAGTCACCACATGTGGTTCAACAAGTCTCCCAAGAGACTGTTTCTACTCCTACTCTGGAAGCTCCGATTCATGCTGGAACTGAAGGAGGTGTTAGTTCCTCGACTCTCCGCAATTTGAATGATTTATATGTTCAAGATATGGCTGATAACTTGGGAATGAGGAAGGAAATGGATGAGAAGATTGAGCAGCTGAAGGAGGAGAATCGTGTTAAGTCTGAGGATGTTACACATCTATCGTTTCAAGTTAACCTGTTGCAAAGAAAAGTTGGTGATCAATCGTTATTATTAACTGATGCAAAAAGAGAAGCGTCTCAAGCTAAGGAGTTGGCTACATCAGCTCTTGCTAAGATGACTACATGGGAAGAGAAGTTTGATCTGGTTGAGATGCCTGAGGATGAGACTGATAACAGAATGGTGGAGGCTCCTGGTTCCTCAAAAGCTACAGCACTGTTAGTAATTCCTCTTAAAATTGATTATAGTTTTTGTGACTTCTTTTCTAAACAGGATGAGCTCAAGTATTCTGTTGTTTATGATGAACTAGAAGAGGGAGAGATCCCTCACAACCTCTTTAGAGAAGAGCCGGACGAACTGGTGCGTCTAGAGCAAGAGGAAGCTAAAGCTGCTGACGCACAGTCTGACGATTCACCATCTGAGGATGATTCTTTTGGCCCTGAGGTTACAGAGGGTTTTAGCGATAGAGATGTAGATGATTTAGTTGAGGATGTTACTCATGAAGATTTTCCTACATATCAAAATGATAAGAATGAAGATCTTCCTGGTTTTGATGAACTGTTTAAGACTGATGATGAGATTTTGAACAGAAGATGTAAAAAGAAAGAAAGAACTGAAGTTTTTCCTGAAGGTTTCTTGCCTGTTAAATATAATGATAAATGCGTTGAGAAGTTGGAATGATTGGAGAGATATCTTGAGGATTAGAAAGTATTGTGAGAAACCAAAGCTTGAGCCGAAGTATTTGAAGATGATTAATCTGAGAAAGAGTGCGAAAGGGAGAATTCTAGCTTGGGCTTACATTAAAGAATTCAACATGTTTGCGGTTAAGCGAGAGTTTGGCGTTGATTATTTCAAACATGGTCACGAATTCAAGTCATTACCGTACTTTAACCTAATGCAGATTGCCAGGTTAAGAATGCTGTATTGTGGAATGAACGATCGATCTTCGTTGCTGGTGAAGAAGATTCGAATTGCATTTAATTCGAAGAATTTAGAAGGTTTTAGGCCACAGTTTCCTATGATCAGTTATAAAGTTAATCCTAGAACTGGTGAATCTCGAAGAATTGTAAAGTACAAGTGGGCAAAGACGATGAAAAAGGTATCATTGAGGAAATTGCCGCAAAATTGGAGTCAGAGGTTCAGATGGTGATTTTATGATGATCGTTCTGAAGAAGCTGTGATTGTTTTGGATAAGATGAAAGAGGATGATATTGAGTGCATTCGTGTGTTGGATCCGATTTGGTTAAGAAACTGTACCGAGGCTGATATTTTCACATTGTACTATAACAGTATGCTTTATCGACGAGAGAACAAGGTGCAGGCTGAACAGTATGTGAAAGTAGCTAAGCTGTGCTACTTGAATAACATGGTAATCAATCCGTACGAATGAATTGGATGACGACTGAAGACTTTTGATATAGAACTAGGTCTTAGGGGGAGTTTGTTGATGCATAATCCCGAGGTCTATGATGTAATAAGTTCTATTTGTATTATCGTTTACATTTCAGTCGTGTATAAACATTGTCATTGATATTGTGTGTTTAAATTGATTAAGCAATGACGTAAAATGGTTCGAGCTGTTTGGTTGGCAGATCAGACCATCGACCGATGGTAGAGACCATCGGTCGAGGGACTATCACCATCGGCTGTAGGTCAGAGACCACCGGCTGATGGTCGCTGTAACTTTATATAAATACGGGTGTTGGGTTACATTGTTAGGTTACACACCCTACACCCTCTAGCCGTCGTATTTCGCTGTTACTATTGTCCCAGACCAAACCCCAACCGTATACAATCATCTAGGTGTCAATTATATCGACATATAGTTGGTTAGATTGATCCCAAAGTGAAACTCGTATTCGATTCATCCTAGTTTATTGTTTTCCGCCCTTATTCTAGGTTTAACGTTTAATCTAAGGTCCTAGATCGTCTACAATGTTAAAACAACGGTCAGTCAAAAAACCTTAAAAACAGTCAAGACGGGTCGAGACGTGATCGTGACGGATTTTTTTACTAACATTAACTTTTAATATAAATTTGTAATTGGTGTTGCTTGTTTTTGCTTCTAGTTACTTTCTAGAAGCCTTAATAAAAGTATTTTCTTGCTGTTCAAAAAAAAAAAAATATAAATTTTAAACATAAATATTATTTCAAATTAACGGCAATATATTTCAAATTAAACATAAATATTTGTCTTAATTGGCGAAAACTCCTTCAAAAGTCTCCGCCGAGTTCCCTTCGAGATGCGATTTCTTCAACCTTGATCTTGCTAACTAAATTATGAACCATATCACTTGTTATTGAGCAACTATAATAACTAAAAGTATCTGTAATGTAATGACCCAACCCGTTAAACAACGCGAAACAAATTTTTTTTTTTGAAAAGAAGACAGCCTGCCCTGACAAGCTTGACCCGCGACGCGGTCAGCCTAGCCGCGGCACGGCTTAACTCATTCCTAAATGATCAGGACCATTAAAACCCTCGACACCCAAATTGCTTGTTAACCCGCGGCGCGCCCCTTAGGGTCTCAGTGCGGCTCCAATCTGAAGCTGATTCTAACTTTTAAAAGAAACACAAATACACAAATTATCGCGATTTCGACAACCATCATTACAATGCTTCCCGCCATGAAGTAAATTAAGGTTTACATGTTTTAACGACCACAAATCTAGTATTTGACCCCCAAGCTCCAAGCTCATTTACACAACAAAATAATAGTTTCTACCCACAAGTTTAAATACCAAACAAAACCCGCAGCATGGTGTTTGGGGTTAAACTACCCAAACGTAGGTCGAACTCCAAAAGCTAAACTCTAGCATAATCATGTAGGGAGATCGCTAATCCAAACGTATACCCCTGCCCTTGTTCACACGGGAGCCTAAAAAGATAAACAACGAGAGGGTAAGCAAAACGCTTAGTGAATGCAATAATTATACACATACATATATAATATACCTACTTGCAATCACTTACACATTTATCGCATACACGCTAGCAAACTATAATAGCATACCATAGCAAAGTATAACACTAAAACTCCAATACCACGAGCTAGCACAAACTTTAGCATATAATCCACAAATTTTAATATGCTATACTACTACACGAAACCATGGTTAACCAATCGTACAAGGGAATGGTACTCGCGAAAGACCATCGGAGTTCGCAACATCTATTAGTGTACTTAACACCGCGTATCACTAATCCACCGGGTGGCATCTTAACACCTCGATACTTCACCCCGAGTGGCATCTTAACACCTCGATGCTTCACTCATCAATTTTACTTTCGGGAGTGGCATCTTAACACCTCGACACTTCACTCCCGGGTGGCATCTTAACACCTCGATACTTCACCCCGAGTGGCATCTTAACACCTCGATGCTTCACTCATTAATTTTACTTTCGGGAGTGGCGTCTTAACACCTCGACACTTCACTCTCGGGTGGCATCTTAACACCTCGATGCTTCACCCCGAGTGGAATCTTAACACCTCGATGCTTCACTCGTCACGTGAAACGTGGCGTATTAGCACTTCGACACTTCACATTTCACACTACACAAATAAATACATTATATAACTACGCATATAATTATTCCACTCACCTTGTGTCCAAAACGAAGGTAAGCCAACAAACTCTTCAACCATCAATGAAATCACCTATAACATTAATCATAAAATCAACACTTATCTAAATGGGGCTCTCAACCCGCCCAAATAGACCACTTAGTGAAAAATGTTCACCCATTGCCCTCCTAACGCCAATCATAGGCCTAACTTACCAATAATCACTAAAACTAGTGACCACGACATCAAATCACCCATCTACACACAATTTGGTCATTCAAACTCATTTGACCCATTTAAAGGTCAACACACCTATTTGCGTCACCCCTAACCCAAATAACACCCATTTACCAAATCAACAAGGTGTGCTAGTGATTTGCAACCATTTAAGACCCATAAACACCATTTAAACACTTGAAACCCTACGTTAGTCATTCTTGAGTCCTCATGACTCAATCTTACCCAAAAACCCCTAAATTACTAACAAATGGGTTTTAAGTTCATCACTAACCCAAACCCTAATCCTTAAACTAATATAAAGTAAAGAAATCAATATTATGACTTACCACCACAATCAAAACGTAGCTAGTGACTAGATGAACGACTTTAAAACTTGGGCTCGGGCGAGATTTGGTCTTCTTCTTCCCCAAAGTGAGCTCTCTCACTCTAAAACTCTAAATCTCTCTCTAGGATTTAAGTAGAAGAGATAAGGTAGTTGAAAATGGAGTAATGACACTGCTAGATATGATCTTGTGCTTTAAATTCGTCCATCACGCGAAAGTACCAAACTGCCCCTCATTTAATTAATTTAAAACAAATAATTGCTGCCAGACACCAGCCGCGCAGCGGGCCTATTGGCCGCGTTGCGGCCCAAAACTGGAAATTGAGGGCGCCACTGTATATATATATATATATATATATATATATATATATATATATATATATATATATATATATATATATATATATATATATATATACAATTTGTACATTCTAACTCAGGTCTTACAACTCTCCCCCACTTGAATCGGATTGCGTCCTCGCAATCCAAGCCGCATGACAAGCAGGAAGATACACCAAAAGGTATTCTTCGGATTCCCACGTGAACTCGGAACCCTTTCGATGACGCCATTGGACTTTAAAAGTCCTCACCTCCTTGTTACGCAACATTTTAATCTTCTCATCAAGAATGGCAATCAGTTCCTCAACATATTTAACTTGTTGTTCAAGGAAATCTCATCCAACGGCACCCACGTTGAGTCATCCACAAGACACTTACGGAGATGAGAAACATGAAATGTGTTATGAATTCCTGCAAGCTCTTCGGGTAACTCTAGTCTATAAGCAACTTCACCGACATGAGCCAAAATTTTCAAAGGCCCAATAAACCGAGGAGCTAACTTTCCTCGTTTTCGAAACCCAATAATACCTTTCCATGGCGAAACCTTAAGCATCACCATGTCACCTTCTTGAAACTCAATCGGTCGTTTTAGTTTATCGGCATAGGATTTTTGTCTTTCTTGCGCTACCTTTAATCGAGTCCGAATCATCTCAATTTTACTATTCGTCTCTAAAACCAAACGGTACTCCCGATCTCTCTTTGACCCACTTCACCCCAACAATTAGGAGTTCGACACCTACGCCCATAAAGCATTTCATAAGGTGGAATTTCAATACTAGCATGATAGCTATTGTTGTGCGAGAATTCCACCAAAGGTAAGTGCTCATCCCAACTACCACCGAAATCAATAACACACGCCCGTAACGTATCTTCCAATGTTTGATTCGTACGTTCGGTTTGACCGTCCGTTTGAGGATGATACGCCATGCTCATCTTCAATTGAGTACCCATATCTTCATGAAACTTATTCCAAAATCGAGACGTAAAACGAGTATCTCGATCCGAAACAATAGGTATAGGAACTCCATGCCTCGATATCACCTCCTTGATAAACAACTTAGATAAAGTCTCTGACAATATCATTTCCCGAATGGGAAGAAACAAAACAATCTTCGTCAATCGATCAACTATCACCCAAATCGTATCATATTGGGTTCTCGCCATCCTTGGTAGCTTTGTAATGAAATCCATGGTAATGTGCTCCCATTTCCATTTTGGGATTTCTAACGATTGCAACATATCATACGGCTTTTGGTGTTCGGCCTTAACTTGCAAACACGTGACGCATTGTTCAACATACTTAACTACATCACGTTTCATGCCGGGCCACCAATACTCTTTCTTCAAATCAAGATACATCTTTGTAGCACCCGGATGAAGAGAATACTTTGACTTATGTGCTTCATCAAGTAGCACTTGTCGGAAATCACCCATCTTTGGTACCCACACTCTTCCTTGAAAGGATAACAAACCATGCAGGCCTAAGGTAATAGACTCCGTTTGCCCCATGATTCGTTCTTCACGCTTATTGTTAACAAACGCTTCAATTTGTATCTCACCGAGCTTTACAAGAAAATCATTAGTAATAATCATGCGTAACGATCCTACTCGTATCGCCGGATGTTGACTCTTTCGACTCAATGCATCCGCGACCACATTCGCCGTACTCGGATGGTAGAGTATCTCACAATCATAATCCTTTACCACATCCATCCATCTACGTTGGCGATAATTCAAATCTCGTTGGTTAAAGAGATGTTTCAAACTCTTATGGTCCGAATAAATTGTACACTTGACACCATACAAGTAATGGAGCCAAATCTTCAACGCATGCACCACCGCCGCCAATTCGAGATCATGAGTCGGGTATCTCTTTTCGTGTTCTTTCAATTGTCGAGAGGCATAGGCGATGACTTTACCTATTTTCATTAGAACACACCCGAGCCCGTTTATTGAGGCATCACAATAAACCATCATATCTTCTACACCTTCCGGTAACACCAAAATCGGAGCTTGACACAACTTCTCTTTTAACAATTGAAAAGCAATTTCTTGCTCGTTCTCCCAATTAAACCTCACATTCTTCCTCGTCAGTTTGTCAATGGAGAGGCAATTTTAGAAAAGTCTTGGATAAAACGACGATAATAACCGGCCAATCCGAGAAAACTTCGGACTTCCATAGGTGTAGTCGGTTGTTCCCAACTCTTCACCGTCTCTATCTTCCCCGGATCTACTTGAATACCTTCTTTGTTCACAATATGACCAAGGAATTGAACTTCCCTTAGCTAAAATTCACACTTTGAGAATTTAGCATACAACTTCTCCTTCTGCAACGTCTTCAACACTTAACGCAAATGGCGTTCATGTTCCTTCATACTCTTAGAATAGACAAGTATGTCGTCAATGAACACAATTACCGACTTGTCTAACATAGGTTGGCATACTCGGTTCATAAGATCTATGAATGCCACCGGTGCATTTGTAAGACCGAAAGGCATAACTACAAATTCAAAATGCCCATAACGAGTTCGAAAGGCCGTTTACTCAATATCTTCCTAACGGACCCGCATTTGGTGATAGACGGACCGTAAGTCAATTTTAGAAAAATACGTCGCGTCTTGGAGTTGGTCAAATAAATCATCAATCCGAGGCAATGGATAACGATTTTTGATCGTCACTTTGTTCAACTCCCGATAATCAATGCACATCCGCATACTATCATCTTTCTTCTTTACGAACAAAACCGGAGCGCCCCATGGGAAGCACTCGGCCTGATAAAACCCTTCTCAAGTAACTCTTTGGTTTGATCCAACAAATCTTGCATTTCCTTCGGCGCTAAACAATAATGAGTTTTAGCAATGGGAGTAGCCTCTGGAACCAACTCAATGCGAAATTCAACTTGTTTTTCCACCGGAACACCCGGTAACTCATTCGAAAAAACATCTTCGAATTCATTAACCACCGGAATCTTACGAATGGATGGTGGCTCTTCTCGAGTATCAAGTACATCGGTAAGAAAAACCATACCACCACTATTAAGAAAACGTCGCGCACGTGCATAAGTGCATAATGGTACGAGTCTCCTTCGCTTATCGCCATGGATGATTAACTCTCCCCCACTTGGGGTCTTCACACGAATTAACTTTTCGTGGCATGCGATATCGGCTCTATAACGATCGAGCCAATCTATACCAACAACAATATCGAACTCACCCAAAAGTCATCGGGATAAGATCAATTTTAAACGTTTCGGCACCAAACACAACATTACAATCCTTACACACATCAACCCCTAGCACCGTCTTACCATCCACTCTTTCGACTTCTACCGGATGACTTAACTTAGCTAGCGGTTTGTTAAGCTTAGACACAAATCGAGGTGACACAAATGACAAATTAGCACCGCTATCAAATAGTATCTTTGCCGGATTAGAGTTAACCATGAAAGTACCTGAGACAACTTCATTGGATTGCTTGGCCTCATCATTAGTCATCAAGTAATTTCAACCCCTAGCCGTTCCCGCTGCTTTCTCTAACTTTTTCACTTGATCACCATACAAATCGGGACATTCCATCTTTCGATGTGCTTGCTTTTGACAATTAAAACATGTGAGTTTGTTTGTAGAAGATGGGTTCGGACAATCACGAGCCATATGACCCTTTTGCCCACAATTGTAGCACATATAAGAAAAACACCTGGAAGCACTCTTCTTCACACTATTAACACTTTCGAAAACCTTCTTGTTCTTCTTGTTTGAAAAGTTCGAATGACTCGAACCTTCAAATTTTCTCTTAGAGAAAGAGAAATCACTTCTTTTTGGAATCTCCGGTTCGAAACCCCGAGCCAACTTAAACAATTCTTCAAAAGACTTAGCCATCCCCCGACTAATCTTGCGTTTCAACTCATCGCTTAAAGTACGATAAAAGTATAGCATCAACATTCGGTCATCACCAACATACTCCGGACAAAAGCGAGTTTTTGACAAGAAGGTAGACTTGAGAGTAACCATGACCATCAAACCTTGTCACAAATCACGCAACTTGTCTCGAATTTTGTTAAGGTCAGCTTGAGTTCGATATTCATCAAAGAACTCCTTTTTAAACTCTTCCCACGTCAAGCTCATACATTGCTCTTCACCATACAATTGAATTTTATCATCCCACCACAACTTAGCCTCTTCACGCAACATGCTAGAACCATATCTCGTTTTCTTCTCGGGAGGACATTCGGCGGTACGGAAAGCCCCCTCGATGTCGGAGATCCAAAATGTACTCTTCAATGGATCCCTCACCCCATTAAACATAGGAGGTTGGGCATCCCTGAAATTTTTGTAATGAAAGTCTCACCTTCCATGCCCACCATTACCATCACCCCCTTCGCTACGATGATCAACGTTTCTAGCTTCGAATGCCTCTTTGATCGCGGCATTCATTCGTTCGTTGATCAAATCGGTTATTTTCTCATCAACCGATTCTTGGAAGACCCTTCTAACATCCGCGAGAAATTCTGCTTTTTGACCTTTGAAGATTGCCTCTACTTTGGCCGTGAATTTGGAGTCCTCGCTCGGGCCTCCATTATCGGTATCATGCCCATTTCTCATTTTCATTCTATAAAACGAAATAGGTTAAACAATGAAACGAAAGGAAATGACTCATATATATATATATATATATATATATATATATATATATATATATATATATATATATATATATATATATATACACCACACCTCCCCATCTTGCTTGACATTAGTTGTACATCACTCGTTTGACACGATTTGCACCCGTAACAATGGTAGCTAGTCATTCTTACGCGAGCACGTCGCATTAACTTGCTAGTACAACGTCTATCTTACTTGATGATTGCAAACACAACACAAAACAATTAGCCCAAGGTTAGTTCACATAAACCTAGGCACTAACCAATCCCGGTCCGACTCGAAATCCTACAAGTCCCGCATAAACGCATTCACAATAAAGTCTAAGTCTAGGCACCTATCTCAAGTCGCCTAAACCCCTCAGACCATGCTCTGATACCACTTGTAACGACCCAACCCGTTAAACAACGCGAAACAATTTTTTATTTTTATTTTTGAAAAGAAGACAGCCTGCCCTGACAGGCTTGACCCGCGGTGCGGTCAGCCTAGCCGCGGCGCGGCTTAACTCATTCCTAAATGGTCAGGACCATTAAAACCCTCGACACCCAAATTGGTTGTTAACCCGCGGCGCGCCCCTCAGGGCCGCGGTGCGGCTCCAATATGATGCTGATTCTAACTTTTAAAAGAAACACAAGTCCACAAATTATCGCGATTTCGACAGCCATCATTACAAGGCTTCCCGCCACGAAGTAAATTAAGGTTTACATGTTTTAACGACCATAAATCAAGTATTTGACCCCGAGCTGCATACGCTCATGATAATGCTAAAAACGAACATATATTTTATAGCATTATCCCTCAAGAAAGACAAGCTTTTAGTTGCAATTGTTCTATTTACAAGTGATATTCGTTTAAATAATAAAAGGTGAAGACAAAAGACAGATTCGACGAATTGAAGACGCAAACGACCAAAAAGCTCAAAAGTATAAAATACAATCAAAGTGGTTCCAATTATTGATGAGAAACGTCTCAAAATTACAAGAGTACAAGATGCGAAACGCAAAGTGCAAGATATTAAATTATACGCAAGGACGTTCGAAAATCCGAAAACGGGACCAAAGTCAACTCTCAGCGCTCGACGCAACGGACTAAAAATTACAAGTAAACTATGCACATAAATATAATATAATATTTAAATAATTCTTATAATTATTTATATATTATATTTATTTATTAAAACGTCGACAAGCAAAGAAACAAAAATCATGTGAGCTGTTACCTACCACCATGTGATCGCATGGCCTGGAGGCACAAAAGCCATGTGATCGCATGGCCCTGAAATCCAGGCCTGGTCCTATAAAGTTCGCGAGTTTTGGACGAAATTTTACATCTTTTTCTTCTTCCTTCATACGTAAACATATATATATATATATATATATATATATATATATATATATATATATATATATATATATATATATATATATATATATAAATATTATAATTTTAATTTTAATTTTAATTCTAATAATAAGGGTATGTTAGCGAATGTTGTAAGGGTGTAAGTCAAAATTTTGTCCGTGTAACGCTACGCTATTTTTAATCACTGTAAGTTATGGTTAATGTTATTTTTAAATTAATGTCTCGTAGCTAAGTTATTATTATGCTTATTTAATACTGAAGTAATCATGATGTTGGGCTAAAATATTTAAAATTGGGTAATTGGGCTTTGTACCATAATTGGGGTTTGGACAAAAGAACGACACTTGTGGAAATTAGACTATGGGCTATTAATGGGCTTTATATTTATTTAATTAAATGATAGTTTGTTAATTTAATATGAAGATTTACAATTGGACGTACCTATAAATAACCACATACACTCGATCGGACACGATGGGCGGGATATTTATATGTACGAATAATCGTTCATTTAACCGGACACGGGAATGGATTAATAGTCTATGGAATTATTAAAACAGGGGTGAAATTATGTACAAGGACACTTGGCATAATTGATAACAAAGTATTAAAACCTTGGGTTACACGCAGTCGATATCCTGGTGTAATTATTAAACAAAGTATTAAGACCTTGTTACAGTTTAAGTCCCCAATCAGTTGGAATATTTGACTTCGGATATAAGGATAATTTGACGAGGATACTCGCACTTTATATTTATGACTGATGGACTGTTATGGACAAAAACCAGACGGACATATTGAATAATCCAGGACAAAGGATAATTAACCCATGGGAATAAACTAAAATCAACACGTCAAACATCATGATTACGAAAGTTTAAATAAGCATAATTCCTTTATTTTCATATTTAATTGCACTTCTAATTATCGCTCTTTTATTTATTGTCATTGTATTTAATTGCACTTTTAATTATCGTACTCTTTAATTATCGCAATTTTATTTTATCGCACTTTTATTTATCGCAATTTCATTATCGTTATTTACTTTACGCTTTAAATTAAGTTATATTTATTTTTAATATTTTACCTTTGGTTTTAACTGCGACTAAAATTTTAAAAATCGACAAACCGGTCATTAAACGGTAAAAACCCCCTTTTATAATAATAATATCACTTACATATATATTTGTATTTTTATAAATTTAAAACTAATATAGCGTTAAGCTTGTTTAAGAGTTCCCTGTGGACGAACCGGACTTACTAAAAACTACACTACTGTACGATTAGGTACACTGCCTATAAGTGTTGTAGCAAGGTTTAGGTATATCCATTCTATAAATAAATAAATATCTTGTGTAAAATTGTATCGTATTTAATAGTATTTCGTTGTAAAAATAATACTATTTCCTAGTACACCTCGCACACATCAGCTCATTTACACAAAAAAAATAATAGTTTCTACCCACATGTTTAAATACTAAACAAAACCCGCAACATGGTGTTTGGGGTTAAACTACCCAAACCTAGGTCGAACTCCAAAAGCTAAACTCTAGCATAATCATGTAGGGAGATCGCTAGTCCAAACGTATACCCTTGCCCTTGTCCACGCCAAAGCCTAAAAGGGTAAACAGCGAAAGGGTAAGCAAAACGCTTAGTGAATGCAATAATTATACACATACATATATAATATACCTACTTGCAATCACTTACACATTTACCGCATACACGCTAGCAAACTATAATAGCATACCATAGCAAAGTATAACGCTAAAACTCTAATACCACAAGCTAGCACAAACTTTAGCATATAATCCACACATTTTAATATGCTATACTACTACACGAAACAATGGTTAACCAATCGCACAAGGGAATGGTACTCCCGAAAGACCATCAGAGTTTGTAACATCTATTAGTGTACATAACACCGCGTATCACTAATCCCCCGGGTGGCATCTTAACACCTCGATACTTCACCTCGAGTGGCATCTTAACACCTCGATGCTTCATTCATCAATTTTACTTTCGGGAGTGGCATCTTAACACCTCGACACTTCACTCCCGGGTGGCATCTTAACACCTCGATACTTCACCCCGAGTGGCATCTTAACACCTCGGTGCTTCACTCATCAATTTTACTTTCGGGAGTGGCGTCTTAACACCTCGACACTTCACTCCCGGGTGGCATCTTAACACCTCGATGCTTCACTCGTCACGTTAAACGTGGCGTCTTAGCACTTCGACACTTCACATTTCACACTACACAAATAGATACATTATATACCTACGCATATAATTATTCTACTCACCTTGTGTCCAAAACGAAGGTAAGCCAACAAACTCTTCAACCGTCAATGAAATCACCTATAACATTAATCATAAAATCAACACTTATCTAAATGGGGCTCTCAACCCACCCAAATAGACCACTTAGGGAAAAATGTTCACCCATTGCCCTCCTAACGCCAATCATAGGCCTAACTTACCCAGAATCACTAAAACTAGTGACCACGGCATCAAATCACCCATCTACACGCCATTTGGTCATTCAAACTCATTTGACCCATTTAAAGGTCAACACACCTATTTGGGTCACCCCTAACCCAAATAACGCCCATTTACCAAATCAACAAAGTGTGCTAGTGATTTGCAACCATTTAAGACCCATAAACACCATTTAAACACTTGAAACCCTAGGTTAGTCATTCTTGAGTCCTCATGACTCAATCTTACCCAAAAACCCCCAAATTACTAACAAACGAGTTTTAAGTTCATCACTAACCCAAACCCTAACCCTTAAACTGATTTAAAGTAAGGAAATCAAGATTATGACTTACCACCACAATCAAAACATAGCTAGTGACTAGATGAACGACTTTAAAACTTGGGCTCGGGCGAGATTTAGTCTTCTTCTTCCCCAAAGTGAGCTCGGGCGAATGTTGTAAGGGTGTAAGTCGAAATTTTGTCCGTGTAACGCTACGCTATTTTTAATCACTGTAAGTTATGGTTAATGTTATTTTTAAATTAATGTCTCGTAGCTAAGTTATTATTATGCTTATTTAATACTGAAGTAATCATGATGTTGGGCTAAAATATTTAAAATTGGGTAATTGGGCTTTGTACCATAATTGGGGTTTGGACAAAAGAACGACACTTGTGGAAATTAGACTATGGGCTATTAATGGGCTTTATATTTATTTAATTAAATGATAGTTTATTAATTTAATATGAAAATTTACAATTGGACGTACCTATAAATAACCACATACACTCGATCGGATACGATGGGCGGGATATTTATATGTACGAATAATCGTTCATTTAACCGGACACGGGAATGGATTAATAGTCTATGGAATTATTAAAACAGGGGTGAAATTATGTACAAGGACACTTGGCATAATTGATAACAAAGTATTAAAACCTTGGGTTACACGCAGTCGATATCCTGGTGTAATTATTAAACAAAGTATTAAGACCTTGTTACAGTTTAAGTCCTCAATTAGTTGGAATATTTCACTTCGGATATAAGGATAATTTGACGAGGATACTCGCACTTTATATTTATGACTGATGGACTGTTATTGACAAAAACCAAACGGACATATTGAATAATCCAGGACAAAGGACAATTAACCCATGGGAATAAACTAAAATCAACACGTCAAACATCATGATTACGGAAGTTTAAATAAGCATAATTCCTTTATTTTTATATTTAATTGCACTTCTAATTATCGCTCTTTTATTTATTGTCATTGTATTTAATTGCACTTTTAATTATCGTACTCTTTAATTATCACAAATTTATTTTATCGCACTTTTATTTATCGAAATTTCATTATCGTTATTTACTTTACTTTTAAATTAAGTTATATTTATTTTTAATATTTTACATTAGGTTTTAACTGCGACTAAAGTTTTAAAAATCGACAAACCGGTCATTAAACGGTAAAAACCCCCCTTTTATAATAATAATATCACTTATATATATATTTGTATTTTTATAAATTTAAAACTAATATAGCGTTAAGCTTGTTTAAGAGTTCCCTGTGGACGAACTGGACTTACTAAAAACTACACTACTGTACGATTAGGTACACTGCCTATAAGTGTTATAGCAAGGTTTAGGTATATCCATTCTATAAATAAATAAATATCTTGTGTAAAATTGTATCGTATTTAATAGTATTTCGTTGTAAAAATAATACTATTTCCTAGTACACCTCGCACACATCAAGTATTTTTGGCGCCGCTGCCGGGGAACACTAAAACGCCGAAAGCGCAACGCTATAAAAAAAAAGATTTTTATTAATTTTTAGTTTCCTTTTGTAAAAATACGTTTTTATAAAAATACGTTTTAAATATACGAAAATATAAAAAGAAAAACAAAAATATAAATATTTTTAAGAGTTTGTTAAATATTTATAAAATTATAAAGTTTCTTTATTTTTATTTTAGTTTTTTTAAATACAAGTTTTTATTTATTTATATATTTATTTATTAAAACATAAAACAGAAAAAAAAAATATTAAAAACCAAACGGCCCAGTACTGTAGCAGCCCGTAACCTAGCCCAAAACCCTAGCTCATGCGATCGAATAAGCCCGAAGGCAAAACTTCATGCGATCGCATGAAGCTGTCTGACACGCCACAGTAAACCCTAAAACAGCATTAATTACGGAGTATATTATAAATATTTATTATTATAACCCTAATTAGGTTTAGTTATTTAATTATTTAGTATTAGTTGCTATTAATTTGTATTTTAAGTTTAATTAGTTTAATTAAATTACAAAATTAATAGTTTTATTAAATAAATAATATAAAAATAATATTTTTTATAAAAATTGTACTTTTTATAACTTTAAGTATATTTTTATATTTTGTTCCTTTTTATTCGTTTTAGCGTAATATTTGTATTTTTTCGCTCGTTTTTAGTTTCAAGTCATAGTTTTTGCCATAGTTATTTTTACTTCTAGATTTTTAGGCTTTGCAGTAAAATCCCTTAAGTGCTTTTTCTTTAGACTAAGATTTAGGTGCTTTAGAATTTTGTGACGCCGTTTTTAAATTTTAGTACCTTTCTAAGTTATTGCCATTTGGCATATAGTTTTTCTTTTAAGCTTTAATATTTTTAGACGCAACTTTTAATTCTTAGTTTTTAATTCCTTTTTAAGTTTCGACGCGCTACTTTCTTATTTTTATTTTTCGACGCCTATTATTTTTCGACCTTTTATTTTTTTTCGACGTTTTTCGACGCGCTCTTTTTCTTTCTTATTTCTCGACGCTCTAGTTTTTAGGACTTAGATTTTTTTTCTATTTCTTATCTAAAATTTCTTTAAATTTAAACGAAAAATTATTTTAAGTGGTTAAATTGATAAACATCAAATTTTTTTGGTTCGTAGTAATAGTTGGATTTGTACATGGACCGGGTTATTGGAGCCAAACAGTACTCAATTATATTGAGACCAAATGAATCCTGCCCCTCTGCTGCATCTTTTGGCTATTCGAAACGTGGGCAAAATCAGAAAAGTCTATTAATTGGATAACTTATATAATTTTTTCTTTCTTTTTAAAAACTAATAGGATATTCAGTGAATGCACCGAGCAAAACGTTCACCACCTTTTGTACGTTCACCACCTGTACCTCGATCAAGACATCTAGCAAATATTGTCGCCGTTGATTTTTCTTTAGAATCGTCATCCAGTCGACCAAGTACTCCAATTCAAATTTCCGATAATCCATTTTTTGAACCCGACCTCACAATTGAGAATCCGGAGGATCTTCAGGGACAATTCATAGATCCTGAACCATTAATCTTTCCTTCGGAACCACCAATCATTCAAACAGAGATTGTTGAGGAACGAACCATTAAATCAGAATCCTCTAGTTATTCAGATTCAACAAATTCAATCATGGAAAATCTGGAACCTCTAAGTATGGAAGACCGAATGAGAGCTAAACGCACTGGCTAAGGTCACGCAATTACTCAACCTGACATAAATGCGCCAGATTATGAAATCAAGGGACAAATTCTACACATGATAACTAATCAATGCCAATTTAGTGGTGCGCTGAAGGAAGATCCAAATGAACATCTTCGTACCTTTAATAGGATCTGCACATTATTTAAAATAAGAGAAGTGAAGGATGAACATATATATATCTCATGTTATTTCCCTGGACTTTAAAGGGAGAAGCCAAAGATTGGTTAGAATCGTTACCTGAAGGGGCGATTGATACATAGGATGTTTTAGTTGAAAATTTTCTAAAACAATTCTTTCCGGCATCTAAAGCCCTTAGACTTCAAGGAGAAATTGTTACGTTCACACAAAAGTCAAATGAAACTCTATATGAGGCGTGGACCAGATTTGGAAAGTTATTAAGAGGATGTCCGCAACATGGTTTAGAAACTTGTCAAATAGTACAAATATTCTACCAAGGATGCGACATCACAACAAGAAAAGACATAGATATAGCAGCTGGTGGTTCTATTATGAAGAAAACAGCAACTGACGCTTATAAAATTATTGATAACACTGCTTCCCACTCACATGAGTGGCACCAAGAAAAAGATATCGTTAGATCATCTAAAGCAGCTAGAGCCGATTCTAGCCATGACTTAGATTCCATTTCCGCAAAGATAGATGCTGTCGAGAGACGAATGGAAAAGATAACAAAGGATATTCACTCAATACGAATTAGTTGTGAGCAGTGTGGAGGACCACATTTGACAAAAGATTGTCTTAGTATTGAACTAACAATGGAACACAGAGAGAATGTTTCATACATAAACCAAAGGCCTGGAAATAATTATCAGAATAATTATCAACCGCCAAGACCGATCTACAATCAAAATTAGAATTATAACCGAAATGTTCCATACAACAACCAACAAGGTCCTAGCAATCAACAAGTATCCAACAATACTTACAATCAGCAAAGACCTAATTTTTAAAACAAACCACCACAAACCGATGATAAAAAGCCAAATTTAGAAGATATGATGTCGAAGCTAGTTGATTCTCAAACTAAATTTTTCACATCTCAGAAACAAACCAATGAACAAAATGCTCAAGAATTTAGAAATCAACAAGCTTCTATTCAAAATCTGGAACAAGAAGTGAGTGTCATAACCCGTCCTTAACCATAAGAACGTGTTAGATAACGTATGATTTCATTGCGAGGTTTTGACCTCTATATGCGACATTTTTAAAAGAGAAACTGCATATATTATACATTACAAACCATAACCATTATTTTTGTTACAAGCTTTAGACAATAAAAAGATGATTATCGTTTAGCGATAATCTTCGACTTACAAACTTTACATATAATGATAACAACACGATTTCGAGCATATTTTACAACACAAATCCTTGGGTATGCAGTTTTATTTTTGACACAAATATGCGTACGCAAGATCCTGCTCAAATTCAACATAATGCAGCGGAAGCTTCTAATTATCACCTGAGAATAAACATGTTTAAAACGTCAACATAAAGTTGGTGAGATATAGGTTTAGTGCCGGCAGCAATATATATATATATATATATAGACCACAAGATTTCATATATAAACATTTTCATAAAAATATTCTAAGTGGTTGAGCACTTGGTAACCATACTTAACATTTAATCACGTCGCATATTCCCTTTAATATGAAATCTTACTACACCGTACCAAGTGTAGTCACAAAACGAAGTACTGTGCAACCGTTGAATACTGGTCGTCCAGTCCGGTTGGGGTTGTCAGGCCCGATAGATCTATCAACAGGATTCGCGTTTACAATACCGCTGTAAATATTAGTTACCAAGCTACAGGGAAGTATGCCAGTGGTACAACTCAACGTAGAATATATTTTCAGTTACTTGTGTCCATAACGTAAAACATAAAATACATGTATTCTCATCCCGAAATATTTAGAGTTTAAAAGTGGGACTATATACTCACTTTCGTCTTGAAGATATATATAATTTGACTTGGTCTCCGGTTGATATCACGAACCTATCCATATATAATATATCAATACCTTTTCTTTTTAAACAAACGTCACATATATATACTTGTTATACTTTTAATACTTTGAATAATTCCTTAGTCCGTAGTTAGCAGTTCGTTGTTAGTAATTCAATTTTAATGGTTCATTTTTAGATGTTTAATATACCCGCAATGAAATAAATAAAACCCCCAACGAAATAAATAAAACCCCATCGTATATGTATTGGTCGAGATTAATCTTGACCCATGGTACCGGTGTTGTCAAATGACGTGTTGCGTACATAAAGTACCGGTGTTGTCAAATGACGTGTTGCGTACAATCATGGGATCTTATGATTAATCTTCTCGTATTGTTTACGGGTGATCCTGAACCATATAAAATTAAATTATGAGTACATATATATAAAATATCATGTTATTTTAAAAAGATGTGATTTATTTAATTTTCTCCAATTATTTTCGTAGCTAAACTAGTCTTAGATATCCGATCTCGTTTTGGTCATAGTTTCTTCGTTACAACTCCGTTTTCGTTGATTCAACTTGCCACTTCCTTGGATCGAGTTCCTCTTTAAGACTATGAACTGTAAATACCTTAGTTTGTATTCGAAATCACAGGTCATAGGTCAAACTTTAGTGAAACTTATGAAGTTAATCATTTTCCATCATGTAAACAACCTTAAATGATTATTTTTCTAAAAATACTTATACTTTGAGTTAAATCATGAAATTTTTATGTGTTATCATATTTATAGTAAAAATCATTTTTCCAGAAAATAAACCTCCAATTCAAAGTTTAAGATGGTTTTTAATTATCCAACCCAAAACAGCCCCCGGTTGCACTCCGATGTCGTAAATTCAGTTTTTAAGGTGTTCTTTGAAAAACCAAGTTATACCTTGTTAAATTAGCATATATTTAAGATATATTACAGGGCTTGAAGTATTTTAAAAGTTAAGTTAGAAGGATCTATTTAGTTTGCAAACAAGTTTGAAAACTTTCAAACTATGTTCTTGTTGTTAAACTTTTATACCACAAAATAAGATAGCTATATATATATGAATCGAATAAGGTTATGAACATAGATTCTACCTCAAGTTCCTTGGACAAGGTTGCTGTAAAAGAGGAGTAAGAACCTAGAACCAAAAGGGTGATGGAAGTGGATGAAAGATTGGAAGTAAGTTGGTGTTCTTGGAAGGATTTCTTGAAGTGTTTTTGTAAGGTTTTCTTATGAGGTTTAAGTGTTATTTTTGAAGCTAAATGATGGGGAAAATGCTTGGAGATGATCAAGTATGAAGTTAAGAGTATTTTGAGAGAGAAATGGAAGTGTAAGTATGAGAAAATGAGGTGAAGAAATGGTGTGCATGCATAAAAACGTTTTTAGGTTATAAAGGAAAAAAAAGATACCTAACTTTGTTTTCTTGCTAAATAATTCATGCTACTTGACAAATGGTTGGTTCCACATGTTTCTTAATCATTTAAGGCTGCTAAGGAGCAGATTTTTATTGGTATATACCAATAGTAAATACATCTAGAAGCTGCGTATGATACGGGTACATATACCCTAGGTATACGTATAGAAATCTTTGAGAAAACGGAACGAGGATTCAAATATAGCTATCTTTTGTAAATATACTTATATTGTTTTATGTATGTAAGCCCTTTAAAAGTGATTAAATACATTACTTATACGATATATGTATAAACATTATAGGTTATAAGTATTTAAGTCAAATAACGTTATGTATGGTTATCGTTTTGAAAACTTAAGTTAGTATTTCAAAATATACTTATAACTTATTGTTATTAATACAAAATGAGATATTAAAACATTCTTAGATCATGTTAAATATGTATATATACATATATATACACAAACGTATAATTATCATATATTGTATAGTTCGTGATATCATCGGTCAAACTAGACGGTCAAACGTTGTGTAAAACTCTTTTCGAAAACATAAGTCTCAACAATTTGGATTGCTTATCATGTTGGTAAGGTTTAATTTATGTAAATATTAATCTTATAAGTATAGAACGATCGAAAAAGTGCGGGGGTCGTTACATTACCTCCCCGTTAAATAAATTTCGTCCCGAAATTTTAAAATTGTACCTATTTTGCGTCATCGAGAAACAAGTGTGGATACTTTTGTTTCATCCGATCCTCTCGTTCCCACGTAAACTCGGGACCTCTTCTAGCATTCCAACGAACCTTAACTATCGGTATGTTGCTCTGCTTGAGCTGTTTAACTTCACGATCCATGATTTCGATTGGTTCTTCGATGAATTGTAGTTTCTCGTCGACATGGATTTCTTCAAGAGGAATGGTGAGATCTTCCTTTGCAAGACACTTCTTAAGGTTTGAGACGTGAAAGGTATTATGTACTCCGGCGAGTTGTTGCGGTAACTCGAGTCGATAAGCTACCGGTCCAATGCGTTCGAATGATCTTGTACGGGCCTACATATCTTGGGTTCAGTTTACCCCTTTTTCCGAAGCGTATTACACCTTTCCAAGGTGACACCTTTAGCATAACCATGTCCCTGATCTGAAACTCTAATGGTTTCCTTCGGACATCGGCGTAGCTCTTTTGGCGACTACGGGCTGTTTTCAATCTCTCCTTGATTTGTACTATCTTCTCAGTCGTTTCGTGTATGATCTCGGGACCAGTTAATTGTCGATCTCCTACTTCATTCCAACAGATAGGAGACCTACACTTCCTTCCATACAGTGCTTCGAATGGTGCAGCTTTAATGCTCGCATGATAACTATTATTATACGAGAATTCTGCTAACGGTAAATACTTATCCCATCCGTTTCCAAAATCGATCACACATGCCCTGAGCATGTCTTCAAGAGTCTGAATTGTTCTTTCACTCTGCCCGTCCGTTTGCGGATGATATGCGGTACTCATATCCAAACGAGTTCCTAGTGCCTCCTGTAGTGATTGCCAGAACTTTGAGGTAAATCTACTATCACGATCAGATATAATGGAAATAGGTATTCCATGCCTTGAAACTATTTCCTTTATATATAATCGTAATAATTTCTCCATTCTATCTGTTTCCTTTATAGGCAAGAAATGTGCAGATTTGGTAAGACGATCAACAATCACCCAAATGGTGTCGTATCCCCAGGCAGTCTTTGGTAACTTCGTGATGAAATCCATGGTAATACCATCCCATTTCCATTCTGGGATTTCTGGTTGTTGAAGTAACCCTGACGGCTTCTGGTGTTCTGCTTTGACCTTGGAACAAGTTAAACATTCCCCAACATATGTTGCAACGTCTGTCTTTAAATTAGGCCACCAATAATGTGTCTTAAGATCTTGATACATCTTTCCAACTCCAGGATGTATCGAGTATCTTGTCTTATGTGCCTCATTCAATATCAACTTCCTCAATCCACCCAACTTCAGTACCCAAATACGATTTGCAAAATATCGAGTTCCATCTTCCCGTATAACGAGTTGCTTCTCATACTTCTTCATTATTTCATTTCCTATATTTTCTTTAGTAAGTGCTTCTCGTTGAGCCTCTTTGATTTGTGAGTTGAGATTCATGCGAATTTTTATGTTCATCGCTCGTACTCGAATTGGTTCTCGTTCCTTTCTGCTTAGAGCGTCGGCCACCACGTTCGCTTTCCCGGGATGATAACGAATTTCACAATCATAGTCATTTATTAACTCAACCCACCTACGTTGCCTCATGTTCAGCTGTTTTTGATCGAAAATATGTTGAAGGCTTTTATGATCAGTAAACACAGTGCATTTAACCCCATACAAGTAGTGTCTCCATATCTTCAATGCAAACACGACTGCTCCCAGTTCTAGATCATGGGTCGTATAATTCCGCTCGTGAATCTTTAATTGTCGGGATGCGTATGCAATAACTTTCTTCCGTTGCATAAGAACGCAACCAAAACCTTGTCGCGAAGCGTCACAATATATTTCAAAATCATCGTTCCCTTCTGGTAACGATAAAATAGGCGCCGTAGTCAACTTCTTTTTCAGTAATTGAAATGCACTCTCCTGCTCAGAAGTCCATTCATATTTCTTCCCTTTTTGCGTTAACGCTGTCAACGGCTTAGCTATTCGGGAAAAATCTTGAATAAACCTTCTATAATAACCGGCTAAACCCAAAAATTGGCGTATCTGCATTGGTGTCTTAGGAGTCTCCCATTTTTCAATGGCTTCAATTTTTTGCTGGATCAACCTGAATTCCTTTGCTACTAACAACGTGGCCAAGAAATTGCACTTCTTTCAACCAGAAAGCACATTTAGAAAATTTAGCATATAGCTGTTCTTTTCTTAACAACTCTAATATCAACCTTAAATGCTGCTCATGCTCTTGCTCACTCTTGGAATAGATAAGAATATCATCAATGAAAACGATAACAAACTTATCTAAATATGGACTACAAACTCGATTCATGAGGTCCATGAATACAGCTGGCGCATTCGTCAATCCAAACGGCATGACCAAAAATTCGTAATGACTGTAGCGTGTCCGAAAAGCAGTTTTCGGTATATCTTCTTCTTTGACACGTAATTGATGATAACCCGATCTTAGGTCAATTTTCGAGTACACACATGATCCTTGGAGTTGATCAAATAAGTCGTCAATTCTCGGTAGTGGATACCGATTCTTGATAGTTAACTTATTTAATTCACGATAATCTATACACATTCGGAAAGATCCGTCTTTCTTCTTGACGAATAAAATTGGAGCTCCCCACGGTGAAGTGCTTGGTCGTATGAATCCACGGTCTAGTAATTCTTTTAACTGACTTTGAAGTTCTTTTAACTCGGACGGTGCAAGTCTATATGGAGCACGAGCCACTGGTGCAGCTCCTGGTACTAAATCTATTTGAAATTCTACAGATCTAAATGGAGGTAATCCCGGCAACTCTTCCGGAAATACTTCAGGAAAATCTCTTGCCACAGGCACGTCATTGATGCACTTCTCTTTTTCTTTCTTTTCAACTTTATTAACATGTGCTAAGATAGCATAGCACCCTTTCTTCAAGCACTTTTGAGCTTTCAAATAACTAATGAGTTTTAGCTTTGAGTTACCCTTCTCTCCATAAATCATTACTGGCGTTTTATTCTTACGAGGAATGCGAATTGCCTTCTTGGCGCACACAACTTCAGCTCCTATTTTGGACATCCAGTCCATGCCGACTATTACATCAAAACTTCCTAATTCTACGGGTATTAAGTCAATTTTAAATGTTTCTCCGGCTAAATTTATTTTACAATCACGGCAAATTTTATCGGCTTTAATTAGTTTACCATTAGCTAACTCAATCATGTACTTAGCATCTAGAGGTAATGATGAACAAATCAATTTAGCGTGAAAGTCTCTACACACGTAACTTCTATCAGCACCAGTATCAAATATAATAGATGCGGATAAGTTATTAATGGTAAACGTACCCGTAACAAGCTCCGGGTCTTCACATGCCTCTTTAGCATTAATAACAAATGCTCTTCCACGTGCAGGTCCGATATTCTTCTCTGGATTCGGGCACTGGCTCTTATAGTGGCCTTGTTTTCCACACCCAAAACAAGTAATGGTAGCCAAAGCAGTTCTATTTGCGTTGGTGGCAGGAGTCTTGGCACCATTTGTATTCGTAACGAGAGCCCTACAATCTTCAGCAAGATGACCCTGTCGATTACATTTGTTGCATACCACACTACAGTAACCAAAGTGATGTTTGTGACATCGGTTGCATAAAGGACTTTGTCCTTTGTAACCAAAACCTGAACCACTACCCGCACCTTTCGGGGTTTCTTGTTTCTTAAAAGTTTGTTGTTGATTACCTCGATCATAGCTTCCATTCCACTTTCTCTTGTTACCTGATACCTTCACATCAGTATTGAATGCTTTCTTATCCAAAATGACCTGATCCATTAGCTCGTTTGCCATGGTTATAGCTTCATGAATTGTCTTAGGTTTCGATGCTGTAACATTTGCCTTGACCTTTTTGGGCAAACCATCTTTGTACATTTCAATCTTCCGTTCTTCGGTTGGAACCAATTCAGGACATAGCAAAACTAATTCCATGAATCGCTGATTGTAGTTGGTGATTTCAGTACCAATAACCTTCAGACTTCGTAACTCATCTTCCAACTTCCTAACCTCGTTCCTTGGACAATATTCATTGATTAACATTGTTTTGAATTCTTCCCACGGAGTATCATAAGCTACATCTCCTCCTACAGCCTTCACATAATTTTTCCACCACGTGAGTGCACTATCTTGTAAAGTGCACGATGCGTATTTGGTCATGTCCTTTTCAACACAACCACTGATTTTGAACACAGTTTCCATCTTTTCTATCCACCGGGTTAAACCGATCGGTCCTTCTGTTCCACTGAATGATGAGGGCTTGCAAGCTTGAAAAGTTTTGTAAGTGCACCCCACACGAGGATTTGGGTTAACTGCAGCACCTCTTGCAGCCTCGACCCATAACATTCTGTCGTTCACTCGCTGATTGATGAGTTCCTGGATTTCTTGTTCCGTCATTCGGTTCAATCGCGCCATATTCTTCTATAAGAATGAAAAGAAAATAATTATTCACATGGAATATTATAGATGTAGTGTATATTTACAGTACATTATAGCTTATTAATAATATGAACCAGGTATTATTATAAAAGCCTTTTCTTCTTATTAGCGTTTTATAATTATATCTAGGGTAGTACCTACCCGTTAATGTTCATACTTAATAGCTTAGTACCGAACCAATTACTACAATCTAAATAATACTTAACCATGGAAAATTATTGCATTTCACACTTCACTATTTTACATATGCTTATCTTACATCGAACATTAAGCAAACCACACTAATAATATTATACAAAACATTATATGATCCCATGGTTTAATACGGCAGCGCATCGTTTGGTCTATTTTCTAGGACGTTTAGGTTCAAAGAATCGCTTAACGCTTATACTGGCTGTCTGCCTATATTTTGGCTGTGGGACTGAAGAACTGGATGCCGGGATAGAACGAATAGGAATAGCGGGAATAGGGGTGGTAGTGTCTAGTGGAGTTGGTGCCACATCATCCTTATTAAACTCAGGATTTGAATTTTCTAATTCATTAGCCTTTCGTTTCTTTCCTAGTTCGAACTCTTCTTTTGTAATTTCCTGTATTTCTTCCTCGGGTTCACTTTCCTCCTCGGGTTCACTTTCCTCCTCGGGTTCACTTTCCTCCTCGGGTTCACTTTCCGGGTTCTCTATAGTTGGTTCATCCGAAATTTGTGAGTCTTCCCCAAAGATATCATTTTCGTCATCGGATAGGTTAATGACTGGAACACCATCTGAAGATTCTGGTTCGGAGTCGCTGAATGTGATAACAAGTTTTGAGCCCGACATCTATCACACAACAACTAACCCATTAGTACTACATAATATTTACATATAAATTTTATCCAACAGTGATAAGCAATGGTTTTTGAAATCAGACCCGGTCAAAGTCCAGACTTACTAATGTATCCTAACGACTTATCAGTTAGACACACTAATGCAAACCTGGTTCGCTAAGACCACCGCTCTGATACCACATGTCATAACCCGTCCTTAACCATAAGAACGTGTTAGATAACGTATGATTTCATTGCGAGGTTTTGACCTCTATATGCGACATTTTTAAAAGAGAAACTGCATATATTATACATTACAAACCATAACCATTATTTTTGTTACAAGCTTTAGACAATAAAAAGATGATTATCGTTTAGCGATAATCTTCGACTTACAAACTTTACATATAATGATAACAACACGATTTCGAGCATATTTTACAACACAAATCCTTGGGTATGCAGTTTTATTTTTGACACAAATATGCGTACGCAAGATCCTGCTCAAATTCAACATAATGCAGCGGAAGCTTCTAATTATCACCTGAGAATAAACATGTTTAAAACGTCAACATAAAGTTGGTGAGATATAGGTTTAGTGCCGGCAGCAATATATATATATATATATATAGACCACAAGATTTCATATATAAACATTTTCATAAAAATATTCTAAGTGGTTGAGCACTTGGTAACCATACTTAACATTTAATCACGTCGCATATTCCCTTTAATATGAAATCTTACTACACCGTACCAAGTGTAGTCACAAAACGAAGTACTGTGCAACCGTTGAATACTGGTCGTCCAGTCCGGTTGGGGTTGTCAGGCCCGATAGATCTATCAACAGGATTCGCGTTTACAATACCGCTGTAAATATTAGTTACCAAGCTACAGGGAAGTATGCCAGTGGTACAACTCAACGTAGAATATATTTTCAGTTACTTGTGTCCATAACGTAAAACATAAAATACATGTATTCTCATCCCGAAATATTTAGAGTTTAAAAGTGGGACTATATACTCACTTTCGTCTTGAAGATATATATAATTTGACTTGGTCTCTGGTTGATATCACGAACCTATCCATATATAATATATCAATACCTTTTCTTTTTAAACAAACGTCACATATATATACTTGTTATACTTTTAATACTTTGAATAATTCCTTAGTCCGTAGTTAGCAGTTCGTTGTTAGTAATTCAATTTTAATGGTTCATTTTTAGATGTTTAATATACCCGCAATGAAATAAATAAAACCCCCAACGAAATAAATAAAACCCCATCGTATATGTATTGGTCGAGATTAATCTTGACCCATGGTACCAGTGTTGTCAAATGACGTGTTGCGTACATAAAGTACCGGTGTTGTCAAATGACGTGTTGCGTACAATCATGGGATCTTATGATTAATCTTCTCGTATTGTTTACGGGTGATCCTGAACCATATAAAATTAAATTATGAGTACATATATATAAAATATCATGTTATTTTAAAAAGATGTGATTTATTTAATTTTCTCCAATTATTTTCGTAGCTAAACTAGTCTTAGATATCCGATCTCGTTTTGGTCATAGTTTCTTCGTTACAACTCCGTTTTCGTTGATTCAACTTGCCACTTCCTTGGATCGAGTCCCTCTTTAAGACTATGAACTGTAAATACCTTAGTTTGTATTCGAAATCACAGGTCATAGGTCAAACTTTAGTGAAACTTATGAAGTTAATCATTTTCCATCATGTAAACAACCTTAAATGATTATTTTTCTAAAAATACTTATACTTTGAGTTAAATCATGAAATTTTTATGTGTTATCATATTTATAGTAAAAATCATTTTTCCAGAAAATAAACCTCCAATTCAAAGTTTAAGATGGTTTTTAATTATCCAACCCAAAACAGCCCCCGGTTGCACTCCGATGTCGTAAATTCAGTTTTTAAGGTGTTCTTTGAAAAACCAAGTTATACCTTGTTAAATTAGCATATATTTAAGATATATTACAGGTCTTGAAGTATTTTAAAAGTTAAGTTAGAAGGATCTATTTAGTTTGCAAACAAGTTTGAAAACTTTCAAACTATGTTCTTGTTGTTAAACTTTTATACCACAAAATAAGATAGCTATATATATATGAATCGAATAAGGTTATGAACATAGATTCTACCTCAAGTTCCTTGGACAAGGTTGCTGTAAAATAGGAGTAAGAACCTAGAACCAAAAGGGTGATGGAAGTGGATGAAAGATTGGAAGTAAGTTGGTGTTCTTGGAAGGATTTCTTGAAGTGTTTTTGTAAGGTTTTCTTATGAGGTTTAAGTGTTATTTTTGAAGCTAAATGATGGGGAAAATGCTTGGAGATGATCAAGTATGAAGTTAAGAGTATTTTGAGAGAGAAATGGAAGTGTAAGTATGAGAAAATGAGGTGAAGAAATGGTGTGCATGCATAAAAACGTTTTTAGGTTATAAAGGAAAAAAAAGATACCTAACTTTGTTTTCTTGCTAAATAATTCATGCTACTTGACAAATGGTTGGTTCCACATGTTTCTTAATCATTTAAGGCTGCTAAGGAGCAGATTTTTATTGGTATATACCAATAGTAAATACATCTAGAAGCTGCGTATGATACGGGTACATATACCCTAGGTATACGTATAGAAATCTTTGAGAAAACGGAACGAGGATTCAAATATAGCTATCTTTTGTAAATATACTTATATTGTTTTATGTATGTAAGCCCTTTAAAAGTGATTAAATACATTACTTATACGATATATGTATAAACATTATAGGTTATAAGTATTTAAGTCAAATAACGTTACGTATGGTTATCGTTTTGAAAACTTAAGTTAGTATTTCAAAATATACTTATAACTTATTGTTATTAATACAAAATGAGATATTAAAACATTCTTAGATCATGTTAAATATGTATATATACATATATATACACAAACGTATAATTATCATATATTGTATAGTTCGTGATATCATCGGTCAAACTAGACGGTCAAACGTTGTGTAAAACTCTTTTCGAAAACATAAGTCTCAACAATTTGGATTGCTTATCATGTTGGTAAGGTTTAATTTATGTAAATATTAATCTTATAAGTATAGAACGATCGAAAAAGTGCGGGGGTCGTTACAGTGAGCAACCTAGCAAGGTTGATAGGTGAAAGAAAATCGGGAAGTCTACCTAGTGATACAAATGCTAACTCCTGGAATGAAACAGCTAAAGCCATTACCACAAGAAGTGGTATTACACTTAAACCACCTGAAATACCTATAATTTCTGATGAAGCTATTCCTACTCCACAAGAACCACAATCTGATCAAGATAAGGAAAAAGAACCGGTAGTTAAAAAGGTTAATGAAGATAACACAGTTAAGGCTAAACCTTATGTTAAACCATACCAACCACCACTTCCTTACCTGAGTAAAATGAGAAAAGAGAGACTTGAAGCCGAGCAATCTAAATTCTTGGATATGTTTAAACAGATAAATGTAAATCTTCCTTTCATTGATGTGATTTCAGGAATGCCTAGATATGCTAAATTCGTGAAAGATTTGATCACAAATAGAAAGAAAATGGAAGAACTCTCGGCTGTTACTATGAATGCTAATTGTTCTACAGTGCTGTTGAATAAGATACCAGAAAAATTATCAGATCCAGGAAGTTTCACAATTCCATGTTTTCTGGGTAGTCTTAGTTCAATAGAAGCATTGGCAGACTTAGGTGCTAGTATAAATTTAATGCCGTATTCACTATACGCTAAACTAGACCTTGGAGAATTGAAACCAACACGAATAAGTATACAACTAGCCGATCGATCAGTAAATATCCTAGAGGGATAATGGAGAACATGTTAGTTAAAGTTGGTACTTTAGTATTTCCAGTAGATTTTGTTATTCTGGACATGGAAGAAGATTCTCGAGTACCTCTCATATTAGGAAGACCATTCTTAAACACGGCTAAAGCAATAATAGACGTGTTTGGTAAGAAACTGACCCTAAGTATAGAGGACGAGAGTGTTCCCTTTTCAGTGGATAGAGCAATGCAACAACCGCAATCTGCGGATGATACATGTTATTATATTCAAACTATAGATTCACATGCAGAATTATTAGAAGAATTTCCAGATTTACAAGGAACAGGAGAATGTTCTTTAGGAGAAGGAACTGAACCAATTGATGAAACTGAAATGTTAGCTACACTTATGGCTAATGGATATGAACCAACAACAGAAGAAATTCAAATGCTGAAAGAAGAAGACAGATATCGATACAAATCATCGATAGAAGAACCACCGACATTAGAGTTAAAGCCACTTCCAAACCATTTGGAATACGCTTATTTACATGGTGAGTCTGAATTACCTGTAATAATATCGTCTTCTCTTACTGAAAATGAATAATCTCAACTCATTTCTGTGCTAAAAGCTCATAAACCAGCTATTGCATGGAAAATTCATAATATTAAAGGAATAAGTCCTTCGTATTGCACACATAAAATCCTTATGGAAGAAGGTCATAAAACGTATGTTCAACGCCAACGAAGACTAAATCCTAATATGCAAGATGTTGTTAAGAAAGAAAATATTAAACTGCTAGATGCAGGTCTAATTTATCTAATTTCTGATAGTCCATGGGTAAGCCCAGTTCAATACGTGCCCTTATGGTACTTTTGCTTACAAACACATGCCATTTGGACTTTGCAACGCCCCTGCAACCTTTCAAAGGTGCATGATGGCGATTTTTCACGACATTATAGAAGAATGCATGGAAGTTTTCATGGATGACTTTTCAGTCTTCGGTGATACTTTTGAAACATGTCTAGTTAATCTTGAACGAATGCTTATTAGATGCGAACAATCAAATCTAGTACTTAATTGGGAGAAATGCCATTTCATGGTTAAAGAAGGCATCGTTCTTGGTCATAAAATTTCAAAGGAAGGAATTGAAGTGGATAGAGCTAAAGTAGATGTAATTGCTAAACTTCCACATCCCATCAATGTTAGAGGAGTTAGGAGTTTTCTAGGGCATACCAGTTTTTACCGACGTTTTATAAAAGATTTTTCTAAAATTGCCACTCCTATGAATAAACTCCTAGAAAAGGATGCTCCATTCATCTTTTCAGATGAATGCATCAAATATTTTAATATTCTTAAATAAAAACTTACTAATGCACCGATCATGATAAATCTAAATTGGAATCTACCATTCGAACTAATGTGCGATGCAAGTGATTTTGCAATGGGAGCCGTTTTAGGACAAAGGATTGAAAAACGATTTCAACCTATTTATTATGCTAGTAAGACGTTACAAGGAGCACAAACAAATTACACAACTACTGAAAAAGAACTCCTTGCTATTGTCTTTGCTTTTGACAAATTTCGATCATATCTCGTTCTAGCTAAAACGGTGGTCTATACCGACCATTCTGCTCTTAGATACCTATTTTCGAAACAAGATGCCAAACCAAGATTTATCCGTTGGATCTTACTCTTACAAGAGTTCGATATTGAAATCCGAGACAAAAAGGGAGCAGAAAATCTCGCCGCTGATCATCTTTCTCGTCTTGAAAATCCTGAATTAGAAGTTCTAAATGAATCGGCCATACAAGACAACTTTCCTGATGAATATCTATTGAAGATAGATTATAATAAAATTCCATGGTTTACAGACTATGCAAACTACTTAGTATGTTGATTCCTTGAAAAAGGATTGTCGTACCAAAAACGAAAGAAATTCTTTAGTGATATAAAATACTATTTCTGGGAAGATCCACATTTGTTTAAAAGTTGTTCCGATGGAATAATACGCCGATGTGTATTCGGAGATGAAGCTAGTCAAATCTTAAACCATTGTCACACAGGACCAACAGGAGGGCATTATGGGCCTCAACTGACAGCAAGAAAAGTTTACGATGCTGGATTCTATTGGCCTACAATTTTCAAAGACGCACACCTTCTTTGCAAATCCTGTGATGCTTGTCAAAGGGCCGGAAAAATAAGTCAACGTGATGAAATGCCACAAAATGACATTCAAGTATGTGAAGTATTTGACATTTGGGGTATTGACTTTATGGGTCCATTTCCAAAATCTCATAATAATCTCTACATTCTCGTTGCCATTGATTATGTATCTAAATGGGCGGAAGCACAAGCTCTCCCAACTAACGATGCACGAGTTGTAGTCAATTTTTTAAAACATCTTTTTGCAAGGTTCGGAACACCGAAAGCTTTAATAAGTGATCGGGGTACTCATTTTTGTAATAATCAACTTGAGAAAGTTCTCAAAAGATATGGAGTAACTCATAAAATCTCCACCGCATATCATCCACAAACAAGTGGACAAGTTGAAAATACCAACCGAGCTTTAAAACGTATTCTAGAAAAAACCGTAGGATCAAATCTGAAGGAATGGTCCATTAAATTGGAGGATGCGCTCTGGGGTTTTAGAACAGCCTACAAAACTTCAATTGGAACCACACCTTTTAAACTCGTTTACGGAAAAGCATGTCATCTTCCAGTAGAAATTGTACACAAAGCATTTTGGGCTTTGAAGACATGTAATCTTGATTTACATGAAGCTGGACATCTACGATTAAGTCAACTAAACGAATTAGGAGAATTAAGCCTGAAGCATACGAAAATTCGTTAATCTATAAGGAAAGAACGAAGAAATGGCATGATAAAAGAATCAGAAGTTCAAAAGAATTTAAGGAAGGAGACAGAGTTCTTCTTTTCAATTCACGATTCAAGCTATTTCCTGGAAAATTGAAATCAAAATGGTCTGGACCATTCATAGTCAAAAGAGTTTTCCCGTACGGAACGGTAGAATTAATAAATGCAAATGGAATTGAATTTAAAGTTAATGGTCACAGAGTTAAACATTACGTACATGATCCGATGGAAGTTGACAACGAAGTTAATCACAATTTCAACACCACAGCTAACTAAGTGTGGGGAGAATCAAGTCTTTAAAGGATAATATATATTTCTGTTAGAGTTAGATTTTCTGTTTTCGTGTAGTTCTCGAGAATGGAATCCGAATGGTCTTTCCCTAGCAGACCCTAAAGAACTAGTCTTCTCCCCCCATTCTGAATTTTTTTTTTTTTAGGTTTTACGAGATGAAGACTTCCTGTGAACTAAACCATGGTCTAATGCTACACGCTTTGATCACTAAACGTAATAATGACACCCTTCCAAGTGAAATAGTATCATTAATCAGAGGTAAATTGGACGGAGTAAGAAAAGAATCCAGGAACGAAAATAATAAGTTACAATTTGGTAAAGGAAAATCAAAATCCGCAGTGAAAAGGAGAGCTCGACACCTTGAAAGGTGTCACAAATGTGGAAAATGGTCACACGAAGGAAAATGCTCGACGAATCAGACATATTCCAATACCGAATTTGTTACTTTATGCAGAGACGGACCGTTCATATGTTTAGAAGAAAAAACGTTGAATGCTCGAGGTTACACCTATGTAGCTATGGAAAACCAATTAGTCCGACTATCTTATGAGTGGGATAGAGCATATCACTAAGAAATCTATTTCACAGGTAAGTATGTACAGTTTTCATTTTTATTTTTATTTTTAATCTTTTGATAATAAACGCTGAATCGTTCGCTATAAAGTATTAAATTGGTATTCAATAAAATTAGGTATGCGTAACCGAAATTATTGATATCATACAAAAATTTACTACATCACTGCGAAATTTACCGTTTATTCTTAAGGTATAAATATCTTTAATCAATCAACCCAAAATATTTCAAAAATTCGTTATGAGTTAAACTAGGTTATGTAACCGAAATTACTTTACCGAAAAGAGGGGCGTATATTTTTGATAATATTTGATTGATTAAAGTGGGATAAAAGACCAAAAAGATTTTTAATTTTATTTTTACCATGATTTTAAAATTAATATTTAAAAATTAAATTAATATTGTAAATTTTAAAAAAAAATTATTAATATATTTAAAATTGTAAATATTTGAAAAATTAATATTTTTAATATAAGTTTGTATGTATAAAAACAAAATTATAAATTTAAGTTTGGTGTGAATTTAAAAACAAAAATTTACTTTATTTCGTTAAGTTAAAAACATGATTTTTAAAATTCGTAGTAAGTTGAAGACTAGGTCGTTGAATCGAAATTGCTTTACCCGAGGGAGGGTCGAGAACTTTTATTATCATTATTTTTAATCTTATTGAACTAAAGTATGCCAAAAACATAAAAACCCCCAAAAATCTTTGCTTTTAAAACCGCGCTTTAAATTGACAAATTTTAAAATTTTGTTAAGGGATGGACTAGGACAACGATCCGAAACGCCCTCATCCTAACAAGAAACAAATTTTTAAAATTTTATTAATTATATGTTTTATAAGTTATAAGGTTTTATTAAAAAAAAAAAGCCAATGGTACTGTACCCGGACCCCCATGCGATCGCATGGGAAGTGAACTCCAACCTCATGCGATCGCATGAGGCTGGATTCCAGGCCAGAAATAAAAGGCAGCGAGTTCTGCTTCTGTCTCCATAACACACACACACAAAACACGAACATACACACACAAACACCTCTAAATTCATCATTTTAACACCATAATTCACCAAATTTCTAGCTACAATCCGCTCTAAACATGAAATTGTTGAGAAGTTTATCAAGAAAGATAAAAATTACAACCCTAAACCTCTTTAAATTTGATTTTTAGTGTTCTTGAGCTATATTTTTCCTAATTTGATTTTGTTAGCTTCTAGTGTAATTAGAGTTAAATTGTTAATATTTTATGCATGTATAACCTAGATTGATGCTATTTAACATGATTTGAAGCTAAAAACTTTAAAATTTTTAGAAATCTAGGGTTTGTGTTCTTGAGCAATTTGGGGCTTTTTGATATAAACAGGTTATGGCCGATTTTTTTCATGAATTATTGCTAAATTGAGTAGTGTAACATGTTTAGGTAGCTAAATGATCCAAACTTTAATCCTAAACATGATTTTTGAAGATTAAAGTGGACTTTTTAGTTGCAAAATTCATGAACTTGATTAATTTGATATAATTGCCATTTGAGACTTGTTTAATTGTTAGTAATGACTATTTTGACATGTTATTTGAGTTAAATGCTTATGAACTTTGTCTACATTTTCATATGTGCTTATTTGAAAAAGTGTAGAATTGTAAAAATTGTGAAAATGCGTATAAGTTTAAGTTTGATTTAACATGTTATTGTGGTTAATTTAAGTTGTTATTTTGCTAACACTAATGCATATTTGGATGCACAAATTTTGTGTTTAATGTGTTTTGCAGAGAGCCGATACTGGAGGTTCATCATCATCATCATCTAGACGACCTGCTCCAGCTCCCGAACCAGAACCAGAACCAGAAATGCAATATGAACCTGAACAAGTACCACAACAGGAACCACAACAACAGCCAGATCAACATGTACCTTATTATGATCCGCTACAGTTTGTTACTGAATTCATAGTATTTTCGATGCATCCGCCTGTAGAATACCCAACGATTCCTGAACACACGTTGCATCCTAATCTGAGATTCGATAGACGATGGAGAGATTACCCGGCATATCAAAGTAATAAATTTAAATTAGTAACGAAAGATGTAGAGGTGCCTAGGGTAATTGATTGGGATCCTTTGGAAAGGGTCCAACTTGCTGACCGTGTTAGGGAGCATTTGATCCAAAGGTATGGCAGTTCTTCTTTTACTGATTGGGAACGCTTATTCACCATTCGTAGACCTGTATATAAGGAATGGTGTGTTGAGCTGATGAGTACTATAGCGTTAAATGTAGATGTAGATAGATTAGATGATAGAAGTTTTCTTAGATTTATACTTGGCGGTAGGATGTACAGGATGTCCATGATGGACATGGCCAAGGCATTACAGGTATATACGCCCGCTGAATTGCTATTACCCGATTGTATTAATTTGATTTATCGTGGTGAAAGGGTAGATAGGAATTTTGACGCAAACGCCATCTGGAGGCGTATGTCAGACTATAATGTTTTTGGGCGGGGAGGAACACATACCTACTTACATATTAACAAAGCCGAGCTTCGTATAATTCATAGATTTTTGGCTAACTCGATTACACAGAGAGGTCACAACAAGGAAAAACTGACCTTACATGATTTATTTTACCTAAAGTGTATTCGAGACCCAAGAGGCTTTGTTAATATCCCCTACTGTGTTGGTTTTTATTTATCTAAGATGGTTGAAGGAATACAGGAAGTGGGGATAATTGGAGGAGGTATTTTTGTTACTCTCATTGGAGAGTATTTGGGTGTAGATAAGGACCAAGGGGGTCCACTTATGGAATGTAGGGAACAGGTAGAGCTTTTAGGATTGAAGGTTTATGCGGGTGCTAAGGTATTAAAGAGTAGACGCAACCAGGCAATACCCTATGTAGGTAGTCAACCTCAGGTAGAGAGAGGCTCAGATGAGGAGATGGAGAAAGCGGATGACATTAGGGATGTCATTCGGGAGGCTATGACTGATGTCTACCAGCGTGTAGATGAGGTAGATGATAATGCTAAAAACGAACATATATTTCATAGCATTATTCCTCAAGAAAGACAAGCTTTTAGTTGCAATTGTTCTATTTACAAGTGATATTCATTTAAATAATTAAAGGTAAAGACAAAAGACATATTCGATGAATTGAAGACGCAAAGGTCCAAAAAGCTCAAAAGTACAAAATACAATCAAAGAGGTTCCAATTATTGATAAGAAACGTCTCGAAATCACAAGAGTACAAGATTCAAAATGCAGAGTACAAGATATTAAATTGTATGCAAGGACGTTCGAAAATCCGGAACCGGGACCAGAGTCAACTCTCAACGCTCGACGCAACGGACTAAAAATTACAAGTCAACTATGCATATGAATATAATATAATATATAATTAATTCTTAAAATTAATATATATATTATATTATATTTATAAAACGTCGGTACAAGGAAACAAGCAACATGTGAGCTCTCCCAGCTGGCCATGCGATCGCATGGCCAGGAAGAAGAAAGTCCATGCGATCGCATGGCATGAAAAGTCAGGCCACATCTCCTATAAATTCGCAGTTTGGTGAACGCAAAAACATATATATCCATCAATCTCTCTATCTATATACGTAATATTTATATTTATAATTTATATTTTAATTTTAATTTTAATTATAATTCTAATAATAAGGGTATGTTAGCGAATGTTGTAAGGGTGTAAGTCAAAATTCTGTCCGTGTAACGCTACGCTATTTTTAATCATTGTAAGTTATGTTCAACCTTTTTAATTTAATGTCTCGTAGCTAAGTTATTATTATGCTTATTTAATCCGAAGTAATCATGATGTTGGGCTAATTATTAAAATTGGGTAATTGGGCTTTGTACCATAATTGGGGTTTGGACAAAAGAACGACACTTGTGGAAATTAGACTATGGGCTATTAATGGGCTTTATATTTGTTTAACTAAATGATAGTTTGTTAATGTTAATATAAAGATTTACAATTGGGCGTCTCTATAAATTACCATATACACTCGATCGGACACGATGGGCGGGGTATTTATATGTACGAATAATCGTTCATTTAACCGGACACGGGAATGGATTAATAGCCACTAGAATAATTAAAACAGGGGTGAAATTATGTACAAGGACACTTGGTATAATTCATAACAAAATATTAAAACCTTGGGTTACACTCAGTCGACATCCTGGTGTAATTATTAAACAAAGTATTAAAATCTTGTTACAGTTTAACTCCCCAATTAGTTGGAATATTTAACTTCGGGTATAAGGATAATTTGACGAGGACACTCGCACTTTATATTTATGACTGATGGACTGTTATGGACAAAAACCAGACGGACATATTAAATAATCCAGGACAAAGGACAATTAACCCATGGGCATAAAACTAAAATCAACACGTCAAACATCATGATTACGAAAGTTTAAATAAGCGTAATTCTTTTATTTCATATTTAATTTCCTTTATTTTATATTTAATTGCACTTCTAATTATCGCATTTTTATTATTGTATTTAATTGCACTTTTAATTATCGTACTTTTTAATTATCGCAAGTTTATTTTATCGCACTTTTATTTATCGCAATTTCATTATCGTTATTTACTTTACGCTTTAAATTAAGTCTTGTATTATTTATTATTTTACATTTGGTTTTAACTGTGACTAAAGTTTTAAAATCGACAAACCGGTCATTAAACGGTAAAAACCCCCCTTTATAATAATAATATTACTTATATATATATTTGTATTTTTATAAAAGTAAACTAATATAGCGTTAAGCTTTGTTTAAAGATTTTCCCTGTGGAACGAACCGGACTTACTAAAAACTACACTACTGTACGATTAGGTACACTGCCTATAAGTGTTGTAGCAAGGTTTAAGTATATCCATTCTCTAAATATATAAATATCTTGTGTAAAATTGTATCGTATTTAATAGTATTTCCTGCTAAATTATAAAGCTATTTTATATACACCTCGTATAACATCAGTATACATGACAAACGCGAAGAGATTTCGTCGGATGGAGCAGTGGCAAGCCCGGAATGATTACGAGCATTCCAGGCAACGACAACATGATAGATGGGACTATCATCAGCGTCAGATTATGAGCCGGCTATCACCTCAGGAGCCCTACATTCCGACCAGACCAGCTTACAATCCTCCACACCAGCCCGAGATGAGACCGCCTTATACTCTCTACGACCCTAACCAGGCATACCAGTACACCTATCACCAACCATGGAACCCGGACGATGACATGAACAGGAACCCCTATCCATGATTGATATAGTTCCTGTTGGTAATTTTTATGATTGTTATTTTTTTTTTTTCTGTTTATTTATGTTTAAACACATTATATTATGATACTTTTATTGTAATGTTTAATATTTTTATTATGTTGTACTAATATTTCATATTTAATTTGAAAGTGGGATTTTAAGTCCCATTTCAAATTACCATGCATGTTTATATTTGTATGTATGTATATTGTCAATTGTACAAAATAGGGTAAAACAGCGCATTTTCAAAGACTGGCATTAAGTTCAACAAAAGCTAGTACTTTTGACGACAAAACGAAAAACAAATGTGATGTAACAACAAGACGGAATGAACAAATGATGTGCACCATTTATCATTCAACAAACAAATGCCAATATGTTTGGAAACCTTGGTAAAATTTAATCATTTTTCTACGCTAATCACCCTCAATAATTTAAATTGTTACTGATTTCTTCCAAATGAGGGCATTGCAACATCTTAAGTGTGGGAAGAGGTTAAATTCTTTCAGATTTTTAAAATTTTAAACTTATACACTTAGTTACCATTAAAAATACTAGTAAAGCAGTAGTTGTATTAGAATCTAGTGCTCTCTAATAATAAAGAACAGCTCTAGTCTTATATACTGACTACCCAATTCTAGTAAAATTTTTCAAAATTTTAAATTAAATGAATTCAAAATCATGTTTATACATATTTATGAACGATAAAACTAGGTGTTAACACCGAAATTATTGTTACCTCGAAAAGGACATAAATTGAGAAACAACCCAAAATGTTAGAATTCATTTAAAATGGAATAGAGGACAATAAAAAGGAAAATAAAAGCCAAGTGTGGGAAAATTTACCAAGATATTTTAAACATATATCACATATTTCTGTAACAAATAATTGAAGATACTTTTGCTTTGGACTAAACTAAATAGTTTTACCCGATTTACTGTAAGAAAGATGGATCTACACGATGAATCAATTCCATCATTAAAAGGAAGTAAAGTCTTCCGAAAAAGACACGCACTTCTTGATTTAGGTCATGAAGTTGTCGTCCAGACCAGCTGTAGGTTGACGAAAAATTTAGAAAAGTCATCACTAAAATCAGCAGGAAATCCATGGACCTCAGCATCAAACAGGGTCGCCAAGTGGTCAGACTTATCCTAACCATGAGAGGATCTGTCTCGTAAAATGGGGAGGGCACCGTGCAAATTAGCTGGATAAGACTAATGAATCAGACCCCCAGAAAGGATAATCTCCTTAAAGATCAAAAATCAGCTTTTAAGACTGATATTACTCAATCCTTGAGATTGACCTTAAAGATTGAGAATTACAAACTCATGGAATTCATTGATATCTAAACTCGAGCTTGAATGAGAAAATATTTTGATCAAAATTACAAACCGATTTGTTTTCTGAAAACCCATTTTCAATGCGTTCATTACTATTGAACGTAAAATCCTAGGAATTCAATTGGAATTCATTAGGTCACCTGAATCAAATCGGGTGTCAACCGTAAGAACGGTGGTTGCATAGTATGGTCGAAGACAGGATCTTATGCCAGACCGAAAAATTATAAGGGTGAGCTTTACTATTGCTCCTACCAAGGATAGTAATTGCATTCGACACATTATAGACCATAATTAAAAGAACGTCAGGGGACATTGCCTTAACATTTGCTTGTTCAACGCTTTCCTTTACAACCGGACGGTAGTTTATTGAAAGGTAATATACGGAGCAAGTATACTGGATGTGTTGCTTTCCCAATACAAGGTTAGCAAGTTGGTGACACAAAACCGTAAGTTTTGAGCTAAAATTTTCAAATCTGAAACCCACCAAACCCACAAAAATATTTTGCAAACACCGGTGAAGGGTTATTCAGAAAAACTTATCTAGGGTAAAAGCTAGATTTAATTTTCAAAAGATCAAATGTTTTCATAAAGATCCAATTTCCTTAAAGGATCTAAATTTTCATAGTCATGTATGACTGTAAACCACATCGTTACTACCATTGTTTATACCACCGTATAGAAATCACTGATGTACAAAGTGTGAAGAATAAAGAAGTGATTCTAGTATTTTTATTTAAAGACTATATTGCTTGAGGACAAGCAACGCTCAAGTGTGGGAATATTTGATAATGCTAAAAACGAACATATATTTCATAGCATTATCCCTCAAGAAAGACAAGCTTTTAGTTGTAATTGTTCTATTTACAAGTGATATTCGTTTAAATAATAAAAGGTGAAGACAAAAGACAGATTCGACGAATTGAAGACGCAAATGACCAAAAAGCTCAAAAGTACAAAATACAATCAAAGTGGCTCCAATTATTGATGAGAAACGTCTCAAAATTACAAGAGTACAAGACGCGAAACGCAAAGTGCAAGATATTAAATTATACGCAAGGACGTTCGAAAATCCGAAACTGGGACCAAAGTCAACTCTCAACGCTCGACGCAACGGACTAAAAATTACAAGTCAACAATGCACATAAATATAATATAATATTTAAATAATTCTTATAATTATTTATATATTATATTTATTTATTAAAACGTCGACAAGCAAAGAAACAAAAATCATGTGAGCTGTTACCTACCACCATACGATCGCATGGCATGGAGGCACAAAATCCATGCGATCGCATGGCCTTGAAATCCAGGCCTGGTCCTATAAAGTTCGCGAGTTTTGGACGAAATTTTACATCTTTTTATTCTTCCTTCATACGTAAACATATATATATATATATATATATATATATATATATATATATATATATATATATATATATATATATATATATATATATATATATATATATATATATATATATATATATATATATATATATATATATATTATAATTTTAATTTTAATTTTAATTTTAATTCTAATAATAAGGGTATGTTAGCGAATGTTGTAAGGGTGTAAGTCGAAATTCTGTCCGTGTAACGCTATGCTATTTTTAATCACTGTAAGTTATGGTTAATGTTATTTTTAAATTAATGTCTCGTAGCTAAGTTATTATTATGCTTATTTAATACTGAAGTAATCATGATGTTGGGCTAAAATATTTAAAATTGGGTAATTGGGCTTTGTACCATAATTGGGGTTTGGACAAAAGAACGACACTTGTGGAAATTAGACTATGGGCTATTAATGGGCTTTATATTTATTTAATTAAATGATAGTTTGTTAATTTAATATGAAGATTTACAATTGGACGTACCTATAAATAACCACATACACTCGATCGGACACGATGGGCGGGATATTTATATGTACGAATAATCGTTCATTTAACCGGACACGGGAATGGATTAATAGTCTATGGAATTATTAAAACAGGGGTGAAATTATGTACAAGGACACTTGGCATAATTGATAACAAAGTATTAAAACCTTGGGTTACACGCAGTCGATATCCTGGTGTAATTATTAAACAAAGTATTAAGACCTTGTTACAGTTTAAGTCCCCAATCAGTTGGAATATTTGACTTCGGATATAAGGATAATTTGACGAGGATACTCGCACTTTATATTTATGACTGATGGACTGTTATGGACAAAAACCAGACGGACATATTGAATAATCCAGGACAAAGGATAATTAACCCATGGGAATAAACTAAAATCAACACGTCAAACATCATGATTACGAAAGTTTAAATAAGCATAATTCCTTTATTTTCATATTTAATTGCACTTCTAATTATCGCTCTTTTATTTATTGTCATTGTATTTAATTGCACTTTTAATTATCGTACTCTTTAATTATCGCAATTTTATTTTATCGCACTTTTATTTATCGCAATTTCATTATCGTTATTTACTTTACGCTTTAAATTAAGTTATATTTATTTTTAATATTTTACCTTTGGTTTTAACTGCGACTAAAATTTTAAAAATCGACAAACCGGTCATTAAACGGTAAAAATCCCCTTTTATAATAATAATATCACTTACATATATATTTGTATTTTTATAAATTTAAAACTAATATAGCGTTAAGCTTGTTTAAGAGTTCCCTGTGGACGAACCGGACTTACTAAAAACTACACTACTGTACGATTAGGTACACTGCCTATAAGTGTTGTAGCAAGGTTTAGGTATATCCATTCTATAAATAAATAAATATCTTGTGTAAAATTGTATCGTATTTAATAGTATTTCGTTGTAAAAATAATACTATTTCCTAGTACACCTCGCACACATCAGCTCATTTACACAAAAAAAAATAATAGTTTCTACCCACATGTTTAAATACTAAACAAAACCCGCAACATGGTGTTTGGGGTTAAACTACCCAAACCTAGGTCAAACTCCAAAAGCTAAACTCTAGCATAATCATGTAGGGAGATCGCTAGTCCAAACGTATACCCTTGCCCTTGTCCACGCCAAAGCCTAAAAGGGTAAACAGCGAAAGGGTAAGCAAAACGCTTAGTGAATGCAATAATTATACACATACATATATAATATACCTACTTGCAATCACTTACACATTTACCGCATACACGCTAGCAAACTATAATAGCATACCATAGCAAAGTATAACGCTAAAACTCTAATACCACGAGCTAGCACAAACTTTAGCATATAATCCACACATTTTAATATGCTATACTACTACACGAAACAATGGTTAACCAATCGCACAAGGGAATGGTACTCCCGAAAGACCATCAGAGTTTGTAACATCTATTAGTGTACATAACACCGCGTATCACTAATCCCCCGGGTGGCATCTTAACACCTCGATACTTCACCTCGAGTGGCATCTTAACACCTCGATGCTTCATTCATCAATTTTACTTTCGGGAGTGGCATCTTAACACCTCGACACTTCACTCCCGGGTGGCATCTTAACACCTCGATACTTCACCCCGAGTGGCATCTTAACACCTCGGTGCTTCACTCATCAATTTTACTTTCGGGAGTGGCGTCTTAACACCTCGACACTTCACTCCCGGGTGGCATCTTAACACCTCGATGCTTCACTCGTCACGTTAAACGTGGCGTCTTAGCACTTCGACACTTCACATTTCACACTACACAAATAGATACATTATATACCTACGCATATAATTATTCTACTCACCTTGTGTCCAAAACGAAGGTAAGCCAACAAACTCTTCAACCGTCAATGAAATCACCTATAACATTAATCATAAAATCAACACTTATCTAAATGGGGCTCTCAACCCTCCCAAATAGACCACTTAGGGAAAAATGTTCACCCATTGCCCTCCTAACGCCAATCATAGGCCTAACTTACCCAGAATCACTAAAACTAGTGACCACGGCATCAAATCACCCATCTACACGCCATTTGGTCATTCAAACTCATTTGACCCATTTAAAGGTCAACACACCTATTTGGGTCACCCCTAACCCAAATAACGCCCATTTACCAAATCAACAAAGTGTGCTAGTGATTTGCAACCATTTAAGACCCATAAACACCATTTAAACACTTGAAACCCTAGGTTAGTCATTCTTGAGTCCTCATGACTCAATCTTACCCAAAAACCCCCAAATTACTAACAAACGAGTTTTAAGTTCATCACTAACCCAAACCCTAACCCTTAAACTGATTTAAAGTAAGGAAATCAAGATTATGACTTACCACCACAATCAAAACATAGCTAGTGACTAGATGAACGACTTTAAAACTTGGGCTCGGGCGAGATTTAGTCTTCTTCTTCCCCAAAGTAAGCTCTCTAACTCTAAAACTCTAAATCTCTCTCTAGAATTTAAGTGGAAGAGATAAGGTAGTTGAAAATGGATTAATGACACTCCTAGATCAGATCTTGTGCTTTAAATTCGTCCATCACGCGAAAGTACCAAACTGCCCCTCATTTAATTAATTCAAAACAAATAATTGCTGCCAGACACCAGCCGCGCCGTGGCCCAAAACTGGAAACTGAGGCCGCCACTGTACACACACACACAAACATATATATATATATATATATATATATATATATATATATATATATATATATATATATATATATATATATATATATATATAATTTGTACATTCTAACTCGGGTCTTACATGTAATTTGCATATATTGTTGTAATATTTACGTAAAAAAGAAATAAACAATTGGGGTCTTGTTGGTGTAGATTTTTGCAACTATTGGAAGTTGTTTAAATGTACTCGGTAGTATAAATGGTTGATGGTTGACATTCAAATAAAAGATTTGATAGTGAAATATCCACGTGAATCCGACTAAGAAACTCATCAGCTGAATATTTCATCAAACACATAAAATGCATATTAAACAATATACATCTGATATTGCTCAATTACATCATATATATATATCTCGCAATATCGTGTAAAATACTCTCGAATCAAGGATAGTTAAGGCGGTTTCTACAAGTAATACACAAAGGTATTAAAAGTGTATAGGAAAGTGGTTTATAAAGAGTTTTGGTGAATTATGACCATTCTATAAGTTGTGATTTCATCATAGTTGATCCCGATACAAGTTATGGTCAAATTAGCGCTCTAAAACGATAAAACAAGGCTTCAGGTATGTTGGACGCCGTCCAAAATGATTGGGACGCCGTCCAAATGAAGGGAGATTTGAAAAAAATGTTACAGAACAATTCAGCATAACTGGACGCCGTCCAGCCCTTCATAACTGGACGCCGTCCAGAAATCTGGACGCCGTCCAGAAATCTGGACGCCGTCCAGAAGTAGGTTTCAGTTACTTTTTTCTTTTGACCAACTTTCACCACTTTAAAAGTGTATTATTGAGAGAGATACGAACAGTTACGATACAGAGCAGTTCCAAGACGATTTTAGGAGCAAAATTAGAGTATTTCAAGCTCTTGGAAGAGGCTTAAACATCCAAGAATCAAGATTCAACACCTTCTCCATTCAAGATTCATTCTCTATTAGGTTGATTTCTTGTTCTTCACAATGAATTCTACTTATCAATTGATTGTTATTTTGTTGGTTAATATGATTTTTGGCTAAACTCTATAATGTTTGTCTAGATTAATAACTGAGGTATTGGATGTAATCTTATGGATTGAATGTATTATGTGTGATTAGATTAGAGCTTGAATCAAATAACCATGCTTGTTGATGTCAAATGATTAGTATCTAGTTAATTGATATGTTGTTGATAAAGAGAACTCTTGTTGATGTATCATATTGATTTACAATCAACTTGTCTTAGATTGATTGTTTACTAAACCGGACCAAGGGGGTAAATTAGATCAAAATGATTAGACGATATAGGAATGAATAGTGTAGAGAGAACGCAAAAGATAATTGTTATTCAAGTCTTTGATCTAGCTAATCAACTAGTCACAAACAAAAAGGTCTAGGTGATAGGGAACCCTCCACTTAGTAATTCTAGTTTGAGTACTTGCTAAAGAGAACTCTTGGCAAGTCGATTTGGGTGATTAGCATATATATCATAGTTATTTGGTTACAAACATGAGAACTATAGAGAAAAGGGAACCCTTGATCTTGTAATCGAGTTTGCGTGTTTACTAAGAGAACTCTTGGTAAATCTATTTGGTAACTTACACACATATTCATTCAATTGGGTCTTAACAATATAACTTACATCCAATACCGAGGGTAAAATATATAGATGAACATTTCGTATCTTTGATCTTAATCAAACTATCTTATTTACTTTCTTTGCATTTGATTTCATTATATAAACTTAAAAGACCAAAAATATTGTTTTTACTTTTAATCTTCTCTGATTTGGCTAAATCGTTAAATAGCCACAAAACACAATATTTTGTACCTTTAAGTTTCGTTTACTTAGTTAATCACAATATAGTTTCTAATTTTAGTTTGACTAATCCAACTGTCCTTGGAACGATACACGGAACTAAACCATTATTTATACTACTACACGATCGGGTACACTGCTCGTTAGTGTGTAACAATCTTTAATCAGTATTTTTTCATACTATTTCATATAACAATTCATATACCACGTTTTGCACATCAAGTTTTTGGCGCCGCTGCCGGGGACAGTTTTGTGTCAAAATAGAATTGTTAACTAATTTGTAATTAAGTAGTTTCTTAATTATTTTAAATTATTTATAGTCTTTGATTTTTAGACTTGTAGAATCGGTGTGTTTAATAAGTTTTGTTAGTTGTGGGATTGACAGATTTTAGGTTGCATATGCCACATACCCGAAGTTTAGATTCTCCATTACTTACACCGCTTACAGAACCTGATAGAAAGCTTGGTTGGATCCCAAAAGAAGTACTTGAACTTTTTGAATCTTCATCAAAGCAGGAAACTTTTGATTCAGAATCAAGTACAACCAAGCTGAGATATTCTGAATTTGGTGAGCCTGTTTCTCCTCCAAAATTTGAAATGGAAGGAGAAGCAAGACCGGTGGTACCAAGGCAATCAATGGCTGCCAAGATGAAGGCAACCCGAACCGGACAAGGTAGTGCTATTACTCCGCCCACTGGTGAGGTAAATTTTGAAATAAAAGGACCTATTCTCCAAATGATTAATAACAGGTGTCAATTTGGTGGTGGTCCGAATGAAGATGCAAACGAACATATTCGTCTTTTTCAAGAGATATGTCTTCTTTTCAAACTTAAACCAGACACTGACCAGGCCATATTTTTAAGACTTTTCCCATGGACACTCCATGGGGAAGCACAAAGTTGGTTAGATTCATTGTCCGAGGCTACGATAGAAACTTGGGATGGTATGTTGGAAAAATTTCTTAAGAAATATTTTCCAGCTTCTAAGTCCGCGAGACTCCAACACGAAATTACCCAATTCTATCAAAAGCCGATGGAAACCTTGTACGAAGCATGGAATCGATTTTCCAAAATGCTAAAAGGTTGTCCAAACCATGGTTTGGATACCTTCCAAAAAGTCCAAATCTTTTACAAGGGTTGTGATGTTGCAACCCGAATTTGCATTGATCAAGTGGCCGGAGGTTCACTTATGGACAAAACCGAGCAAGAGGCTTATGAGATAATCGAGAAGCTAGCCGATTATTCTCATGAGTGGCATCAAGAATGACCAATTACTCGTAATGCTCAAGTCCAAAGCGCCGGTGCTTATGATGACCTTAGTTCCCTAAGTGTGAAAATAGACGGTGTTGCTCGAAACATGGACAAAATCACCAAGGAAATTCATAGTATGAAAGTAGGTTGTGAATACTGTGGTGGTCTCCATTTAGGAAAAGATTGTGATGTCGGTTTAACAATGGCTCAAAAAGAAGAAGTGGCTTTCATAAGCCAAAGAAATAATAATCAATTTCAAGGAAGAGCCCAGTTTAACCGAAACTTCAACAACCCCTACAACCCTGAAGGACAAAATTCCAATTACCAACAAGGGTCAAGTAGTGGGTTCTAACAACAAACTCCGGGTTTTTATCAAAAACCCTAACAGGAAGATAAAAAGTCAAATTTGGAGAGTATGTTGAAAGAGTTGATTGCATCACAAACTCAGCTTGTCACAAACATAAACCAAACAAATGAGAAAAACGAACACCAGTTTAGAAACCAACAAGCCTTAATTCAGAATTTGGAGAAGCAAATGAGTGGTTTAGCTAGTTTACAAAGTGAAAGAAAACCAGGGAGTTTACCGGGCGATACCAATAAGAACCCCCGAAATGAGCACGCCAATGTTATCACCACACGGAGTGGTTTAGCATACGAAGCTCCAAAGATGCCTGAAAATTCTGATTTCAGTGTTCCATTAAACCGAAATGATGAACCGGTTAAGGAGCCGGAACAAATGGTTGAAAAGGAAGAACGGGAGAAACCCGTAGTGAAGCCATATCAACCACCGCTCCCATACCCAAGGAAGCAACAACAAGAAAGGATAGAAGCCAAAAGGTCAAAATTTCTAGATATGTTTAAACAAATTAACATAAATATGCCTTTCATTGATGTAATCTCAGGTATGCCCAAGTATGCTAAGTTCTTAAAAGACTTACTTACTAATCGGAAGAAAATGGAGGAACTTTTATCAGTCACCATGAATGCTAATTGTTCCACAATCTTGATGAACAAAATACCAAAGAAGTTAGCAGATCCTGGATGTTTTACCATACCATGTCTCCTAGGAGATTTGGAATGCATTAAAGCATTAGCGGATTTAGGGGCTAGCATAAATTTAATGCCTTATTCATTATATGTTAAGCTAAACCCCGGGGTACTAAAACCAACCCGAAGGGCAATTCAACTAGTGGACCGATCTGTTAAATTCCCTCGTAGGATTTTAGAGAATATGTTAGTAAAAGTAGGTACCCTAGTATTTCTGGCCGATTTTGTAATTTTGGACATGGAAGAGGACACACGTGTGCCTCTTATATTGGGTCGACCTTTCCTCAATACCGCTAGAGCTATGATAGATGTTCATGGGCAGAAATTGACCCTTAGTATTGAGGATGTTAAGGTTACCTTTTCCGTTGATCATGCCTTGCAATACCCTGAGTCTACTGATGACCAATGTTATTATTTGCAAACCGTAGACGCATATTTGGAGTTGTTGCAGGAATTTCCAGAATTGCAAGGTTCGGGAGAATGCATTTTGGCAGAAGGTGATGAAGAAAACATGGTGGAAGAAGTGGAGATGTTGACCACCTTGATGGCTAACGGTTATGAGCCAAATGATGAAGAATACAGAAAGTTGAATTTAAAAAATGAATACCGATGTAAAACATCGATTGAAGAACCTCCCGTTTTGGAACTCAAGCCACTTCCAAGTCACTTGGAATATGCTTACCTTCAAGAGGATTCTACTCTCCCGGTTATCATTTCATCCGAACTCTCTGTAAGTGAGAAGTCTAAACTTGTTTCCATGTTAAAAGCCCATAAACCGGCTCTAGCATGGAAAATTCATGACATCAAGGGTATAAGTCCCTTTTATTGTACACATAGGATATTAATGAAAGATAACTATAAGCCATGTGTACAAAGACAAAGGCGACTGAACCCTAATATGCAAGAGGTCGTTAAAAAGGAGATTGTCAAACTCCTAGATGCGGGTCTTATTTACCCAATTTTGGATAGTCCTTGGGTGAGTCCGGTCCAATGTGTACCCAAAAAGGGTGGCATGACCGTTATCACCAATGAAAACGATCAATTAATTTCCACTAGGACTATCACGGGTTGGAGGGTATGCATTGATTATAGAAAATTAAATGATCCTACCCGAAAAGACCACTTTCCCCTTCCTTACATTGATCAAATGTTGGAAAGGTTGGCAGGAAAGAACTTCTATTGTTTTCTTGACGGTTTCTTGGGATATTTCCAAATCCCTATAGCACACGACGACCAAGAGAAAACCACCTTTACATGCCCTTATGGTACTTTTTCCTATCGACGTATGCCCTTTGGCTTATGCAATGCTCCTGCTACCTTTCAAAGGTGTATGGTAGCTATTTTTCATGATATGATTGAAGACTTTATGGAAGTATTCATGGATGACTTTTCAGTCTTCGGTGATTCTTTTGATTCATGTCTTCATAATCTTGAGCGTATGTTGATTAGGTGTGAAGAATCTAATCTTGTACTTAACTGGGAAAAATGCCATTTTATGATAAGAGAGGGCATTGTTTTAGGTCATAAAATTTCCTCTACGGGACTGGAAGTGGACAGAGCTAAAGTGGAAGTCATAGCCAAATTACCACCACCGTCAAATGTGAAAGGTGTAAGAAGTTTTCTGGGGCACGCCGGTTTCTACCGTCAGTTCATTAAAGATTTTTCTAAAATTGAGACCCCGATGAACAAACTTCTTGAGAAAGATATTCCATTTGTCTTCACGAATGAGTGTCTTAACGCCTTTAACCTCCTTAAAGCAAAACTCACGCAATCACCCATTCTCATATCGCCGAATTGGTCAATTCCATTCGAACTTATGTGTGATGCCAGTGACTTTGCTATTGGTGCCGTCTAGGGGCAGAGAATTGAAAAACATTTCCAGCCCATTTATTATGCTAGTAAGACATTGCACGGAGCCCAGCTTAATTACACTACCACCGAGAAGGAACTCCTGGCAATTGTCTTTTCGTTTGATAAATTCCGATCCTCTTTGGTACTAGCAAAGACGGTTGTCTATACAGACCATTCAGCATTAAAATACTTGCTTGCTAAGCAAGATGCTAAACCCCAGTTAATACGTTGGGTCTTGCTTTTGCAAGAATTCGACATTGATATTAAAGACAAAAAGGGGGCCGAAAACCTAGCTGCCGATCACCTTTCTCGACTTGAGAACCCGAATCTTGAGGTTCTCCATGAGACTGTTATCCAAGATAACTTTTCGGACGAAAATCTCATGAAAATTGAGAAAATTGATGATCCATGGTTTGTTGACATAGCCAACTATCTTGTTGGAGGGTACTTAGAAACCGGTTGGTCACATCAGAAAAGAAAAAAATTCTTTAGTGACCTGAAATACTACTTCTGGGAAGACCCTTATCTTTTTAGGCGTTGCGCGGACGGTATGATTCAGAGGTGCGTTTCGGGAAAGGAATGCACTCAAATTCTTCTTGATTGTCACTGTGGTCCAACGGGTGGGCACTTTGGTCCCCAAATTACGGGGAGGAAAGTTTACGAGGCCGGTTTTTATTGGCCTACAATATTCAAAGATGCCTACGCCGTTTGTAAGGCTTGTGACGCATGCCAACGGGCCGGTCAAATCACTAAACGGGATGAAATGCCTCAACAAAGCATCCAAGTATACGAGGTGTTCGATGTTTGTGGAATTGACTTTATGGGGCCCTTTCCAAAATCTCATTCTTATCTCTACATACTCGTAGCCATTGATTATGTTTCCAAATGGGCGGAGGCAAAACCTCTCCCCACAAATGATGGTCGAGTTGTAGTAACCTTTTTAATGGAACTTTTCTCAAGGTTTGACACGCCTAAAGCCCTTATCAGTGACCGAGGTACCCACTTTTGCAACAAGCAATTAGAAAAGGTGTTGAAAAGATATGGAGTAATCCATAAAATTTCAACATCTTATCATCCCCAAACAAGTGGGCAGGTGGAGAATACCAATCGATCGTTAAAACGCATACTTGAAAAGCCGTTGGTGCGAATCCAAAAGAGTGGTCAGTTAAGTTAAACGATGCATTGTGGGCCTTTCGCACGGCCTACAAAACACCTATTGGAACCACTCCTTTCCGAATGGTATACGGAAAAGCATGCCATCTCCCGTTGAAGATTGAGCACAGAGCGCATTGGGCGCTAAGGGCATGTAATTTGGGTTACCAAGAGGCGGGTCGGTTACGTTTGACCCAGTTGAATGAATTAGACGAGTTGAGGCTTGAAGCCTATGACAACTCTCTAATTTATAAGGAGAAGACCAAAAAATGGCACGACAAGAGATTGAAAAATCCAAAGGAATTCATGGAAGGAGATCGTGTCCTTGTTTACAATGCTCGTTTCAAGTTATCACCAGGAAAGCTTAAGTCCTGATGGTCGGGACCATTTGTTATTAGAAAAGTGTACCCTTATGGTACAATTGAAGTGGTGAACTGGAAGGGCGACATTTTTAAAGTAAATGGCCACCGGGTCAAACACTATGTCAATGGTCCCCTGAAAATCGAAGACGAGGTTAACCTCAACTTCGAGAACAGAGCCTAAATTAAAATGGGGACGAGTTGGGTGAACGACTCGTTAAAGAAAGTTCACACGTGTAAATAGTGTGAATCGAGTGTTTTATGATTGGTTTGATTGTTTTTAATGTACAAAATGATCTATGATGATGATATGAGCTTTTGTGTGTTGAAAATGGGAATTTTTATGAGTTTTATGAAGATTTTGAGCCTCCAGACCATTGGGACGCCGTCCAAATAGCCTTGGACGCCATCCAATTTTAAAGGATTTTCGAAAAAAGAGGTCAGTAGGTTTTAGTGTAATTGGACGCCGTCCAGATTTTCTAGACGCCGTCCAACTTTTCTTTACTGGACGCCGTCCAGATTTCTGGACGCCGTCCATCTCTTTAATACTGGACGCCGTCCAGAATGTTGGACGCCGTCCAGACACCTGACTCAGAAAAGAAAACGCGTTTTAAAGGTTATCCAACCCATTTTTCAACCACACACACTTTAAACTCAGTATTTCTCTCCCAAAAACGAACCAACACATAAAAACCCTAATTTCTTACTTCAAATTCGTGCATTCTTCCTTCAAATTCAAGATTGAATCATGTTTTCTAGGGTATTGCTAATCTCTTTTCATACTTTTCTTTCTCAATTACTTGATTTGTATGTATATATGCATAAATTAGTGAAAGATAAGTGTGGGGTGTTTGATTTGCATGATTCTTGTTTAGATTAACATGCCTTAGTTGTTTAATTACCCATTATGTCTTGATTTTGCAATAATTACATGTTTAAGGGGTATGCTCATGATTCTAGGGTTTGTGATAATTAAATCCGAAATTAGGGCGGTTAATTCAAGATGTTGAGTTTGTTTGTGATGTTTATGAAGCTTGTGAAGTATTTAATTGTTGTTGATGATATAGATGTTAATTTGGCCGGGTCATAAATTGAATTTTAGTGAATTTCTAGCATGCTTTGAATTGTGATGTTCTTATGAAAGATGTATGCTAGTTTCTCACATGTTTAAGCCTATTGAAGTGGATTGATGGTATGGAATGCTATAATGTAGTTGCGTTATGTGAAGATTGTGGTAATTTTGAGCTAAATTGTGATAACTAATGCTATGATTGTATTGAATATCATTAGAATGCAAGTTTAAATGTCATGACCTATGAACGAAACATGCTTGAGTCCTAAGTTGATGCCTAATTATGAATTTTGTGATCCACATTTTCGTGAGAGTTTATTTGCTAGTTTATGTTGACTTTGGTTGACTGTGATCAATTATTCTGGACATACGCTTTTACTTATATGAATCACAATGCTTATGAACTTTGAATGGCACGACTAATTCCCCTTGCTACTCGGTTATGTTTTTATCTAACATTAACACAACGGTTTCTATGTTCTTTGGTTTGGTGTTATTATGTTTTGCAGGGACAATCTAGCAGGGGTAGACAACCGAAAAGGGGCAGAACATCAAGAAACGTTCCACCACCACCACCGGTTCAACAACATTCATCATCATCATCCAGCGAAGAAGAGGACGCTCAAAATAATCCAATAGTTTGGTTAGAACATCTTCGAGACAATGATGATTACGGGGAAACTTTTTCTCGAATTACCCGTCGACCAATTAATGCGACATGGTATTTGGACTGGGCTCCTTTGATTGAGGCGGGTATGCATGCCCATGTTACTCATTTGTTAGCTATACCATATAGTAACAGATTGACATACGCATGGGAACAAATTTTCAGTCTACACGATCAAGTATTTCCCGTGCTATGTAAAGAATTTTACTCAACTTTCCGATTCAACAATGTTCGCGATCCACTCTCGGAAGCTTTCTTTAGATTTCGGCTAGGGGGTGATGAAAGTAGTTTGAGTAGTTTTGGGTTATGCAGAGTTTTGGGTATTTTTCACGAGCTTACTGATGCACAATTAAGGCAATATTTGGTAAGCTCAGAGTATCATGGGGGAGTGAGTTTTAATGAACAATCCTTTTGGAGAAGGATTAGAGGGCCAAATTCATCTACCCCGTTCAAATCAAGCAGACACAGGTATACTGAAATAGCAACCCCTGACGATAAGCTACTCCATTGACTTATCGCATGTACCTTTAATGCGAGAGTCGAAGGACATGAAAAGGTTAAATCCCTGGATCTATGGATAATGGATCAAATAAAAAGGGGTTGTCACACCGATATACCAGGATTAATTGGGAACTATTTGCTGGGTATAGCTACGGATGCGCGAAAAGACAAACCGCTTCTAGGGGGCCACTACATTACGCGGATTGCCCGTCACTTTAATATTGATCTTAATCGCCTAATCGAATGTGACCATGCAATGAAACCTTTAAAAAAGGTTTCTTATGTTAACGCCAAGATTTTGATGTACGATGGAAATAGGCGTTAGGTACCTTTTGTGGCAGGTGGCTCGAGTAGTAGTGGCGCGAATGTACAACAGGAACAACAAGAGGAAGAGGAAGCAGAAATGGAAGTCCAGAAAAATGTTCAAGGTCAAGGTCCTTGGTATCCATCTCAATCTGGTTGGGATGATTTGGTCAATAATATGAACAATATGAGGGTGAGTCAGCAAGCAATGGAGCAACGCTAGATTGCTCAAGTACATAACCAGGGATGGAACAGTTATGGTATTGATTGGAATAACCATAACACCGAGTTATATTATTCTAACCCCGATCAGTACTATGGAACAACATGTTTGACACCCCGATACTACACTGATCCTGAAAACTCACTCCGCCTTACCCAATTTATAATACTAACAATGCGATGCAGGATGCCAGGAACCGATTTGAGCAGGAATACCCGCGAGGACGCCGAAGCAGAGATGGCTCAGAAAACTACTTTTGGCCTTACGATAACTGAAGGCCTGCGAGCCAATGATCATCTTGTTACATTTTCAAACAATCTAGTTATTTGTTATGGTGTGTATTAAGACAATATTGGTTTGTTTTTTTAAACTAATTATGTGGTTTGATAATGGTTGTGATTGTGGAAACACCGTTATTTTTATTATTATTTGTGTGGTTTGTTAATTTGTGCAGTGTGGTTGAACTTCAAAGACTGACATTAAGTTCAGCAACATTTGATATTATGCTGTATGTATGTTGATAATCGAGGAATGGACGATGCTCTTATTGTGGCAGTAAGTTCAGCGGCATTCGTCTACATGTTTCACGATTTACAGGTTAAAAAAAAAATCTAAAAATTTCTATAATCACCCTATCACTTTGCCCTCTAAATTTAATCATTTTTCTGATTTCATGCAATAAGGGCCTTGCATGATCTTAAGTGTGGGGTGGGAGATAGAAATTTACCGGGAATTCGTTTTACAAATATTAAGGCGTTTATGATCACAATTTTAAAATTTTCAGGTAGCCTTAGAAACGAAAATTGTCCAAAACCATTTTACATACATTGTGTTCTAAAACTAGAAAAGAAATGTTGAGTTATGTTTTAAATTATTAATAGTCTTTGAAGTTGTATTATCATTCAATTATTTGAATGAAAATCCTACTAGTTTAGTAAAGCTAACTTGTAGGTCACTTGTACCAAAACGAGTGTAAACCGTGAGAGAGCGATGATTGCATAGCGTGGTCGGAAACCGGACCTCGCGCCAGATCGAAAACTAAAATAGGACGATCCTTATTGTTTCTCCTAACAAGGACAATGTTGCGTCCGACCACTTTATTATTACCCATAGGATGTATCCATTCCATCCTCAAGGAAGTAAAGTCTTCCGGACGACACACTTGCTGATTTGTTTCAGAAGTTGTAGTCCAGACCAGTTGTAGGGTGACGAAAAATCTTGAAAAGTCATTGTTAAAATCGACTGGAAATCTACCAGGCCTCAACGTCAAACAGGGAAACTGGTAGTCAAAGCTTATCTCAATGAGCGAGATTTGCTAGCCAAATGGGAAGCATACCATGATACACGAAATGTCAGTGAATTGATCAGATTCCTAGTGGATAACCTCTGGAAAGGTAAGATATCAGCTTTTAAGCCTGATGAACCTCAATCTTTATGGTTGACTTAACGGATTAGATGATTACCTCATGATTATCGATGATATCTGGACGTAATGTGTATCCTCCTAAACGCATTATTTTCTTACCAACATCTAACGATGTTAGGTACTGTGGGAGGGATTGGCTTGACCAATAGCGGTAAACCCGCACTCATTTTCCAAAAATTCAGAAAATCCGACAGAAAAATCGGAAAACGTGCCTAGTGTAAAAACTAGCATTATATTTTCAAAAACATAAAACGTTTTTCATAAGGTCCTGATTTCCGTAGGATCAAATTTTTCGGATACTTGGCTCTAAAACTCCCAAAAATGTGTGCGTGTGTTCTCATTGTGTATATAGCGTGAGTGTGATTACAATAAAAGTGTGTGTTATACTTAAAGCGTGTGTTTCATATAGCGTGAGTTTGCGTTTCAAATAAACGTGTGTGTTTCATGTGTTTTGCGTACTTGTGTGATGTGTGTACTCTATATTGTGTAAGTGTGTTTGATAGTTTTCTACTTTGTAAGAATGAATTGCTTGAGGACAAGCAAGGTTTAAGTATGGGGTGTTTTGATATTTCTCAATTACATCATATATATATATCTCGCAATATCGTGTAAAATACTCTCGAATCAAGGATAGTTAATGCGGTTTCTACAAGTAATACACAAAGGTATGAAAAGTGGATCGAAAAGTGGTTTATAAAGAGTTTTGGTGAATTATGACCATTCTATAAGTTGTGTTTTCATCATAGTTGATCCCGATACAAGTTATGGTCAAATTAGCGCTCTAAAACGATAAAACAAGGCTTCAGGTATGTTGGACGCCATCCAAAATGATTGGGACGCCATCCAAATGAAGGGAGATTTGGAAAAAAACGTTACAGAACAATTCAGCACAACTGGACGCCATCCAGATTTCTGGACGCCGTCCAGGCCTTTACAACTGGACACCGTCCAGAAATCTGGACGCCGTCTAGAAGTAGGTTTCAGCTACTTTTTGCTTTTGACCAACTTTCACCACTTTAAAAGTGTATTATTGAGAGATATACGAACAGTTACGATACAGAGGAGTTCCAAGACGATTTTAGGAGCAAAATTGGAGAATTCCAAGCTCTTGGAAGAGGCTTAAACATCCAAGAATCAAGATTCAACACCTTCTTCATTCAAGATTCATTCTCTATTAGGTTGATTTCTTGTTCTTCACAATGAATTCTACTTATCAATTGATTGTTATTTTATTGGTTAATATGATTTTTGGCTAAACTCTATAATGTTTGTCTAGATTAATAACTGAGGTATTGGATGTAATCTTATGGATTGAATGCATTATGTGTGATTAGATTAGAGCTTGAATCAAAGAACCATGCTTATTGATGTCAAATGATTAGTATCTAGTTAATTGATATGTTGTTGATAAAGAGAACTCTTGTTGATGTATCATATTGATTTACAATCAACTTGTCTTAGATTGATTGTTTACTAAACCGGACCAAGGGGGTAAATTAGATCAAAATGATTAGACGATATAGGAATGAATTGTGTAGAGCGAACGCAAAAGACAATTGTTATTCAAGTCTTTGATCTAGCTAATCAACTAGTCACAAACGAAAAGGCCTAGGTGATAGGGAACCCTCCACTTAGTAATTCTAGTTTGAGTACTTGCTAAAGAGAACTCTTGGCAAGTTGATTTGGGTGATTAGCATATATATCATAGTTATTTGGTTACAAACATGAGAACTATAGAGAAAAGGGAACCCTTGATCTTGTAATCGAGTTTGCGTATTTACTAAGAGAACTCTTGGTAAATATATTAGGTAACTTACACACATATTCATTCAATCGGGTCTTAACAATATAACTTACATCCAATACCGAGGGTAAAATATCTAGATGAACATTTCGTATCTTTGATCTTAATCAAACTATCTTATTAACTTTCTTTGCATTTGATTTCATTATATAAACTTAAAAGACCAAAAATATTGTTTTTACTTTTAATCTTCTCTGATTTGGCTAAATCGTTAAATAGCCACAAAAACACAATATCTTGTACCTTTAAGTTTCGTTTACTTAGTTAATCACAATATAGTTTCTAATTTTAGTTTGATAAATCCAACTGTCCTTGGAACGATACACGGAACTAAACCATTATTTATACTACTACACGATCGGGTACACTACTCGTTAGTATGTAACAATCTTTAATCGGTATTTTTCCATACTATTTCATATAACAATTCATATACCACGTTTTGCACATCAAGTTTTTGGCGCCGCTGCCAGGGACAGTTTTGTGTCAAAATAGAATTGTTAACTAATTTGTGATTAAGTAATTTCTTAATTATTTTAAATTATTTATAGTCTTTGATTTTTAGACTTGTAGAATCGTTGTGTTTAATAAGTTTTGTTAGATATGATATTGACAGATTTTAGGTTGCATATGCCACATACCCGAAGTTCAGATTCTCCATTACTTACACCGCTTACAGAACCTGATAGAAAGCTTGGTAGGATCCCAAAAGAAGTACTTGAACTTTTTGAATCTTCATCAAAGCAGGAAACTTTTGATTCAGAATCAAGTACAACCAAGCTGAGATATTCTGAATTTGGTGAGCCCGTTCCTCCTCCAAAATTTAAAATGGAAGGAGAAGCAAGACCGGTGGTACCAAGACAATCAATGGCTGCCAAGATGAAGGCAACCTGAACCGGACAAGGTAGTGCTATTACTCCGCCCACTGGTGAGGTAAATTTTGAAATAAAAGGACCTATTCTCCAAATGATTAATAACAGGTGTCAATTTGGTGGTGGTCCGAATGAAGATGCAAACGAACATATTCGTCTTTTTCAAGAGATATGTCTTCTTTTCAAACTTAAACCAGACACTGACCAGGCCATATTTTTAAGACTTTTCCCATGGACACTCCACGGGGAAGCACGAAGTTGGTTAGATTCATTGGCCGAGGCTACGATAGAAACTTGGGATGGTATGTTAGAAAAATTTCTTAAGAAATATTTTCCAGCTTCTAAGTCCGCGAGACTCCAACACCAAATTACCCAATTCTGTCAAAAGCTGATGGAAACCTTGTACGAAGCATGGAATCGATTTTCCAAAATTCTAAGAGGTTGTCCAAACCATGGTTTGGATACCTTCCAAAAAGTCCAAATCTTTTACAAGGGTTGTGATGTTGCAACCCGAATTTCCATTGATCAAGCGGCCGGAGGTTCACTTATGGACAAAACCGAGCAAGAGGCTTATGATATAATCGAGAATCTAGATGATTATTCTCATGAGTGGCATCAAGAACGACCAATTACTCATAATGCTCAAGTCCAAAGCGCCGATGCTTATGATGACCTTAGTTCCCTAAGTGTGAAAATAGACTGTGTTGCTCGAAACATGGACAAAATCACCACGGAAATTCATAGCATGAATGTAGGTTGTGAATACTGTGGTGGTCTCCATTTAGGAAAAGATTGTGATGCCAGTTTAACAATGGCTCAAAAAGAAGAAGTGGCTTTCATAAGCCTAAGAAATAATAATCAATTTCAAGGAAGAGCCCAGTTTAGCCGAAACTTCATCAACCCCTACAACCCTCAAGGTCAAAATTCCAATTACCAACAAGGGTCAAGTAGTGGGTTCCAACAACAAACTCTGGGTTTTTATCAAAAACCCCAACAGGAAGATATGAACAGTTACGATACAGAGCAGTTCCAAGATGATTTTAGGAGCAAAATTGGAGAATTCCAAGCTCTTGGAAGAGGCTTAAACATCTAAGAATCAAGATTCAACACCTTCTCCATTAAGGATTCATTCTCTATTAGGTTGATTTCTTGTTCTTCATAATGAATTCTACTTATCAATTGATTGTTATTTTGTTGGTTAATATGATTTTTGGCTAAACTCTATAATGTTTGTCTAGATTAATAACTGAGGTATTGGATGTAATCTTATGGATTGAATGTATTATGTGTGATTAGATTAGAGCTTGAATCAAAGAATCATGCTTATTGATGTCAAATGATTAGTATCTAGTTAATTGATATGTTGTTGATAAAGAGAACTCTTGTTGATGTATCATATTGATTTACAATCAACTTGTCTTTGATTGATTGTTTACTAAACCGAACCAAGGGGGTAAATTAGATCAAAATGATTAGACGATATAGGAATGAATTGTGTAGAGCGAACGCAAAAGACAATTGTTATTCAAGTCTTTGATCTAGCTAATCAACTAGTCACAAACGAAAAGGTCTAGGTGATAGGGAACCCTCCAATTAGTAATTCTAGTTTGAGTACTTGCTAAAGAGAACTCTTGGCAAGTCGATTTGGGTGATTAGCATATATATCATAGTTATTTGGTTACAAACACGAGAACTATAGAGAAAAGGGAACCCTTGATCTTGTAATCGAGTTTGCGTGTTTACTAAGAGAACTCTTGGTAAATCTATTAGGTAACTTGCACACATATTCATTCAATCGGGTCTTAACAATATAACTTACATCCAATACCGAGGGTAAAATATCTAGATGAACATTTCGTATCTTTGATCTTAATCAAACTATCTTATTTACTTTCTTTGCATTTGATTTCATTATATAAACTTAAAAGACCAAAAATATTGTTTTTATTTTTAATCTTCTCTGATTTGGCTAAATCGTTAAATAGCCACAAAAACATAATATCTTGTACCTTTAAGTTTCGTTTACTTAGTTAATCACAATATAGTTTCTAATTTTAGTTTGACTAATCCAACTGTCCTTGGAACGATATACGGAACTAAACCATTATTTATACTACTACACGATCGGGTACACTGCTCGTTAGTGTGTAACAATATGTAATCGGTATTTTTCCATACTATTTCATATAACAATTCATATACCACGTTTTGCACATCAACATCCAATCATAAGAGATGATATTGGTTGTCATTTTATTTTAAAAATGTAAATTAAAATATAAATTTAGAATTGATTTCTCCTGCCTAACTTTTATATATTCTCGTACTCAATTCAAAATAATTAATTAAAATAATTCAAAATTATTTAATTTTAATAATTAAAATAATTATTAATAAGATTTAATAATAATTATTATTTAATAAGATTTAATTTTAATTCAAAATTATTTACATTAATGACATCACCCACCATGTTTAGGTTTTTTTTTCTTTTGTTTTTTCTTTTTTTTAACAAAAGAATTAGCCTAATAATGACATCATCATTAGACCACTCACAGCGCCTTGTCGTTAGGCCTACCGTTTGTCCCGCCGTTGAACGGCGCCGATGCTAGGGGGCGCGGTTGGGCTGCCGTTGGATAGACCGTGCTTCAAAATGCGGTGTAACGACATTTGGGAGGACGATGGTGGGGCCCGCCTGAATAAAAAACATTAAACTTAAAATGAATATAGCCGTTTGCAATGGTCATTTTTTTATATTTCAAAATTCAAACACTTCTATATAAACACACATTCAAACACTTCAAACCATACTCCACTTCACAACAATTCAAACACTTCAAACACTATCTTCATCACTTCATCAAAACGACTTCATCCAAACTTTCTAATGTAATATGTGTTTTTATTTTTAATTGTACCTTTTTTAATGTAATGTATGTTTTTTATTTAATGAAAATTTCTATTTTTTTAAATTTTCTAAAAAAGTTTAAAAAAATAATAGTAGTAGTAGTAATAATAATAATAATAATAATAATAGTAATAAATAAATAAAAATATATAATATTGGAAGTATAGTCAATGTGGTGGGTGTGCTGGATGTTAGTGAATGTGGTTGAGAATGTGATTGAAAGAAGGTGTTGAGGTGGCGCTGAGGTAGCACCAGTGTGATTCCATGACAGGTGTCACGGATAAGAGTGATCTTATCGGATTTTTATAGAAACTATAGACACCTACATCTTATTTTTACTTTATTTTTTCATAGTATATATATATATATATATATATATATATATATATATATATATATATATATATATATATATATATATATATATAATTAATTGGTATTCACATTTTATATATATAGCATATATTATAGATGCTATATTTCAATTTTTTCTTTACTTTATAGATTTTCAAAAATTAAAAGTATAATACTCATTTATCTCAAAACTTTTGTCTTATTTTTAATTTCTGAAAGTATTTTACTTTTTAACTTTAAATTAAAATATTTTTAATAACGTTGTATTATAATTATATGAATGAATATAATGAGGTTTCATTGTATATAATGGACATAATTTTAATAAAATAATACGTAGTATAGACAAAAAAAATGAAGTCAAAATAAATAAATTAAAAAATAAAAACTTTTAAGAGTCAAAACGAACATAATAATATTGGTGGATGAAGTATTTAATTTAAATAAGATATAGAAAACGATCAAGAACAAAATTGGGACTAGGGTAGTTGTCGAACAGACATATTATAGATAGGTAGCACTATTATTTGATTAGCTCTCTACAATGAATACTCCGGTTAAAATTTTCGGCAACCATAAACAACTACTCTAAAACCTTTACAATCTTCAATCAATCTTACTTTAATCTTTCATCGGTAATCTTTTTCATTAAAATCTTCTTCTATCAATTCTATCAATCTCCTTCCACTATGTCGTTTAAAATTATAACCTTGCCTTTCACTCCGACCACCGATGGTCGCCGTCGTCGTCTACATCCACCACCAGCGCAATCGTCTCGTCAATACCACCACCACAATAATCACAATCCCCCACAAACTTTCCCTAAATCCATGGCCGATGATGATTGGACTCTGGTTGAAAGGAGGCGAAAAGGAAACTCAAAACCAACTGACTTTCACTCGTTCGCAAGAAATCTAATCCATCGATTTGGTAATCCAAACACGCATCAACCGGTTCACAAACAAAAAAGGGTGCCATCGACATCGATTAACCCTAACCCCAAACGTACGGATAATACTAGAAACCCTAATACTACAAACCCTAATCACGCATCCAAATCTACAACCCTAAAAGTGCAGCCACCTTTCCCAACAACATTCCTCTTAACCAACGACCTAGATCTCGTGAACATGAACCTTTTATCACAAAACCAGACCTGACGTCATCTTCTATCACATCGATTATGGTATTCGGATTCCCAGATTCATGGAGCAAGATTGATCTTCGTTGCTTCATTAGTAGGTATAGGAAGGTACATGACATTTTCATACCCTTTACGGAAAGACTTAGAAACGGTAATAAATTCGCCTTTGTTAAATTCATTGATGTTGCCGACCTTAATTTCTTGCTTAAATGATTGAATTCTATATATCTTGGTAATGGGTGGCTTAAGGCTTATAAGGTTTTTGATCGTAAAGCATCTATTTTAAATGAGAAACTGAAACAATCCGCTTTTATTAAACTTGTTTCATCGACCTTCCCTACTCACCATAACATTCCGAATAAGGGATTCACTGATGGGCGTTCGTTTAATAAAGTAGTCGGGAATATGGATGGTTATATTAGCGATATCATGAAAGAATTGACTAGCATTGGGTGGTTTAATCGTTAAGATTGCAATGGTAAATTTAGAGAAATCTCTGTTGAAGATAAACATAATGACATTGAACTTCTTAAAAAAGCTATTATTGGTACCATCGTTAAACTTGAATATCTTGAACATATCTTATTTTTGTGTGAAATGGAGAATTTGGATAATGTTCAGGTAAAGTATCTAGGTGGGATCGATGCCATGTTCATCTTTGAGTCCGGGAATGAAGTTTCATCTATTCTTAATGCGAAACACCACTGTATTTACAAATGGATGTCCAACATCCATAAATAAGATGAACACCACTCATACCAAAGTCGAATTACGTGGCTAAACATCACGGGTATCCCTGTCCAGTTTTGGAATGAGAACACATTGAGGTCTATTGCAAAGTGGTGGGGTGAGCCTCTTGACTTCTCAAACTGCTCTTTAAAAGGTAATCAAAATCTTGTGATGGAAAAAGTGTTAGTTAAACTACGTGATGCACACTTGGTGCATGACATTGTGCGTGTCACATCTGATTGCTCCATCTTCTTTTCTTATGTAATGGAAGAAACCAATGGGATTTTTGAAGTTAATGTTAATCCAGAACATGAGAAAAGTGATGGTAGTGATGGGATATCGGATTCTGAGTTACCGGGTAATGATGAATACGCAAATATAGATGATGAAGCTAATACTGAATTCTCCGATGACTTCTACGGGCATAACCTGAAACTAGAGTCTAATAGGGTTGAACTGAGTGACAACAACTCAAAATGTTGGGTGGCAGAAAGTTCGTTCGATGGTCCTAATAGTGAACAGATGAAAGTTACATCCTCTGTTAACAAAACCGTTATACATGAAAATGATTCTAATAATGATAATATTTATGAAGTGGACCAAAAAAAGAGTGTTAATGGACCGTCCCAATTGTCTATTGAGAATTTTGATGGTGGACTAGCCCAAACGGTTTGTTCTGATGCTACTGTTTCAAAAAAAGATATTGAGAACAATAATTTTGTGTTGGAGCAAATAAATGTTGCCGATGACATGGTTCATAAATTGCCTATTGCCACTAATTCTCCAAATGGATGTGGTAACAGTGCTACTGTCCATCCCAACACTTCTAATGGGCCTAATCATCATGATGGGCCTCCTCCCATCCCTTAATTTACATCGAACATACCATATGTGCCTTACGTTGATAAAAAGGATACTTCCATTCCTAATCCTACAGGAAATAACGATACCTGTAATGACCCGAATTTTTCGACTTGCTTTTGTGCTTTTTGTTTTCGCGAAACTGCGTATTTGTGCGTACTGAACTATATTATGCTCTGGGAACTTTCTACATATGGATTACTTTCATTTATATATTAAAATGTTCCTTTAAGTACGTAGGATACTTAACTTAACCCCCGGAAGCCTTTATGACCGTTTGTGTCACTTGACGTTTTTAACGAACTGCGTACTGCGTACACGTTTAACTTTTGTTGTAATCAGAATATTATGACTACGAAATACTAATTGTTATTTTAGAATAACAATTACCTGGGTTTTTAGATGCTTAATTACGCTTAGTAATTTACTAGAGCACACTAGTTAGTCTTGTTGGACTTTCTACCTTATTGGACCTTAGCCCACCCTACACTAGCTAGTGGACTATTTAATTAGCCCAATTATAAATAACTAGTGACACATTAATAATTAAGACAAATGTCCATTTATTAGAGGGAACATACTAGCATTTTTGTCAAGTATTATCCTTAATGTTGCATGGAATCCTAACATAAGCACCAACTTTAGACAACCATTAACCAAAAAACAAAAAGGTGTCCCCCTTGTCCCCCCTTGAAACCCACGTCCACCACACCCCCACCCTCACCTCACCACCTATAAATACAAGCCTTATTCCATCCATTTTACACTTGCTCTCATTTGCATTTTACACACACTTACTCTCTAATTCTTTCTCTAGCCTTTCTCTCTCTAAAAAGTGTAAGTATTTGATTTTTCTTCCTTTTCTTCTCTTCTCTTTCATGAATTCATCATCATCATCATCATGGGTCTAGCTTTTTAGCTTTTGATCTTGATTACATCTTGTAGATTCAAACATGGATTTGAATCCTTCAAGAACATGGAAGATTCAAGCTTTCTAGCTTTGAATCTTCACCTATTTTGTAGATCTAAATCTTTTAGATTTAATCTTGTTATTTTGTTATAAAGATTAAAACTTGTGTTTGTAATCTTCATGTAACTTAAAGATCCAAGCTTTATGCTTCAAGATCTTCAAGAACAACCAAGATTCAAGCTTTCTAGATTTGAATCTTCATATCTTTTGGTGGATCTAAGTTTTTTAACTTATGATCTCATTACTTTGTTATAAAGATCAAAACTTGTGTTTATGGTCTTCATGTAACTTAAAGATCTAAGCTTTATGCTTCAAGATCTTCAAGAACACCAAAGATTCAAGCTTTCTAGCTTTGTAATCTTATAACTTGTGTGAAAAGGATCCAAGCTCTCTAGCTTAGGGTTCCATCACTTTATTTGATTAAGATTATGTTCATATTTGTTTGATTGAAGTAAAGTTTGTAGCTTTAGTTGTAAATAGAATTTGTATTTGTGTTAAGACTAAGGATATGATGTAACCTTGATTCATCATCCATCTAAGACTCTTAAATGAGTTGTGTTCTTACTTAGTCTTAACATATTATGTGTTTATGGTTGAATCTTGGTCAAGGTGATGCTAACCCATCAAAGAGTTGTACACTTGAAGCTTACAAGCATCAAGGATGAGAACCGTGATGAGCATCAAGCACCAAGAACCCCACCGGAGTATTTGTTTACTGATTTTCGAGATCTGATCAGATTCCTGGACTTCTGGGAAATTGATTTTCAGTTAGGTTTCGAGTAGATGACTTTTCATTTGGGCCTCATCTTAATCCGATATACAGTTTAGGATTTATAACCCTCCGAAAGTCACTAAGCCTTTGTAACGTTGTGCTGAAATTTCTGACCTACTCGCACTTAAACCGTCGCCACAGTCAAACAAAGACGAGTTAGGTTCTGAAAATTGGTCAGCGGTTAGAGGACTCATATACGGATCCATAGCCACTGACTACGCGTCTTTTCGTTTTGTATAGAGGTCGTAGCATCGGACCGAAATCAGCCTATTGTTTCGATCTCTATTCTTGTCAAACTTACTTAGCTTTTATGATGATGAATGATGATGATGATGACACTTAAACTTAATTTGTTCACTTTTAAACCTTTTGGGACAACATACTGACCTAGTAACCTTTGTCTTAGGTTGAAGACCTTTCGGACCGACTTACTACCTGTATACGTTTCATATCGACTTTTACTGCTTATTCACTGTGAGTTATAGCTTCCCTTTTTACTTATACTATTTTTGAGACTGAGAATACATGCGCTTTTTATGTTTTACTTACTTGACACGAGAACTTAAACTTATTGTATGTGTAGGTTATATAACGGCATAAACTTTCCCCTTAGCACGGTAACGTTTAATCATTGGTTTTGAACCTGTGAACGCGAATATTAGATATGGATCCATAGGGTTTGACATCCCTACTCGGGCTAGTCGCGCTAGCATTTAACGGGTGTTTGATATTTCGAGGACATACGCACTCGCCAAGTGTACTTTTAGGGGGTATTATTATTACGTTAAGTTAGTTACCGGATGCTCACGAACAAGCATATACTTTTCATAAGATTTTGAATACGATAACTCGTGGTCTACATTACTTTACTGTTTACAAACTAGAGCTCACCAATATTCGTGTTGACTTTTAAGCGTGTATTTCTCAGGTGCTTAGACGATGTTGCTTCCGCTGTTAGACTTGCTGTCTTGGTGTTATAGACTTGCTGTTATGGACCTGCTGTGTTAGATTTCCGCTGCATTACTTAGAGATGTCTCAATCATGAAACTTTTATCTTGCATTCGTAACTTATGTTATTTTCAAATAATGACTTTGTAACGACCTTTGTGTCACATTATCTTTTGTAAACTCTATCTTTTTATGAATGTAAAATTGGTTTTCAAATAGCATGTAGTATTTGGCCGTGTAAAGATCCTGTTGTTGACGAATCGTACACGATGGTTTTGTATGGGGCGTCACATTTGGTATCAGAGCATTAGTTGTAGGGAATTATGTTGCATTAGTGAGTCTTGACCGAGCCAAGTAGGAATCACTGATAGGACTAATCTACAACTTGTTTGTTTAACTGTTTCTGCGAAACTTACTGCATGCTACTGCTTACTCTTACTACTATGTGTACTTGCTGTATGCTACTGCTTATTCTAGCTACTGCATGCAACTATCTGCTTTCGATTGCATGATACTTTTGTAGGATTTTGTTAATATTGCCATGATATGTACTGCTAGGATGATGTAGTGCCTAATTACGTGCTTGATATATGTCTTACTGACATGGAAAAAGTTATTTTTCCTTGTTCAGATGACAGACATGCTGCCCATGACCTTTGACTTTGAAAGTGACTCAGAGACGACTGTTGCCTCGCCTACGATTGTTGCTGATTCACCGCTACCCTTCGACAATTCTGGTGATACACCTTCTAGTGGACTCGTGCTTGACCTGATGGACGTCTCAGACAGAGACGAGGATCCCGAGATGATTCCAGCACCACCCAGCCCTAGACTCCCAGAGCCACAGCACCATTCCGGTGATGCTGTAATTCTTGGGAGAAATGGAGACGGTCCTTTCCGTAACGAGCATGGACATTGGGCTAGACGCACCGCTGATGGACGTGTTTTACCGATTCCACCAGGCAGATATCAACTTATGACCACCGGCCGGGCAGATCCACCTTTAGATGATTCAGACGATTAATCATCCAATGACTCTAGCGAGGAGAATCCCGAGGAGGATTTTGAGGAGGAGCCCGTGCATCCGCCCTCTACCCCACCGAAAAAGCGCTATCGTTTCGATGGTACCGTTATCTCAGGGATTAATGGAGGAAGACCATTCGTGGATGCACATGGATAGTTGGTTAGGGTCACAGCCCGTAAGAGGGTCGTACAGTATCCCGCCGATCCATTCGTGCGTAAGACCACCCGCACTGTGCCGTCTACATCAGCACCACCCGCACAGCCTACCCCACCAGCATCACCCATCATCAAGGAACTGACGAGGAAAGTGCATATCCTCCGTACTCGGGTAACTGAGCTCGAGGAACAGATGTCCCACCTGATGGACATCCTTTACCTACCATCACCGTAGGATTATTGTATTAGATTTCCTTATGTAACTCTATTAGTAGTTTCATGTTTTACTCATGTGTTGTACGAACCTTATGCGGATGTATGCAACTTTCTTATTAATGAATATGACTTAATGTTGTTTGAATTTTGTACGGTGTTCTATTTACGCTACTGTATGATGACTTTGTGGTATCTGAATCTGGTTGCTTTACTTAATTAATTGTGTGTTATGTTGATTCCATACTGGGTGCCTTATGCTATAATATTATTGAATGCTGGGTTTTGACTTGAGTTGAAACTTTTGTTCAGAGGAACAATGGCAAACGGAAGAGTCCCAAGAGAAACGCCCACAGCGGCACAGATTGAGGAAATGATTGCTGCTCGAATAGCTGCAGCTATGGCGAATGCCAACCCCCAAGCTCCATCCGCTAACCAGAACAATCATAACGGGTGCACCTATAAGGAATTTCAGAGCTGCAAGCCCCACAATTTTAGTGGTACTGAAGGACCAGTTGGGCTGACGAGATGGTTTGAGAAGTTGGAAGCTGTGTTCCGTGTGAGCAACTGTTCGAAAGTGAACAAAACTAAGTACACCTCCTGTACTCTGTCGGATGGTGCTTTAACCTGGTGGAACACGCTTGCTCAGGCTAAAGGAATTGACGAGGCTTATGCTACCCCGTGAGAGGAATTCAAAGGGGCTATGATCGAGGAGTATTTCCCCCGAACCGAAATTCAGAAGATGGAAGCTGAATTTTGGGAGCTGAAGGTTGTGGGAACCGACCTTGATGGCTCTATCGAAGGTATTTAGAGTTAGCTTTGATGTGCCCCAAGATGGTTACCCCTGAATTTAAGCGAATGGAACGATACATGTGGGGACTTCCCAAGACCATTCAGGGAAATGTTACCTCTTCGAAACCAGCAGAAGTCCCGAAAACTATGCGCGTGGCGCACACCCTGATGAACCAGATCGTCCCCAAGGAACTAGAGAAAGCGAAATTAGAATCAGGAGCTAGTTATGAGAAGCGTAAGTGGGAAGGCAACAAAGGGAAGGTCTTTGTTCAGAACTCAACTAAGAGGCATGAGGGTTTCAAGGGAAACAACGACTGGAGGAACCCCAACCCGAACCCTAGCTCGAACCCAAACTACAAGGGTAGTCTCCCGCAGTGCAAGAGATGCTACAAGCATCATACAGGGTACTGCAACGTGGTCTGTGAAAAGTGTAAGAGGACTGGACACATTGGCAAGGACTGCAAGATCACCAACCCAGCTGTGAAGACAAACCCTACTGGATCAAGAAAGTGTTTTGAGTGTGGTCAACAGGGCCACTTCAAGAATGATTTCACGAACAAGAAGAAGGATGCCGGACCAGCACGTTGGAGAGTTTTCAACATGAACGCCCAAGATGCCCGTGAGGATCCTGAATTGGTCACAGGTACATTCACTATCAACAATCTATTAGCTTCTATCTTGTTTGATACTGGTGCCGATAGGAGTTACGTATGTAGACAGTTTTGCTCTAAGATAGATTGGTCGTTAGTGCCTTTAGACGAGAGTATTCTGGTTGAAGTAGCCAATGGGAAGCTTGAGAAGGCTGACCAAATTGGCCGAAGAGGATTATCCGGTGTGGACTTTGAGATTGAATTGATACCCATCAAGTTGGGAAGTTTTGATGTGATAGTTGGTATGGACTGGTTGTCCAAAGTAAGAGCAGAAGTTGTTTGTGGAGAGAAGATTATCCGTATACCTCGCGAAGATGGTGTGCCATTGATCGTACACGGAGAGAAAGGTAGCCCAAAGTTGAACCTTATTAGTTGCATGAAGGCACAAAAAGTCATGAGGAAAGGGCGTTTTTCTATTCTGGCATATGTGAAGAAGTTAGAAATCGAGGAGAAGAGTGTTGATGATGTGCAGATTGTGAACGAATTTCCCGATGTCTTTCCAGAAGAATTGCCTGGATTACCGCCGCCGCGATCAGTAGAGTTCTAGATCGATCTAGTGCCAGGAGCTGCACCCGTAGCTCGCGCACCTTATCAACTAGCACCTTCCGAACTGCAAGAGTTGCAGAGTCAACTACAAGAATTGTTAGATCGTGGATTTATCCAACCAAGCTCTTCGCCTTGGGACGCTTGATGTTATGCGAGGTGTATATAAAATAGCTTTATATTTTACTAGGAAAAACTATTAAATACGATACAATTTTACACAAGATATTTATTTATTTATAGAATGGATATACTTAAACCTTGCTACAACACTTATAGGCAGTGTACCTAATCGTAAAGTAGTGTAGTTTTTAGTAAGTCCGGTTCGTTCTACAGGGAAATCTTTAAACAAAGCTCAACGCTATATAAAAATACAAACATATATATAAGTAATATTATTATTATAAAGGGGGGTTTTTACCGTTTAATGACCGGTTTGTCGATTTTAAAACTTTAGTCGCAGTTAAAACCTAATGTAAAATATTAAATAAATAAAAGACTTAATTTAAAGCGTAAAGTAAATAACGATAATGAAATTGCGAATAATAAAAGTGCGATAAAATAAACTTGCGATAATTAAAAAGTACGATAATTAAAAATGCAATTAAATATAATAACAATAAAAAATGCGATAATTAGAAGTGCAATTAAATATAAAATAAAGGAAATTAAATATGAAATAAAAGAATTATGCTTATTTAAACTTCCGTAATCATGATATTTGACGTGTTGATTTTAGTTTTATGCCCATAGGTTAATTGTCCTTTGTCCTGGATTATTTAATATGTCCGTCTGGTTTTTGTCCATAACAGTCCATCAGTCATAAATATAAAGTGCGAGTGTCCTCGTCAAATTATTATTATACCCGAAGTTAAATATTCCAACTAATTGGGGATTCGAATTGTAACAAGGTTTTAATACTTTGTTTAATGAATACACCAGGTTATCGACTGCGTGTAAACCAAGGTTTATTACTTTGTTAACAATTACACCAATTACCCTTGAATGTAATTTCACCCCTGTTTTAATTATTCTAGTGGCTATTAATCCATTCCCGTGTCCGGTTAAATGAACGATTATTCGTACATATAAATACCCCGCCCATCGTGTCCGATCGAGTGTATATGGTAATTTATAGGGACGTCCAATTGTAAATCTTTATATTAACATTAACAAACTATCATTTAGTTAAACAAATATAAAGCCCATTAATAGCCCATAGTCTAATTTCCACAAGTGTCGTTCTTTTATCCAAACCCCAATTATGGTACAAAGCCCAATTACCCAATTTTAGTAATTAGCCCAACATCATGATTACTTCGTTTTAAATAAGCATAATAATAACTTAGCTACGAGACATTAATGTAAAAAGGTTGAACATAACTTACAATGATTAAAAATAGCGTAGCGTTACACGGACAGAATTTCGACTTACACCCTTACAATATTCGCTAACATACCCTTATTTTTAGAATTATAATTAAAATTAAAATTAAAATATAAATTATATATATATATATATATCGTTTACGTATGATAAGAGAAGAAAAAGATTATGAATTTTGATCAGAAATCGGTTGGCTTTATAGGGATTTTTGATTTTTGGGGCTCCGCGACTCGCGGCAAAATCCTCTTCAAACTTCGCGAGTCGCGGAGAATGAATTTACAGCTCACACCCTTGGAGTCTTTCTCTGCCGACGGTTTTATAATATATATATAATATATATATAATTAATATAATTAATTATATATTATATTATATTTATATACATAGTTAACTTGTAATTTTTAGTCCGTTGCGTCGAGCGTTAAGAGTTGACTCTGGTCCCGGTTCCGGATTTTCGAACGTCCTTGCGTACAATTTTATATTTTGTACTTTGCGTTTTGAATCTTGTACTCTTGTAATTTCGAGACGTTTCTTATCAATAATTGAAACCTTTTTGATTGTCTTTTGTATTTTTGAGCTTTTTGGTCGTTTGCGTCTTCAATTCGTCGAATCTGTCTTTTGTCTTCACCTTTTATTATTTAAACGAATATCACTTGTAAATAGAACAATTGCAACTAAAAGCTTGTCTTTCTTGAGGAATAATGCTATGAAATATATGTTCGTTTTTAGCATTATCAAATATTCCCACACTTGAGCTTTGCTTGTCCTCAAGCAATATCGTCTTGAAATACTAGAATCACTTCTTTATTTTTCACACTTTGTACATCAGTGATTTCTATACGGCGGTATAAACAATGGTAGTAACGATATGGTTTACAGTCCCACATGACTATAAAAATTTAGATCCATTAAGGAAATTGGATCTTTATGAAAACATTTGATCTTTTGAAAATTAAATCTAGTTTTTACCCTTGATAAGTTTTCCGGGATAACCCTTTACCGGTGTTTGCAAAATATTTTTGTGGGTTTGGTGGGGTTCAGAATTGAAAATTTTAGCTCAAAACTTGCTGTTTTGTGTCACCCACTTGCTAACCTTGTATTTGGAAAGCAACACGTCCAGTTTACTTGTTCCGTATATTACCTTTCGGCAAACTACCGTCCGGTTGTAAAGGAAAGCGTTGAACAAGCAACTGTTAAGGCAATGTCCCGTGACATGCTTTTGATTATGGTCTATAACGTGTCGGACGCAATTACTATCCTTGGTAGGAGCAATAGTAAAGCTCACCCTTATAATTCTTCGGTCTGGCACAAGGTCCTGTCTTTGACCACTATGCAACCACCGTTCTTACGGTTGACACCCGATTTAGTTCAGGTGACCTAATGAATTCCAGGTGAATTCCTAGGATTTTACGTTCAATGGTAATGAACGCATTGAAAATAGGGTTTTCAGAAAACAAATCGGTTTGTAATTTTGATCAAAATATTTTCTCGTTTAAGCTTGAGTTTAGATATCATCGAATTCCATGAGTTTGTAATTCTCAATCTTTAAGGTCAATCTCTAGGATTGAGTAATATCAGTCTTAAAAGCTGATTTTTAATCTTTAAGGAGATTATCCTTTCTGGGGATCTGATTCATTAGTCTTATCAAGCTAATTTGCACGGTGCCCCCCATTGTACGAAATAAATCCTTCTCATGGTTAGGATAAATCTGACCACATGGCGACCCTGTTTAATGCTGAGGTCCGTGGATTTCCTGCTGATTTTAGTGATGACTTTTCTAGATTTTTCGTCAACCTACAGCTGGTCTGGACGACAACTTCTTGACCTAAATCAAGAAGCGCGTGTCTTTTTCGGAAGACTTTACTTACTTTAATGATGGAATTGATTCATCGTGTAGATCCATCTCTTCTTTTCTTTCATCGGGTAAAACAGTTTAGTTTAGTCCAAAGCAAAAGTATTTTCAGTTATTTGTTACAGATATATGTGACATATGTTTAAGATAACTTGGTAAATTTTCCCACACTTGGCTTTTATTTTCCTTTTTATCGTCCTCTATTCCATTTTAAATGAATTTTAACATTTTAGTTTGTTTCTCAATTTATGTCCTTTCCGAGGTAACAATAATTTCGGTGTTAAAACCTAGTTTTATCGTTCATAAATATGTATAAACATGATTTTGAATTCATTTAATTGAAAATTTTGAAAAATTTTACTAGAATTGGGTAGTCAGTATATAAGACTAGGGCTGTTCTTTTTTATCAGAGAGCACTAGATTCTAATACAACTACTGCTTTACTAGTATTTTTAATGGTAACCAAGTGTTTAAGATAAAAATTTTTAAAATCCGAAAGAATTTAACCCCTTCCCACACTTAAGATCTTGCAATGCCCTCATTTGCAAGAAATCAGTAACAATTTAAATTATTGAGGGTGATTAGTGTGAAAATGATTAAATTTTACCAAAGTTTCCAAATATATTGGCGTTTATTTGCTGAATGATAAATGGTGCACATCATTTGTTCATTCCGTCTTGTTGTTATTTCACATATATTTTGCATCTTGTCGTCAAAATTAGTTGCTTTTGCTGAACTTAATGCCAGTCTTTGAAAATGCGTTGTTTTACCCTGTTGTGTACATAAGATAAACTGCAAACATATATACATATTTTTGAAGTTTGGTATATTACCCCACATTCAAAAATTATTAAAATCTAAGAATAAAAGTTAGATAATTATAAAAATGATTACAATATTAACAAAAGTATTAAACGTATCAATAATTACAAATTACAAAATAAAAAAAAATAATAAGTAAACTAAGGATGATATTGGTACCAATAGGGGATCCAGGCATAACCATAGGTGCTATAGAATGCTTCGGCAGGGTCATACGTAGGATATGGTGGCTGCATCTCTATAGACCAAGGAGGGAAGATGGGTTTCGGTGTAGGAATATAGTTTCTACCTATATGTTGGCAATGAGCTATGATTTGGTTCTGATGAACTTGCCAATCTTCAAATGCTCTCTGTCTAGCATTTTCGTATTCCTGAGAAGCTATAAACCTATGCATTTCTTGCATCTCATTCCCCCCTCCTACATTACCTTGCTGCTGGTTTCTCTCCACCTGTGGATGTCTACCATGGTATCGTACTGCGGCGTTATTTCGCCTCTTCAAAACTTTCGCACCATGGTATACATTTAAACCTATAGTATCGCGGGGTTCTGGTTCTTCTACTAATAATCCCCCCCGACTTATATCCACACCGAGATATTCACCAATCAAAGTAATAAAAATACCACCTCCTATTATGCTATGCGGTCGCATCCCCCGAACCATAGCTGATAAATAATAACCCACACAATATGGTATACTTACAGCGCTTTGTGGGTCTCGAATACACATATGGTAAAACAAATCTTGTTCATTTACTTTTTCCTTGTTCTTACCCCTTTGTGTAATCGAATTAGCTAAAAACCTATGTATCACTCTTAATTCGGCTCTATCTATATCCAAATAAGAGTAATTTCCCCCTTTGAAACGGTGATGGCTTGTCATTTGACTCCACACACCGTGTGTATCAAAATTTTCATCTATCTTTCTACCGTTTAGTATCAATCCTCTACAATCGGCAGACGCTAACTCCTCAGGCGTATATATACGTAAAGCCTGAGCCATGTCCAGTAAAGACATGTGGCGCATCGAACCGCCTAACAAAAATCTAATAAAAGAACGATCGGTTAAACTAGCTACCCGATCATTCAACTCTATACTACATAACAATTCTTCACACCATACTTTATATACAGGTCTACGTATGGTGAATAAACATATCCAGTCATTAAAAGAAGAATTACCATACCTCTGTACAAGTAATTCCCTAATTGGCCCGGCCAATTCTACAGCTTCTAAGGGTCCCCATTCTATGACCCTTGGTACCTCAACAACCTTAGAATGAAGAGTATGCAAACCCCTTTGATATTTTGGATAATCTATCCAAAGTCTGTCAAATCTCAGGTTCGAGTGCAACTCTTCCAAGTGCATATCGGAAAAGGTCATGACTGGATGAGGTATATCCTGCTTGTAGTAGTTATCCACCTCCTGTTGTTCCAAATTCTCAACAGGAGCATTACGGGCTTGGGATGAAGATTCACCCCTTTCATTCTGCAAAACACATCAAACACAATTTTTGTGCATCCAAATATGCATTAGTGTCAGCAAAATCATCAATCAAAATAATTACAATGACATTATCAATTTATATCAAACTTAAGCTCATTTTCACATTTTTATCAAATCTACACTTTTTCAAATAAGCATATACGAAAATGTTCGGCAAGTTCATAAACATTCAACTCAAATAACATGTCAAAATAATCATTACTAGCAATTAAACAAGTCTCAAATGGCATTATCTTTCAAAAATCAAGTTCATGAATTTTAGACTTGAAAAAGTCCACTTTAATTCTCAAAATCATGTTTAGGCTCAAAGTTTGGATCATTTAACTACCTAGACATGTTACACTACTCAATTTAGCAACAATTCATGACAAAAATTGGCCATAACCTGTTTATATCAAAAAGCCCCAAATTGCTCAAGAACACAAACCCTAGATTATTCAAAATTTGAAGTTTAAGGCTTCTAATCATGTTAAACAGCATCAATCTAGGTTATACAAGCATAATACATAAACAATTTAAGCATAATTACACTAAAAAGCATCAAAATCAAATTGGAAAAAAAATAGCTCAAGAACACCAAATTTCGGATTAAATGGTGTTTAGGTGTAGAAATTTACCGTTTTTCTTGAGTAATTCTTAGATAGCATCCTTCTCAACATGATTTTAGCAAAAGATTTGGTGATTAACGGTTAAAAATTGGGATTTTTGGGGTGTTTTTGGGTGTATTTTCGGCAGTATTTCGCAGCTGTTTTTGAGTTTGTGGAGTGTGAAACTGAGCTGTTGCAGCTCTTATTTTTTTTCTGTAATCCGGTCTCTCCGCGAGTCGCGGGGATTAACCCTCCAAACTCCGCGACTCGCGGAGTTTGGTATATTTTTTTTTTTTTTTTTTTATAATCATTAACTTATTAAAACAATTAAGTAATTAATTTTAAAATTTTGTTTCCCTTGTTATTTAGGACGAGGTCGTTTCGGATCGATGTCCTAGTCCGTCCTTCGACAAAATTTTAAAATTTGTCTTTTTGTAGCGATTGTTTTAAAAGCTAAGATTTTTGGGTTTTTTCAATGTTTTTGGTATACTCTAATTCAATAAGATTAAAAATAATGATAATAAAAGTTCTCGTCCTCCCTCGGGTAAAGCAATTTCGGTTCAAAGACCTAGTCTTCAACTTACGACGAATTTTTAAAAATCATATTCTTAACTTAATGAGATAAAGTAAATTTTTTTTTTTAAATTCACACAACTTAAATATAAAATTCAAAATTATTATTAAAAATTCACACCAAACTTAAAATTTGAAATGCATAAAATTAAAAATTTATATTTTAAAAATTAAAAATTTACACCAACTTAATTTCAAACTTATATTAATTTTTCAAATATTTACAATTTTAAATATATTGTTTTTACAAAAATTACAATATTAATTTAAGATTTAAATATTAATTTTAAAAACATGGTAAAAATAAAATTAAAAATCTTTTTGTCTTTTTATCCCACTTTAATCAATCAAATATTATCAAAAATATGCGCCCCTCTTTTCGGTAAAGTTATTTCGGTTCCAAGACCTAATTTAACTCATGACGAATTTTTGAAATATTTTGGTTTGATTGATTAAAGATATTTATACCTTAAGAATAAACGTTAAATTTCGCAGTGATGTAATAAATTTTTGAATGATATCAATAATTTCGGTCGCCAAACCTAATTTTATTCAATACCAATTTAATACTTTTTAGCGAACAAATTAGCGTTTATTATCAAAAGGTTAAAAATAAAAATAAAAATAAAAACTGTACAGACATACCTGTTGAATAGATTTTTTAGTTATATGATCTATCCCATTCATAAGATAGTCGGTTTAATTGATTTTCCATGGCTACATAGGCGTAACCTCGAGCATTCAGTGTCTTTTCTTCTAAACATATGAACGGTCCGTCTCTGCATAAAGTAACAAATTCGGTATTTGAATAGGTTTGATTATTTGAACATTTACCTCCATGTGACCATTTTCCGCATTTGTGACATCTTTCTAGGTGTCGTGCTCTACTTTTCGCTGCGGATTTTGATTTTCCTTTACCAAATTGTAACTTATTATCTTCGCATCTGGATTCTTTTCTAACTCCGTCCATTCTTTCTCTGATTACTGATACTATTTCACTCGGTAGTATGTCATTATTACGTTTAGTGATCAAAGCGTGTAGCATTAGACCATGGTTTAGTTCACAGGCAGTCTTCATTTTGTAAAAACCTAAAAAAAAATAAAAATTCAGAATGGGGGGAGAAGACTAGTTCTTTAGGGTCTGCTAGGGAAAGACCATTCGGGTTCCATTTTCGAGAACTACACGAAAACAGACAATCTAACTCTAACAGAAATACATATTATCCTTTAAAGACTTGATTCTCCCCACACTTAATTAGCTGTGTTGTCGAAATTGTGATTAACTTCGTTGTCGACTTCCATCGGACCATGTATGTAATGTTTAACTCTGTGACCATTAACTTTAAATTCAATCCCATTTGAATTTATCAATTCTATCGTTCCGTATGGGAAAACTCTTTTGACTATGAATGGTCCAGACCATCTTGATTTCAATTTTCCAGGAAATAGCTTGAATCGTGAATTGAAAAGAAGAACTCTGTCTCCTTCTTTAAATTCTTTTGAACTTCTGATTCTTTTATCATGCCATTTTTTCGTTCTTTCCTTATAGATTAACGAATTTTCGTATGCTTCATGTCTTAATTCTTCTAATTCATTTAGTTGACTTAATCGTAGACGTCCGGCTTCATGTAAATCAAGATTACATGTCTTCAAAGCCCAAAATGCTTTGTGTTCAATTTCTACTGGAAGATGACATGCTTTTCCATAAACAAGTCTAAAAGGTGTGGTTCCAATTGGAGTTTTGTAGGCTGTTCTAAAAGCCCAGAGTGCATCCTCCAATTTAATGGACCATTCCTTCGGATTTGATCCTACGGTTTTCTCTAGAATACGTTTTAAGGCTCGGTTGGTATTTTCAACTTGTCCACTTGTTTGTGGATGATATGCGGTGGAGATTTTATGAGTTACTCCATATCTTTTAAGAACTTTCTCAAGTTGATTATTACAGAAATGAGTACCCCGATCACTTATTGGTCGTTTGCGTCTTCAATTCGTCGAATCTGTCTTTTATCTTCACCTTTTATTATTTAAACGAATATCACTTGTAAATAGAACAATTGCAACTAAAAGCTTGTCTTTCTTGAGGAATAATGCTATGAAATATATGTTCGTTTTTAGCATTATCAAATATTCCCACACTTGAGCGTTGCTTGTCCTCAAGCAATATCGTCTTGAAATACTAGAATCACTTCTTTATTTTTCACACTTTGTACATCAGTGATTTCTATACGGCGGTATAAACAATGGTAGTAACGATATGGTTTACAGTCCCACATGACTATAAAAATTTAGATCCATTAAGGAAATTGGATCTTTATGAAAACATTTGATCTTTTGAAAATTAAATCTAGTTTTTACCCTAGATAAGTTTTCCGGGATAACCCTTTACCGGTGTTTGCAAAATATTTTTGTGGGTTTGGTGGGGTTCAGAATTGAAAATTTTAGCTCAAAACTTGCTGTTTTGTGTCACCCACTTGCTAACCTTGTATTTGGAAAGCAACACATCCAGTTTACTTGTTCCGTATATTACCTTTCGGCAAACTACTGTCCGGTTGTAAAGGAAAGCGTTGAACAAGCAACTGTTAAGGCAATGTCCCGTGACATGCTTTTGATTATGGTCTATAACGTGTCGGACGCAATTACTATCCTTGGTAGGAGCAATAGTAAAGCTTACCCTTATAATTTTTCGGTCTGGCACAAGGTCCTGTCTTTGACCACTATGCAACCACCGTTCTTACGGTTGACACCCGATTTAGTTCAGGTGACCTAATGAATTCCAGGTGAATTCCTAGAATTTTACGTTCAATGGTAATGAACGCATTGAAAATAGGGTTTTCAGAAAACAAATCGGTTTGTAATTTTGATCAAAATATTTTCTCGTTTAAGCTTGAGTTTAGATATCATCGAATTCCATGAGTTTGTAATTCTCAATCTTTAAGGTCAATCTCTAGGATTGAGTAATATCAGTCTTAAAAGCTGATTTTTAATCTTTAAGGAGATTATCCTTTCTGGGGATCTGATTCATTAGTCTTATCAAGCTAATTTGCACGGTGCCCCCCATTGTACGAAATAAATCCTTCTCATGGTTAGGATAAATCTGACCACATGGCGACCCTGTTTAATGCTGAGGTCCGTGGATTTCCTGCTGATTTTAGTGATGACTTTTCTAGATTTTTCGTCAACCTACAGCTGGTCTGGACGACAACTTCTTGACCTAAATCAAGAAGCGCGTGTCTTTTTCGGAAGACTTTACTTACTTTAATGATGGAATTGATTCATCGTGTAGATCCATCTCTTCTTTTCTTTCATCGGGTAAAACAGTTTAGTTTAGTCCAAAGCAAAAGTATTTTCAGTTATTTGTTACAGATATATGTGACATATGTTTAAGATAACTTGGTAAATTTTCCCACACTTGGCTTTTATTTTCCTTTTTATCGTCCTCTATTCCATTTTAAATGAATTTTAACATTTTAGTTTGTTTCTCAATTTATGTCCTTTCCGAGGTAACAATAATTTCGGTGTTAAAACCTAGTTTTATCGTTCATAAATATGTATAAACATGATTTTGAATTCATTTAATTGAAAATTTTGAAAAATTTTACTAGAATTGGGTAGTCAGTATATAAGACTAGGGCTGTTCTTTTTTATCAGAGAGCACTAGATTCTAATACAACTACTGTTTTACTAGTATTTTTAATGGTAACCAAGTGTTTAAGATAAAAATTTTTAAAATCCGAAAGAATTTAACCCCTTCCCACACTTAAGATCTTGCAATGCCCTCATTTGCAAGAAAGCAGTAACAATTTAAATTATTGAGGGTGATTAGTGTGAAAATGATTAAATTTTACCAAAGTTTCCAAATATATTGGCGTTTGTTTGCTGAATGATAAATGGTGCACATCATTTGTTCATTCCGTCTTGTTGTTATTTCACATATATTTTGCATCTTGTCGTCAAAATTAGTTGCTTTTGCTGAACTTAATGCCAGTCTTTGAAAATGCGTTGTTTTACCCTGTTGTGTACATAAGATAAACTGCAAACATATATACATATTTTTGAAGTTTGGTATATTACCCCACATTCAAAAATTATTAAAATCTAAGAATAAAAGTTAGATAATTATAAAAATGATTACAATATTAACAAAAGTATTAAACGTATCAATAATTACAAATTACAAAATAAAAAAAAATAATAAGTAAACTAAGGATGATATTGGTACCAATAGGGGATCCAGGCATAACCATAGGTGCTATAGAATGCTTCGGCAGGGTCATACGTAGGATATGGTGGCTGCATCTCTATAGACCAAGGAGGGAAGATGGGTTTCGGTGTAGGAATATAGTTTCTACCTATATGTTGGCAATGAGCTATGATTTGGTTCTGATGAACTTGCCAATCTTCAAATGCTCTCTGTCTAGCATTTTCGTATTCCTGAGAAGCTATAAACCTATGCATTTCTTGCATCTCATTCCCCCCTCCTACATTACCTTGCTGCTGGTTTCTCTCCACCTGTGGATGTCTACCATGGTATCGTACTGCGGCGTTATTTCGCCTCTTCAAAACTTTCGCACCATGGTATACATTTAAACCTATAGTATCGCGGGGTTCTGGTTCTTCTACTAATAATCCCCCCCGACTTATATCCACACCGAGATATTCACCAATCAAAGTAATAAAAATACCACCTCCTATTATGCTATGCGGTCGCATCCCCCGAACCATAGCTGATAAATAATAACCCACACAATATGGTATACTTACAGCGCTTTGTGGGTCTCGAATACACATATGGTAAAACAAATCTTGTTCATTTACTTTTTCCTTGTTCTTACCCCTTTGTGTAATCGAATTAGCTAAAAACCTATGTATCACTCTTAATTCGGCTCTATCTATATCCAAATAAGAGTAATTTCCCCCTTTGAAACGGTGATGGCTTGTCATTTGACTCCACACACCGTGTGTATCAAAATTTTCATCTATCTTTCTACCGTTTAGTATCAATCCTCTACAATCGGCAGACGCTAACTCCTCAGGCGTATATATACGTAAAGCCTGAGCCATGTCCAGTAAAGACATGTGGCGCATCGAACCGCCTAACAAAAATCTAATAAAAGAACGATCGGTTAAACTAGCTACCCGATCATTCAACTCTATACTACATAACAATTCTTCACACCATACTTTATATACAGGTCTACGTATGGTGAATAAACATATCCAGTCATTAAAAGAAGAATTACCATACCTCTGTACAAGTAATTCTCTAATTGGCCCGGCCAATTCTACAGCTTCTAAGGGTCCCCATTCTATGACCCTTGGTACCTCAACAACCTTAGAATGAATAGTATGCAAACCCCTTTGATATTTTGGATAATCTATCCAAAGTCTGTCAAATCTCAGGTTCGGGTGCAACTCTTCCAAGTGCATATCGGAAAAGGTCATGACTGGATGAGGTATATCCTGCTTGTAGTAGTTATCCACCTCCTGTTGTTCCAAATTCTCAGCAGGAGCATTACGGGCTTGGGATGAAGATTCACCCCTTTCATTCTGCAAAACACATCAAACACAATTTTTGTGCATCCAAATATGCATTAGTGTCAGCAAAATCATCAATCAAAATAATTACAATGACATTATCAATTTATATCAAATTTAAGCTCATTTTCACATTTTTATCAAATCTACACTTTTTCAAATAAGCATATACGAAAATGTTCGGCAAGTTCATAAACATTCAACTCAAATAACATGTCAAAATAATCATTACTAGCAATTAAACAAGTCTCAAATGGCATTATCTTTCAAAAATCAAGTTCATGAATTTTAGACTTGAAAAAGTCCACTTTAATTCTCAAAATCATGTTTAGGCTCAAAGTTTGGATCATTTAACTACCTAGACATGTTACACTACTCAATTTAGCAACAATTCATGACAAAAATTGGCCATAACCTGTTTATATCAAAAAGCCCCAAATTGCTCAAGAACACAAACCCTAGATTATTCAAAATTTGAAGTTTAAGGCTTCTAATCATGTTAAACAGCATCAATCTAGGTTATACAAGCATAATACATAAACAATTTAAGCATAATTACACTAAAAAGCATCAAAATCAAATTGAAAAAAAAATAGCTCAAGAACACCAAATTTCGGATTAAATGGTGTTTAGGTGTAGAAATTTACCGTTTTTCTTGAGTAATTCTTAGATAGCATCCTTCTCAACATGATTTTAGCAAAAGATTTGGTGATTAACGGTTAAAAATTGGGATTTTTGGTGTGTTTTTGGGTGTATTTTCGGCAGTATTTCGCAGCTGTTTTTGAGTTTGTGGAGTGTGAAACTGAGCTGTTGCAGCTCTTATTTTTTTTCTGTAATCCGGTCTCTCCGCGAGTCGCGGGGATTAACCCTCCAAACTCCGCGACTCGCGGAGTTTGGTATATTTTTTTTTTTTTTTAATCATTAACTTATTAAAACAATTAAGTAATTAATTTTAAAATTTTGTTTCCCTTGTTATTTAGGACGAGGTCGTTTCGGATCGATGTCCTAGTCCGTCCTTCGACAAAATTTTAAAATTTGTCTTTTTGTAGCGATTGTTTTAAAAGCTAAGATTTTTGGGTTTTTTCAATGTTTTTGGCATACTCTAATTCAATAAGATTAAAAATAATGATAATAAAAGTTCTCGTCCCTCCCTCGGGTAAAGCAATTTCGGTTCAAAGACCTAGTCTTCAACTTACGACGAATTTTTAAAAATCATATTCTTAACTTAATGAGATAAAGTAAATTTTTGTTTTTAAATTCACACAACTTAAATATAAAATTCAAAATTATTATTAAAAATTCACACCAAACTTAAAATTTGAAATGCATAAAATTAAAAATTTATATTTTAAAAATTAAAAATTCACACCAACTTAATTTCAAACTTATATTAATTTTTCAAATATTTACAATTTTAAATATATTGTTTTTACAAAAATTACAATATTAATTTAAGATTTAAATATTAATTTTAAAAACATGGTAAAAATAAAATTAAAAATCTTTTTGTCTTTTTATCCCACTTTAATCAATCAAATATTATCAAAAATATGCGCCCCTCTTTTCGGTAAAGTTATTTCGGTTCCAAGACCTAATTTAACTCATGACGAATTTTTGAAATATTTTGGTTTGATTGACTAAAGATATTTATACCTTAAGAATAAACGTTAAATTTCGCAGTGATGTAATAAATTTTTGAATGATATCAATAATTTCGGTCGCCAAACCTAATTTTATTCAATACCAATTTAATACTTTTTAGCGAACAAATTAGCGTTTATTATCAAAAGGTTAAAAATAAAAATAAAAATAAAAACTGTACAGACATACCTGTTGAATAGATTTTTTAGTTATATGATCTATCCCATTCATAAGATAGTCGGTTTAATTGATTTTCCATGGCTACATAGGCGTAACCTCGAGCATTCAGTGTCTTTTCTTCTAAACATATGAACGGTCCGTCTCTGCATAAAGTAACAAATTCGGTATTTGAATAGGTTTGATTATTTGAACATTTACCTCCATGTGACCATTTTCCGCATTTGTGACATCTTTCTAGGTGTCGTGCTCTTCTTTTCGCTGCGGATTTTGATTTTCCTTTACCAAATTGTAACTTATTATCTTCGCATCTGGATTCTTTTCTAACTCCGTCCATTCTTTCTCTGATTACTGATACTATTTCACTCGGTAGTATGTCATTATTACGTTTAGTGATCAAAGCGTGTAGCATTAGACCATGGTTTAGTTCACAGGCAGTCTTCATTTTGTAAAAACCTAAAAAAAAATAAAAATTCAGAATGGGGGGAGAAGACTAGTTCTTTAGGGTCTGCTAGGGAAAGACCATTCGGGTTCCATTTTCGAGAACTACACGAAAACAGACAATCTAACTCTAACAGAAATATATATTATCCTTTAAAGACTTGATTCTCCCCACACTTAATTAGCTGTGTTGTCGAAATTGTGATTAACTTCGTTGTCGACTTCCATCGGACCATGTATGTAATGTTTAACTCTGTGACTATTAACTTTAAATTCAATCCCATTTGAATTTATCAATTCTATCGTTCCGTATGGGAAAACTCTTTTGACTATGAATGGTCCAGACCATCTTGATTTCAATTTTCCAGGAAATAGCTTGAATCGTGAATTGAAAAGAAGAACTCTGTCTCCTTCTTTAAATTCTTTTGAACTTCTGATTCTTTTATCATGCCATTTTTTCGTTCTTTCCTTATAGATTAACGAATTTTCGTATGCTTCATGTCTTAATTCTTCTAATTCATTTAGTTGACTTAATCGTAGACGTCCGGCTTCATGTAAATCAAGATTACATGTCTTCAAAGCCCAAAATGCTTTGTGTTCAATTTCTACTGGAAGATGACATGCTTTTCCATAAACAAGTCTAAAAGGTGTGGTTCCAATTGGAGTTTTGTAGGCTGTTCTAAAAGCCCAGAGTGCATCCTCCAATTTAATGGACCATTCCTTCGGATTTGATCCTACGGTTTTTTCTAGAATACGTTTTAAAGCTCGGTTGGTATTTTCAACTTGTCCACTTGTTTGTGGATGATATGCGGTGGAGATTTTATAAGTTACTCCATATCTTTTAAGAACTTTCTCAAGTTGATTATTACAGAAATGAGTACCCCGATCACTTATTAAAGCTTTCGGTGTTCCAAACCTTGCAAAAAGACGTTTTAAAAAGTTGACTACAACTCGTGTATCGTTAGTTGGGAGAGCTTGTGCTTCCACCCATTTAGATACATAATCAATGGCTACGAGTATATATAGATTATTATTAGATTTTGGAAATGGACCCATAAAGTCAATACCCCAAATGTCAAATACTTCACATACTTGGATGACATTTTATGGCATTTCATCACGTTGACTTATTTTTCCGGCCCTTTGACATGCATCACAGGATTTGCAAAGAAGGTGTGTGTCTTTGTAAATTGTAGGCCAATAGAATCCAGCTTCATAAACTTTTATTGCTGTTAGTTGAGGCCCATAATGCCCTCCTGTTGGTCCTGTGTGACAATGGTTTAAAATTTTACTAGCTTCATCTCCAAATACACATCGGCGTATTATTCCATCGGGACAACTTTTAAACAGGTGTGGATCTTCCCAGAAATAGTGTTTTATATCACTGAAGAATTTCTTTCGTCTTTGGTACGATAATCCTTTTTCAAGGAATCCACAAACTAAGTAGTTTCATAGTCTGCAAACCATGGGATTTCTTTATAATCTATCTTCAATAGATATTCATCTGGGAAGTTGTCTTGTATGGCCGATTCATTTAGAACTTCTAATTCGGGATTTTCAAGACGAGAAAGATGATCAGCGGTGAGATTTTCTGCTCCTCTTTTATCTCGGATTTCAATATCAAACTCTTGTAAGAGTAAGATCCAACGGATTAATCTTGGTTTAGCATCTTGTTTTGAAAATAGGTATCTAAGAGCAGAATGGTCGGTATAGACCACCGTTTTTGCTAGAACGAGATATGATCGAAATTTGTCAAAAGCAAAGACAATAGCAAGGAGTTCTTTTTCAGTAGTTGTATAGTTCGTTTGTGCTCCTTGTAATGTCTTACTAGCATAATATATAGGTTGAAATCGTTTTTCAATCCTTTGTCCTAAAACGGCTCCCATTGCAAAATCACTTGCATCGCACATTAGTTCAAATGGTAGATTCCAATTTGGTGTTATCATGATCGGTGCATTAGTGAGTTTTTCTTTAAGAATATTAAAAGATTTGATACACTCATCTGAAAAGATGAATGGCGCATCCTTTTCTAGGAGTTTATTCATAGGAGTGGCAATTTTAGAAAAATCTTTTATGAAACGTCGGTAAAAACCGGCATGCCCTAGGAAACTCCTAACTCCTCTAACATTGGTGGGATGTGGAAGTTTAGCAATTACATCTACTTTAGCTCTATCCACTTCAATTCCTTCTTTTGAAATTTTATGTCCAAGAACGATGCCTTCTTTAACCATGAAATGGCATTTCTCCCAATTAAGTACTAGATTTGATTTTTTGCATCTAATTAGCATTCGTTCCAGATTAACTAGACATGATTTAAATGTATCACCGAAGACTGAAAAGTCATCCATGAATACTTCCATGCATTCTTCTATCATGTCGTGAAAAATCGCCATCATACACCTTTGAAAGGTTGCAGGGGCGTTGCAAAGTCCAAATGGCATGCGTTTGTAAGCAAAAGTACCATAAGGGCACGTGAATGTGGTTTTCTCTTGGTCCTCGGGTGCTATTGGAATTTGAAAATATCCGGAAAATCCATCTAGAAAACAATAGTAACTATTTCCGGCTAATCTTTCCAACATTTGATCTATGAAAGGTAAGGGAAAGTGATCTTTTCTGGTGGCGTCATTTAATTTTCTATAATCAATACATACACGCCATCCTGTTACAGTCCTAGTAGGAATAAGCTCATTTTTCTCATTTGTAATGACAGTCATGCCACCCTTCTTAGGTACGCATTGAACTGGGCTTACCCATGGACTATCAGAAATTGGATATATCAAACCTGCATCTAGCAGTTTAATAATCTCTTTCTTAACTACATCTTGCATATTAGGATTTAGTCTTCATTGGCGTTGCACATACGTTTTATGACCTTCTTCCATAAGGATTTTATGTGTGCAATACGAAGGACTTATTCCTTTAATATCATGAATCTTCCATGCAATGGCTGGTTTATGAGCTTTCAACACAGAAATGAGTTGTGATTTCTCATTTTCAGTAAGAGAAGACGATATTATTACAGGTAATTCAGATTCACCATGTAAATAAGCGTATTCCAAATGGTTTGGAAGTGGCTTTAACTCTAATTTCGGAGGTTCTTCTATCGATGATTTATATCGATATCTGTCTTCTTCTTTTAGCATTTGAATTTCTTCTGTTGTTGGTTCATATCCATTAGCTATAAGTGTAGCTAACATTTCAGCTTCATCAATTGGTTCATTACCTTCTCCTAAAGAACATTCGCCTGTTCCTTGTAATTCTGGAAATTCTTCTAATAATTCTGCATGTGCATCTATAGTTTGAATATAATAACATGTATCATCTGCAGATTGTGGTTGTTGCATTGCTCTATCAACTGAAAAGGTAACACTCTCATCCTCTATACTTAGGGTCAGTTTCTTACCGAACACGTCTATCATTGCTTTAGCCGTGTTTAAGAATGGTCTTCCTAATATGAGAGGAACTTGAGAATCTTCTTCCATGTCCAAAACCACAAAATCTACTGGAAATACTAAAGTACCAACTTTAACTAGCATGTTCTCCATTATCCCTCTAGGATATTTTATTGATCTATCGGCTAGTTGTATGCTTATTCTGGTTGGTTTCAATTCTCCAAGGTCTAGTTTAGTGTATAGTGAATACGGCATTAGATTTATACTAGCACCTAAATCAGCCAATGCTTCTATTGAACTAAGACTACCCAGAAAACATGGAATTGTGAAACTTCCTGGATCAGAGAGTTTTTCGGGTATCTTATTAAACAGCACTGCTGAACAATTTGCATTCATAGTGACAGCCGAGAGTTCTTCCATTTTCTTTCTATTTGTGATTAGATCTTTCAAGAATTTAGCATATCTAGGCATTCCTGAAATCACATCAATGAAAGGAAGATTTACATTTATCTGTTTAAACATATCCAAAAATTTGGATTGCTCGGCTTCAAGTTTTTCTTTCTTCATTTTACTCGGGTAAGGAAGTGGTGGTTGGTATGGTTTAACATAAGGTTTATCCTTAACTGTGTTATTTTCATTAACTTTTTCAACTACCGGTTCTTTTTCCTTATCTTGATCAGGTTGTGGTTCTTGTGGAGTTGGAATGGTTTCATCAGAAGTTACAGGTATTTCAGGTGGTTTAAGTGTTGTACCACTTCTTGTGGTAATGGCTTTAGCTGTTTCATTCCGGGGGTTAGCATTTGTATCACTAGGTAGACTTCCCGGTTTTCTTTCACCTATTAACCTTGCTAGGTTACTTACTTCTTGTTCCAGATTTTGAATAGAAGCTTGTTGATTTCTAAATGCTTGAGCATTTTGTTCATTTGTTTGTTTCTGAGATGTGAAAAACTGCGTTTGAGTTTCAACTAGCTTCGTCATCATATCTTCTAAATTCGGTTTTTTATCATCGGTTTGTTGTGGTGGTTTGTTTTGAAAATTAGGTCTTTGCTGGTTGTAAGTATTATTGGATACTTGTTGATTGCTAGGACCTTGTTGGTTGTTGTATGGAATATTTCGGTTATAATTCTGGTTTTGATTGTAAATTGGTCTTGGCGGTTGATAATTATTCTGATAATTATTTCCAGGCCTTTGGTTTATGTATGAAATATTCTCTCTTTGTTCCATTGTTAATTCAATACTGAGACAATCTTTTGTCAAATGTGGTCCTCCACACTGCTCACAACTAATTCGTATTGAGTGAATATCCTTAGTCATCTTTTCCATTCGTCTCTCCACAGCATCTATCTTTGCGGAAATGGAATCTAAGTCATGGCTAGAATCGGCTCTAGCTGCTTTAGATGATCTAATGATGTCTTTTTCTTGGTGCCACTCATGTGAGTGGGAAGCAGTATTATCAATAATTTTGTAAGCATCAGTTTCGGTTTTCTTCATAATAGAACCACCAGCTGCTATATCTATGTCTTTTCTTGTAGTGATGTCGCATCCTTGGTAGAATATTTGTACTATTTGACAGGTGTCTAAACCATGTTGCGGACATCCTCTTAACAACTTTCCATATCTTGTCCATGCCTCATATAGAGTTTCATTTGGTTTCTGTGTGAACGTAACAATTTCTGCTTGAAGTCTTACGGCTTTAGATGCAGGAAAGAATTGTTTAAGAAATTTGTCAACTAAAACGTCCCATGTATCGATCGCCCCTTCAGGTAACGATTCCAACCAATCTTTGGCTTCTCCCTTTAAAGTCCAGGGAAATAACATGAGATATATCTGTTCATCCTCCACTTCTCGGATTTTAAATAGTGTGCAGATTCTATTAAAGGTACGTAGATGTTCATTTGGATCTTCCTTCGGTGCACCACTAAATTGGCATTGATTAGTCACCATGTGTAGAATTTGTCCTTTGATTTCATAATCTGGCGCATTAATGTCTGGATGAGTAATTGCGTGACCTTGGCCAGTGCGTTTAGCTCTCATTCGGTCTTCCATACATAAAGGTTCCAGATTCTCCATAATTAAATTTGTTGAATCGGTATCACTAGATGATTCTGATTTAATGGTTCGTTCCTCAACAATCTCTGTTTGAATGATTGGTGGCTCCGGAGGAAAGTTTAGTGGTTCAGGATCTACGAACCGTTCATGAATATTCTCTGGATTCTCAATTGTGAGGTCGGGTTCAAAAAATGGATTATCGGAAATTTGAACTGAAGTACTTGGTCGACTGGATGACGATTCTAAAGAAAAATCAACGGCGGTTATATTTGCTAAATGTCTTGATCTAGTTACAGGTGGTGAACGTACAAAAGGTGATGAACGTCTTGCTCGGTGCATTCACTGAATATCCTATTAGTTTTTAAAAGGAAAGAAAAATTATAATAAGTTATCCAATCAATAGACTTTTCTGATTTTGCCCACGTTTCGAATAGCCAAAAGATGCAGCAGAGGGGCAGGATTCGTTTGGTCTCAATATAATTGAGGACTGTTTGGCTCCAATAACCCGGTCCACGTACAAATCCAACTATTACTACGAACCAGAAAATTTTGATGTCTATCAATTTAACCACTCAAAATAAATTTTCGTAATTTTAAGAAATTTTAGATAAGAAGTAGAAAAAAATTCTAAGTCCTAAAAACTAGAATGGCCAGAAATAAGAAAGAAAAAGAGAGTTCGTCGAAAAAGGTCGAAAAAGAAAAAAAATGGTTGAAAAATAAAAGGTGACGGAAAAATAAAAGAAACTTATCAAAACTTAAAAATACTTAACTAACCTAACCTTATTACTACAACTAACTTAAAATTATAATCGCAAATTGAAATTACTAATTGGAATGATAATTGATACATAGTAAAAAGGTGTCTAAAAATATTAAAGCTTACAAGAAAAACTAAATCCCAATTGGAAATAACTTAAAAAGAAACTAAAACTTAAAATGGCGTCGCAAAATTCTAAAGCACCTAAATCTTAGTCTAAAGAAAAAGCACTTAAGGAATTCTACGGCAAAGCCTAAAAATCTAGGAGTAAAAATAACTATAGCAAAAACTAAGTTTAAAATTAAATATGAGAGAAAAATACAAATATTATGCTACAACGATTAAAAAGGAACAAAATATAAAAATATACAAAAAGTTGTAAAAAGTACAATTTTTATAAAAATATTATTTTTATATTATTTTTTTAATAAAACTACTAATTTTACAATTTAATTAAACTAATTTAACTAAATAAAACAAATTAAATAAAAAGTAAATCTTAAAATAAAACTAATAATAATAATAATTATTATTATTAGGGTTAAATAATAATAATAATTAATTAATACCCGTAATTAATGCTGAATTAGGGCTTCTGTCGCCTGTCAGAGAAGCTCCGCGAGTTGCGGTAATTTATAAAGAAAACCCCGCGAGTCGCGGGGTTCAGAAATTCAGATGACAGCTTATTAAATTCGACACGTTTTTCTTTATTTAATTTTTTTTTTATTTTCTGTTTTTATATAAATAAAAGATATTTAAATAAAACTTATATTTTTATAAACTAAAATAAAAATAAAGAAACTTATAAAACTTAAATATTTAACAAAATCTTAAAAATACTTATATTTTTGTTTTTCTTTTTATATTTTTGAATAATTAAAACGTATTTTTACAAAAACGAATTTTAATAAAAGTTAACTAAAAATCTTTTTTTTTTATATTAGCGTTGCGCTTCCGGCGTTTAAGAGTGTCCCCGGCAGCGGCGCCAAAAATACTTGATGTTATGCGAGGTGTATATAAAATAGCTTTATATTTTACTAGGAAAAACTATTAAATACGATACAATTTTACACAAGATATTTATTTATTTATAGAATGGATATACTTAAACCTTGCTACAACACTTATAGGCAGTGTACCTAATCGTAAAGTAGTGTAGTTTTTAGTAAGTCCGGTTCGTTCCACAGGGAAATCTTTAAACAAAGCTCAACGCTATATAAAAATACAAACATATATATAAGTAATATTATTATTATAAAGGGGGGTTTTTACCGTTTAATGACCGGTTTGTCGATTTTAAAACTTTAGTCGCAGTTAAAACCTAATGTAAAATATTAAATAAATAAAAGACTTAATTTAAAGCGTAAAGTAAATAACGATAATGAAATTGCGAATAATAAAAGTGCGATAAAATAAACTTGCGATAATTAAAAAGTACGATAATTAAAAATGCAATTAAATATAATAACAATAAAAAATGCGATAATTAGAAGTGCAATTAAATATAAAATAAAGGAAATTAAATATGAAATAAAAGAATTATGCTTATTTAAACTTCCGTAATCATGATGTTTGACGTGTTGATTTTAGTTTTATGCCCATAGGTTAATTGTCCTTTGTCCTGGATTATTTAATATGTCCGTCTGGTTTTTGTCCATAACAGTCCATCAGTCATAAATATAAAGTGCGAGTGTCCTCGTCAAATTATTATTATACCCGAAGTTAAATATTCCAACTAATTGGGGATTCGAATTGTAACAAGGTTTTAATACTTTGTTTAATGAATACACCAGGTTATCGACTGCGTGTAAACCAAGGTTTTATTACTTTGTTAACAATTACACCAATTACCCTTGAATGTAATTTCACCCCTGTTTTAATTATTCTAGTGGCTATTAATCCATTCCCGTGTTCGGTTAAATGAACGATTATTCGTACATATAAATACCCCGCCCATCGTGTCCGATCGAGTGTATATGGTAATTTATAGGGACGTCCAATTGTAAATCTTTATATTAACATTAACAAACTATCATTTAGTTAAACAAATATAAAGCCCATTAATAGCCCATAGTCTAATTTCCACAAGTGTCGTTCTTTTATCCAAACCCCAATTATGGTACAAAGCCCAATTACCCAATTTTAGTAATTAGCCCAACATCATGATTACTTCGTTTTAAATAAGCATAATAATAACTTAGCTACGAGACATTAATGTAAAAAGGTTGAACATAACTTACAATGATTAAAAATAGCGTAGCGTTACACGGACAGAATTTCGACTTACACCCTTACAATATTCGCTAACATACCCTTATTATTAGAATTATAATTAAAATTAAAATTAAAATATAAATTATATATATATATATATCGTTTACGTATGATAAGAGAAGAAAAAGATTATGAATTTTGATCAGAAATCGGTTGGCTTTATAGGGATTTTTGATTTTTGGGGCTCCGCGACTCGCGGCAAAATCCTCTTCAAACTCCGCGAGTCGCGGAGAATGAATTTACAGCTCACACCCTTGGAGTCTTTCTCTGCCGACGGTTTTATAATATATATATAATATATATATAATTAATATAATTAATTATATATTATATTATATTTATATACATAGTTAACTTGTAATTTTTAGTCCGTTGCGTCGAGCGTTAAGAGTTGACTCTGGTCCCGGTTCCGGATTTTCGAACGTCCTTGCGTACAATTTTATATTTTGTACTTTGCGTTTTGAATCTTGTACTCTTGTAATTTCGAGACGTTTCTTATCAATAATTGGAACCTTTTTGATTGTCTTTTGTATTTTTGAGCTTTTTGGTCGTTTGCGTCTTCAATTCGTCGAATCTATCTTTTGTCTTCACCTTTTATTATTTAAACGAATATCACTTGTAAATAGAACAATTGCAACTAAAAGCTTGTCTTTCTTGAGGAATAATGCTATGAAATATATGTTCGTTTTTAGCATTATCAACGCTCCTGTTTTGTTTGTGAAGAAGAAGGAAGGATCTTCCAGCATGTGTATCGACTACCACGAACTCAACAAATTGACGATTAAGAATCGGTATCCCCTTCCCAGAATTGACGATCTTTTCGATCAGCTGCAAGGATCAAGCGTTTACTCTAAGATCGATTTGCGATCCGGTTATCACCAGTTGAGGGTGAAGGAGAGCGATGTGATGAAGACTGCGTTCAGAACCCGTTATGGCCATTATGAGTTTCTTGTGATGCCATTCGGTTTAACTAACGCACCTACCGTGTTTATGGATCTCATGAATCGCATATGCAAACCATATCTGGACTAGTTTGTTATCATCTTCATAGATGATATTCTCATCTATTCCAAAAGCGAAGAAGAACATGAGGAACATCTTTGACTCATGCTTGAACTCTTGAGACAAGAGCAACTCTATGCCAAATTCTCCAAGTGTGAATTTTGGTTGAAGGAAGTCCAATTTCTTGGTCATATCGTGAGCGATAAAGGTATCAAAGTTGATCCCGCAAAGATCGAAGCTATCAGCAAGTGGGAAACTCCCACTACTCCTACTCATATCCGCCAATTCTTAGGCCTCGCCGGTTACTATCATAGATTCATCGAAGTTTTCTCTTTGATTGCGCGTCCTTTGACTGCATTAACTCACAAGGGGAAGAAGTTCGTTTGAGAAACCAAGCAAGAGTCGGCATTCCAAACCCTGAAGCAGAAGTTAACCACTGCTCCTATTTTATCGCTTCCCGAAGGCAGTGATGAATTTGTTGTTTATTGCGATGCCTCGAAAAATGGTTTTGGGTGTGTACTAATGCAACGAACGAAAGTTATTGCTTATGCCTCCCGACAACTAAAGATTCACGAGCGAAATTACACAACGCATGATCTTGAACTTAAAGCTGTTGTCTTCGCACTCAAATTGTGGAGACACTATCTTTATGGAACCAAGAGTACTATCTTCACCAATCATAAAAGCCTCCAACACATCTTTGATCAGAAGCAACTGAATATGAGACAGCGTCGATGGATTGAGACGTTGAACGACTATGATTGTGAACGTTGTTAACACCCTGGCAAGGCAAATATTGTAGCTGATGCCTTGAGCCGAAAGGAGAGAATGGTACCACTTCATGTCCGTGCATTGAACATCACCATTCAGACGAATCTCAATAACCAGATCCGCGTAGCTCAAGATGAGGCCCTCAAGGAGGAGAATATTTCTCAAGAGCACTTGAACATTCTCTTTTCTCGATTTGAGGTCAAGGGGACTGGACTCCGATACCTTACCGGAAGAATTTGGGTGCCTAGTTATGGGGATTTATGGAGCCTTATTCTAGACGAAGCCCACAAGTCAAGGTATTCGATTCATCCAGGAGCTGGTAAGATGTACCACGACCTCAAGGTTCAATATTGGTGGCCGAACCTTAAAAGGGATGTTGCAGCTTATGTTGGAAAGTTTTTAACTTGTTCCAAGATCATAGCCGAATGTCAGAAGCCGTCTGAATTACTCCAACAACCCGAAATCCCGCAATGGAAGTGGGAAGGAATAACAATGGATTTCATCACAAAACTACCGAAGATGGTAGGAGGTTATGATACCATCTGGGTTATCATTGACCGTCTTACCAAATCTGCACACTTCCTAGCCATGAAGGAAATTGATACGATGGAGAGACTCGCGCAATTATACATAAAGGAAGTTGTATCTCGATACGGTGTACCATTATCGATTATTTCAGACCGAGATAACCGTTTTGCTTCTAGATTTTGGCGTTCCTTGCAAGAAGCCTTGGGAACACATCTCGACATGAGTACCGCATATCATCCGCAGACTGATGGACAAAGTGAACAACGATTCAGACTTTGGAGGACATGTTGCGTGCTTGCGTTATTGATTTCGAAAAAGCTTGGGAAAAGCATTTGCCGCTAGCAGAATTTTCTTACAACAACAGCCATCATTCTAGTATTAATGCCGCACCTTTCAAAGCATTATATGGCCGCAAGTGCCGTTCTCCTATCTGTTGGGCCGAAGTAGGTGAAAAGCAACTCACCGGACCCGAACTCGTTCATGAAACAACCGAGAAGATTGTCCAAATTCAAGCGAGACTCAAGACAGCCCGTGATCGTCAAAAGAGTTATGCTGACCTTAAACATGGAGATCGTGAATTCCAAATCAGCGACCGCGTTATGTTGAAAGTCGCACCATGGAAAGGTGTAATCCGTTTCAGAAAGCGTGGGAAGTTAAATCCGCGATACATTGGCCCTTTTGAAGTCTTGGAGTGTATTGGACCCGTTGCTTACCGTTTGGATCTTCCGAATCAGTTGAGCGATGTTCATCCTACTTTTCACGTGTCGAATCTGAAGAAGTGTCTTGTGGAACCAGAACTCGTCATACCACTTGAGGAGCTTACGATTGATAACAAGCTTCATTTCGTGGAAGAACCTATCAAAATTATGGACCGTGAGGTCAAGACCTTGAAACGCAATAAGATTCCGATCGTCCGAGTCCGCTGGAATGCCAAACGAGGACCCGAGTTTACTTGGGAACGAGAGGATCAAATGATGCAGAAGTATCCTCACCTCTTCCCGACTCTACCATCTACCTCATCCTAAATTTTTGGGATGAAATTTTCATTAACAAGTGGGTAATGTAACGACCCGACGTTTTTGACTTGCTTTTGTGCTTTGTGTTTTCGCGAAACTGCATATTTGTGTGTACTGAGATATATTATGCTCTGGGATCTTTCTACATATGGATTACTTTCGTTTATATATTAAAATGTTCCTTTAAGTACGTAGGATACTTAACTTAACCCTCGGAAGCCTTTATTGCCGTTAGTGTCACTTGACGTTTTTAACGAACTGCGTACTGCGTACACGTTTAACTTTTTTCGTAATTGAAATATTATGACTACGAAATACTAATTGTTATTTTAGAATAACAATTACCTGGGTTTTTGGATGCTTAATTACGCTTAGTAATTTACTAGAGCACACTAGTTAGTCTTGTTGGACTTTCTACCTTGTTAGACCTTATGCCATCCTACACTAGCTAGTGGACTATTTAATTAGCCCAATTATACATAACTAGTGACCCATTAATAAGTAAGACAAATGCCCATTTATTAGAGGGAACATACTAGCATATTTGTCAAGTATTATCCTTAATGTTACATGGGATCCTAACATAAGCACCAACTTTAGACAACCATTAACCAAAAAGCAAAAAGGTGTCCCCCTTGTCCCCCCTTGAAACCCACGGCCACCACACCCCCACCCTCACCTCACCACCTATAAATACAAGCCTTATTTCATCTATTTTACACTTGCTCTCATTTGCATTTTACACACACTTACTCTTTAATTCATTCTCTAGTCTTTCTCTCTCTAAAAAGTGTAAGTATTTGATTTTTCTTCCTCTTATTCTCTTCTCTTTCACGAATTCATCATCATCATCATGGGTCTAGCTTTTTAGCTTTTGATCTTGATTACATCTTGTAGATTCAAACATGGATTTGAATCCTTCAAGAACATGGAAGATTCAAGCTTTCTAGCTTTGAATCTTCACCTATTTTGTAGATCTAAATCTTTTAGCTTTAATCTTATTATTTTATTATAAAGATTCAAACTTGTGTTTGTAATCTTCATGTAACTTAAAGATCCAAGCTTTATGCTTCAAGATCTTCAAGAACAACCAAGATTCAAGCTTTCTAGCTTTGAATCTTCATATCTTTTGTTGGATCTAAGTTTTCTAACTTATGATCTCATTACTTTGTTATAAAGATCAAAACTTATGTTTATGGTCTTCATGTAACTTAAAGATCTAAGCTTTATGCTTCAAGATCTTCAAGAACACCAAAGATTCAAGCTTTCTAGCTTTGTAATCTTATAACTTGTGTGAAAAGGATCCAAGCTCTCTAGCTTAAGGTTCCATCACTTCATTTGATTAAGATTGTGTTCATATTTGTTTGATTGAAGTAAAGTTTGTAGCTTTAGTTGTAAATAGAATTTGTATTTGTGTTAAGAGTAAGGATATGATGTAACCTTGGTTCATCATCCATCTAAGACTCTTAAATGAGTTGTGTTCTTAATTGGTCTTAACATATTATGTTTTTATGGTTGAATCTTGGTCAATGTGATGCTAACCCATCAAAGATTTGTACACTTGAAGCTTACAAGCATCAAGAATAAGAACCGTGATGAGCATCAAGCACCAAGAACCACACCAGAGCACTTGTTTATAGATTTTCGGGATCTGATCAGATTCTTGGACTTCTGTAAAACTGATTTTCAGTTACTTCGTTTCGAGTAGATGACTTTTCGTTTAGGCCTCATCTTAATCTGATATACGGTTTAGGATTTATAGCCCTCCGAAAGTCACTACGCCTTTGTAACGTTGTGCTGAAATTTCTGACCTACTCGCACTTAAACCGTCGCCACGGTCAAATGAAGATGAGTTAGGTTCTGAAAATTGGTCAGCTCTTAGAGGACTCATATACCATAGCCCACTGACTACGTATCTTTTCGTTTTGTATAGAGGTCGTAGCAGCTGGCCGAATTCAGCCTATTGTTTCGATCTCTATTCTTGTCAAACTTACTTAGCTTTTATGATGATGAATGATGATGATGATGACACTTAAACTTAATTTTTTCACTTTTAAACCTTTTGGGACAACATACTGACCTAGTAACCTTTGACTTAGCTTGACAACCTTTCGTACGGACTTACTACATGCATACGTTTCATATCGACTTTTACTGCTTATTCACTGTGAGTTATAGCTTCCCTTTTTACTTATACTATTTTTGGGACTGAGAATACATGCGCTTTTTATGTTTTACTTACTTGACACGAGAACTTAAACTTATTGCATGTGTGGGTTATATAACGGCATAAACTTTCCCCTTAGCACGGTAACGTTTAATCATTGGTTTTGAACCGGTGAACGCGAATATTAGATATGGATCCATAGGGTTTGACATCCCCACTTGAGCTAGTCGCGCTAGCATTTAACGGGTGTTTGAAACTTCGAGGACATACGCGCACACCAAGTGTACTTTTAGAGGGTATTATTATTACGTTAAGTTAGTTACCGGGTGCCCACGGACAAGCATATACTTTTCATACTGTTTTGAATACGATAACTCGTGGTCTACATTACTTTACTATTTACAAACTATAGCTCACCAACATTCGTGTTGAATTTTAAGCGTGTATTTCTCAGGTGCTTAGACGATGTTGCTTCCTCTGTTAGACTTGCTGTCTTGGTATTATAGACTTGCTATTATGGACCTGCTGTGTTAGATTTCTGCTGCATTACTTAGAGATGTCTCAATCATGAAACTTTTATCTTGCATTCGTAACTTATGTTATTTTCAAATAATGACTTTGTAACGACTTTTGTGTCACGTTATCTTTTGTAAACGCTATCTTTTTATGAATGCAAAACTGGTTTTCAAACAACATGTAGTATTTGACCGTGTAAAGATCCTGTTGTTGACGAATCGTACACGATGGTTTTGTACAGGGCGTCACAATACCACTCAAGGCAATTTTGTGGGACAATCTGATGTTGATGTTCCTCCGGGTTTTTTTACCAACTATACGATATATGCACGAAATACATAATTGGCTCCCGGTACATCGGAACAAAGAAGGTGACAACGAGACCTTAGATACCGTTAATAATAAAGATAGTGACACCATTAACCCAACCGATGCTAATCTTGCACTAGCTATGTCATTGCCGAATGATTCTGTTAATGTACATGTTGATCATATTAATGAGAATGTGTGCTCTAATAGGACCGATTTAAAGAATCCAAAGATGGAATGTAATGTTTCAAAGATCAAGGCTCCAAGCAATCCTACATCTAGCAACGAACAATCGCTATCAAATTGTAGCTCGGGTTTAAAAGAATTTGACTCGGATATTGGGCTTGAGTGAATCCGTCAGGGAAGTAACTTTTATTACTCATTCGTTTTCTTTTTAAATAATTGTTTAAAAAGAAAATAATATCGTTAAACGTAAGTGGGATTGGGAAACTTGAAAAACAAAAATTTAATTGGGTTAAAAAATTAATTCGTTTTCATAATCCGGACATTTTTGCTATTCAAGAATCCAAAAGCCTTATTCCATACAAGCCTTATTCCATCTATTTTACACTTCTTCTCATTTGCATTTTACACACACTTACTCTCTAATTATTTCTCTAGTCTTTCTCTCTCTAAAAAGTGTAAGTATTTGATTTTTCTTCCTCTTATTCTCTTCTCTTTCACGAATTCATCTTCATCATCAGGGGTCTAGCTTTTTAGCTTTTGATATTGATTACGTCTTGTAGATTCAAATCAAGAACATGGAAGATTCAAGCTTTCTAGCTTTGAATCTTCACCTATTTTGTAGATCTAAATCTTTTAGCTTTAATCTTGTTATTTTGTTATAAAGATTCAAACTTGTGTTTGTAATCTTCATGTAACTTAAAGATCTAAGCTTTATTCTTCAAGATCTTCAAGAACAACCAAGATTCAAGCTTTCTAGCTTTGAATCTTCATATCTTTTGTTGGATCTAAGTTTTCTAACTAATGATCTTATTACTTTGTTATAAAGATCAAAACTTGTGTTTATGGTCTTCATGTAACTTAAAGATCTAAGCTTTATGCTTCAAGATCTTCAAGAACACCAAAGATTCAAGCTTTCTAGCTTTGTAATCTTATAACTTGTGTGAAAATGATCCAAGCTCTCTAGCTTAGGGTTTCATCACTTCATTTGATTAAGATTGTGTTCATATTTGTTTGATTGAAGTAAAGTTTGTAGCTTTAGTTGTAAATAGAATTTGTATTTGTGTTAAGACTAAGGATATGATGTAACCTTGGTTCATCATCCATCTAAGACTCTTAAATGAGTTGTGTTCTTACTTGGTCTTAACATATTGTGTGTTGATGGTTGAATCTTAGTCAAGGTGATGCTAACCCATCAAAGAGTTATATACACTTGAAGCTTACAAGCATCAAGAATGAGAACCGTGATGAGCATCAAGCACCAAGAACCCCACCGGAGCACTTGTTTACTGATTTTTGGGATCTGATCAGATTCCTGGACTTCTGTAAAATTGATTTGAAGTTAATTCGTTTCGAGTAGATGACTTTTCGTTTAGGCCTCGTCTTAATCTGATATACGGTTTAGGATTTATAGCCCTCCGAAAGTCACTACGCCTTTGTAACGTTGTGCTGAAATTTCTGACCTACTCGCACTTAAACCGTCGCCACAGTCAAACAAAGACGAGTTAGGTTCTGAAAATTGGTCAGCGATTAGAAGACTCATATACGGAGCCATAGTCACTGACTACGCGTCTTTTCTATTTGTATAGAGCTCGTAGCAGCTGACTGAAGTCATCCTATTGTTTTGATCTCTATTCTTGTCAAACTTACTTAGCTTTTATGATGATGAATGATCATGATGATGACACTTAAACTTAATTTGTTCACTTTTAAACCTTTTGGGACAACATACTGACCTAGTTACCTTTGACTTAGGTGGACGACCTTTCGGACCGACTTACTACCTGCATACGTTTCATATCGACTTTTACTGCTTATTCACTGTGAGTTATAGCTTCCATTTTTTACTTATACTATTTTTGGGACTGAGAATACATGCGCTTTTTATGTTTTACTTACTTGACACGAGAACTTAAACTTATTGTATGTGTGGGTTATATAACGGCATAAACTTTCCCTTTAGCAGGTAACGTTTAATCATTGGTTTTGAACCGGTGAACGCGAATATTAAATATGGATCCATAGGGTTTGACATCCCCACTCGGGCTAGTCGCGCTAGCTTTTAACAGGTGTTTGATACTTCGAGTACATACGCGCTCGCCAAGTGTACTTTTAGGGGGTATTATTATTACGTTAAGTTAGTTACCGGGTGCCTACGGACAAGCATATACTTTTCATACTATTTTGAATACGATAACTCGTGGTCTACATTACTTTACTGTTTACAAACTATAGCTCACCAACATTTGTGTTGACTTTTAAGCGTGTATTTCTCAGGTGCTTAGACGATGTTGCTTCCGCTGTTAGACTTGCTGTCTTGGTGTTATAGACTTGCTATTATGGACCTGCTGTATTAGATTTCCGCTGCATTACTTAGAGATGTCTCAATCATGAAACTTTTATCTTGCATTCGTAACTTATGTTATTTTCAAATAATGACTTTGTAACGACCTTTGTGTCACGTTATCTTTTGGAAACGCTATCTTTTTATGAATGCAAAACTGGTTTTCAAACATCATGTAGTATTTGACCGTGTAAAGATCCTGTTGTTGACGAATCGTACACGATGGTTTTGTACGGGGCGTCACAATACCACTCAAGGCAATTTTGTAGGACAATTTGATGTTGATGTTCCTCCGGGTTTTTTTTACCAACTCCACGATATATTCACGAAATACATAATTGGCTCCCGGTACATTGGAACAAAGAAGGTGACAACGAGACCTTAGATACCGTTAATAATAAAGATAGTGACACCATTAACCCAACCGATGCTAATCTTGCACTAGCTATGTCATTGTATAATGATTCTGTTAATGTACATGTTGATCATATTAATGCGAATGTGTGCTCTAATAGGACCGATTTAAAGAATCCAAAGATGGAATGTAATGTTTCAAAGATCAAGGCTCCAAGCAATCCTACATCTAGCAACGAACAATCGCTATCAAATTGTAGCTCGGGTTTAAAAGAATTTGACTAGGATATTGGGCTTGAGTGAATCCGCCAGGGAAGTAACTTTTATTACTCATTCATTTTCTTTTTAAATAATTGTTTAAAATGAAGATAGTATCGTTAAACGTACGTGGGCTCGGGAAACTTGAAAAACAAAAATTTAATTGGGTTAAAAAATTAATTTGTTTTCGTAATCCGGACATTTTTGCTATTCAAGAATCCAAAAGAAAACGTGTTGCTGATTTTATGATTGAGTTGTTATGGGGCATTAAATTTTTTGAATATATCTTTAAACCATCGGTGGGGCTATCAGGCGGGTCAATTTCAATTTGGGACCCTACTAGATTTTGTGTCTCCGGGGTGGTTGAAGAGAATTTTTCTTGGGAATACGCGGTCGATGGGCGGGCAAAACGGTTGACTCTATTATATTTAACATTTATGGACCACATAATGATCACTTGAAACATAAATTTTGGGAAAGCCTTGAAAATATTATGCAGGTGGATATTGATGATTGTGTTATTTGTGGCGATTTTAATGAAGTAAGGCAAAGATCGAAAAGAAAAAATTGTGAATATATTGAAAGTAGAACTGTAGTGACCCAAACTTTTCCATGTTTATATATATTAAATGAAATTTTTATTTACATGATTAAGTGTTTCCAACATGTTAAGCAATCAAACTTGTTAAGACTTGATTAATTGAAATAGGTTTCATATAGACAATTGACCACCCAAGTTGACCGGTGATTCACGAACGTTAAAACTTGTAAAAATTATATGATGACATATATGTGGTAATATATATAGTTAACATGATATTATAATAAGTAAACATATCATTAAGTATATTAACAATGAACTACATATGTAAAAATAAGACTACTAACTTAATGATTTTGAAACTAGACATATATGTAACGATTATCGTTGTAACGACATTTAATGTATATATATCATATTAAGAGATATTCGTACATCATAATATCATGATAATATAATAATTTAAAATCTCTTTTGATATTATAAACATTGGGTTAACAACATTTAAGAAGATCGTTAACCTAAAGGTTTCAAAACAACATTTACATGTAACGACTAACGATGACTTAACGACTCAGTTAAAATGTATATACATGTAGTGTTTTAATATGTATTCATACACTTTTTAAAGACTTCAAGACACTTATCAAAATAATTCTACTTAACAAAAATGCTTACAATTACATCCTCGTTCAGTTTCATCAACAATTCTACTCGTATGCACCCGTATTCGTACTCGTACAATACACAGCGTTTAGATGTATGTACTATTGGTATATACACTCCAATGATCAGCTCTTAGCAGCCCATGTGAGTAACCTAACATATGTGAGAACTATCATTTGTCAACTAGCATGAAATATCTCATAAAATTACAAAAATATGAGTAATCATTCATGACTTATTTACATGAAAACAAAATTATATATCCTTTATATCTAATCCATACACCAACGACCAAAAACACCTACAAACACTTTTCTTCAATTTTCTTCATCTAATTGATCTCTCTCAAGTTCTATCTTCAAGTTCTAAGTGTTCTTCATAAATTCCAAAAGTTCTAGTTTCATAAAATCAAGAATACTTCCAAGATTGCAAGTTTACTTCCAAGTTTTCTAAATCCATTCTAAGTAATCATCCAAGATCATGAAACCTTTGTTACTTACAGTAGGTTATCTTTCTAATACAAGGTAATAATCATATTCAAACTTTAATTCAATTTCTATAACTATAACAATCTTATTTCGAGTGGAAATCTTACTTGAAATTGTTTTCGTGTCATGATTCTGCTTCAAGAACTTTCAAGCCATCCAAGAATCCTTTGAAGCTAGATCTATTTTTCTCATTTCCAGTAGGTTTATCCAAGTAACTTGAGGTAGTAGTGTTGTTCATAACATCATTCGGTTCATACATATAAAGCTATCTTATTCGAAGGTTTAAACTAGTAATCACTAGAACATAGTTTAGTTAATTCTAAACTTGTTTGCAAATAAAAGTTAATCCTTCTAACTTGACTTTTAAAATCAACTAAACACATGTTCTATATCTATATTATATGCTAACTTAATGATTTAAAACCTGGAAACACGAAAAACACCGTAAAATCGGATTTACGCCGTCGTAGTAACACCGCGGGCTGTTTTGGGTTAGTTAATTAAAAACTATGATAAACTTTGATTTAAAAGTTGTTATTCTAGTAAAATGATTTTTATTATGAACATGAAACTATATCCAAAAATTATGGTTAAACTCAAAGTGGAAGTATGTTTTCTAAAATGGTCATCTAGACGTCGTTCTTTCGACTGAAATGACTACCTTTACAAAAACGACTTGTAACTTATTTTTCCGACTATAAACCTATACTTTTTATGTTTAGATTCATAAAATAGAGTTTAATATGAAATCATAGCAATTTGATTCACTCAAAACGGATTTAAAATGAAGAAGTTATGGGTAAAACAAGATTGGATAATTTTTCTCATTTTAGCTACGTGAAAATTGGTAACAAATCTATTCCAACTATAACTTAATCAACTTGTATTGTATATTATGTAATCTTGAGATACCATAGACACGTATACAATGTTTCGACCTATCATGTCGACACATCTATATATATTTCGGAACAACCATAGACACTCTATATGTGAATGTTGGAGTTAGCTATACAGGGTTGAGGTTGATTCCAAAATATATATAGTTTGAGTTGTGATCAATACTGAGATACGTATACACTGGGTCGTGGATTGATTCAAGATAATATTTATCGATTTATTTTTGTACATCTAACTGTGGACAACTAGTTGTAGGTTACTAACGAGGACAGCTGACTTAATAAACTTAAAACATCAAAATATATTAAAAGTGTTGTAAATATATCTTGAACATACTTTGATATATATGTATATATTGTTATAGGTTCGTGAATCAACCAGTGGCCAAGTCTTACTTCCCGACGAAGTAAAAATCTGTGAAAGTGAGTTATAGTCCCACTTTTAAAATCTAATATTTTTGGGATGAGAATACATGCAGGTTTTATAAATGATTTACAAAATAGACACAAGTACGTGAAACTACATTCTATGGTTGAATTATCGAAATCGAATATGCCCCTTTTTATTAAGTCTGGTAATCTAAGAATTAGGGAACAGACACCCTAATTGATGCAAATCCTAAAGATAGATCTATTGGGCCTAACAAACCCCATCCAAAGTACCGGATGCTTTAGTACTTCGAAATTTATATCATTTCCGAAGGGTGTCCCGGAATGATGGGGATATTCTTATATATGCATCTTGTTAATGTCGGTTACCAGGTATTCACCATATGAATGATTTTTATCTCTATGTATGGGATGTGTATTGAAATATGAAATCTTGTGGTCTATTGTTACGATTTGATATATATAGGTTAAACCTATAACTCACCAACATTTTTGTTGACGTTTAAAGCATGTTTATTCTCAGGTGAATACTAAGAGCTTCCGCTGTTGCATACTAAAATAAGGACAAGATTTGAAGTCCATGTTTGTATGATATTGTGTAAAAACTGCATTCAAGAAACGGATTTTGATGTAACATATTTGTATTGTAAACCATTATGTAATGGTCATGTGTAAACAGGATATTTTAGATTATCATTATTTGATAATCTACGTAAAGCTTTTTAAACCTTTATTTATGAAATAAAGGTTATGGTTTGTTTTAAAAATGAATGCAGTCTTTGAAAAACGTCTCATATAGAGGTCAAAACCTCGCAACGAAATCAATTAATATGGAACGTTTTTAATCAATAAGAACGGGACATTTCAGTTGGTATCCGAGCGTTGGTCTTAGAGAACCAGAATTTTGCATTAGTGTGTCTTATCGAGTTTGTTAGGATGCATTAGTGAGTCTGGACTTCGACCGTGTTTACTTGGAAAAAAAAAAGATTGTTTAACAAATTTTGTTGGAAACTATATATTTTTAACATGTGAATATTATGTGATATATTAATCTCTTAACGTGTTTGATATTATGTGATAGATGTCTACCTCTAGAACTAGTCCCATTGACTCACCTAATAATAATGAAGAGTCAAATGTAAATTGGAATGATTCGTGGACTGATTCACAAGTTCCCGAAGAGGAACCGGAAGAAGAGTCGGAATCGGAAGAAGAATCGAAACTGGAAGAAGAATCGGAACCGGAAGAAGAACCAGTGGGGGAAATAATAAAACGGTTAAGTAGAAGAAAATCCTCAACCAACCGACCAAAGTTAATTATGGTCAACGGTGTTTCCGCCAAGGAAGCAAAATATTGGGAGGATTACCAATTCTCCGATGAATCGGATCCCGACGAGGATTCCGATGATGTTATAGAAATTACCCCAACTGAATTTAAAAAGGCAAAAGAGAACAATAAGGGAAAGGGCATAAAAATAGAGAAATCTGATTCTAACCCCGATGAACTTTATATGTATCGTCAACACCCGTATTTCTTAAGTTGTAACAATAACCCGGGAACCTCTAAACCACCAGGTTTTTCTAGACCAATGTGGAAAACGACGGCTCGTATTAGGAGAACATCATATATCCCTAAAAACTTAGCTAAAAGAACCAAGTTCGAAAAAGAAGAAACGAGTGAGTCGGAATAAAATAGTTGTATTTGTGCGGTGTAATATTTGTAATATAGTGTGCTTATGCTTTACGATATATGTAAAAATTGCTTGTATTAATAAGTATCTTTTATGAATCTAACTCTTGTCTATTTTACAGTATAAAAACACAAAATGGATAGACAACCCAATATTTTAGAAGACTTACCCGGAGACATGATTGATGAAATCTTGTCTAGAGTCGGTCAGAATTCCTCGGCACAACTATTTATGGCAAAATCAGTTTGTAAGACATTCGAAGAACGTTCCAAGAATGCCTTGGTTTATAAAAGGCTTTCGTTTGAAAGATGAGGGATATCACATTGGGAAACCCATAAGTTACGATGTGTTTCCTTTGACGCATATATTACGGGGAACCCAAATGCTATTTTACGCAACGGGTTAAGAAATTATTTTGACTCAATGTATCCGAATATAGGACTTCATGATTTAGAAAAATCGGCTAACATGCAACATAAAGAAGCATGTTATGCTTATTAGTTAGTAATGTTCGCTTCTCACCAAAGTGAGAAAAAGAACATCGGGCTACAACTATTAAACAAAATGTTCCCACAAGTGACGGAGTCGGTAATTGGGGTAAGAAATGAGGTTTTTAGGTTATTACGAGACTGTTGGTCATTACGTAACCTTCGCCCTTTTGATGATGTTACAACACGTTGTCATACTATCGGTCACAACGGTTACATTCCGCAAGACCAAGGATGGGAAGTGATATTAGTAAAACCAGAATGCATGACTTGTTTCTGGACGTATGAATTATGTGTCTTTGTTGCCTTTGCTGAACACCTTATTTATTAACTAGAATTATCTTCGCAACTACTTTGTATCAAAGTTTTATGTGCTATATTTCATGCTATATGTAAAATAGCGGTATTGTAAGTTTGCAAGTTATTGTATAAAGGTTTGAATATGATATATTTTTTTTTTTTTGTGATTAGTTTTTCATATAGAATTGTAGTAGTTGAAATGGTATGTTAGCTACTAAGTATGAACTTAACGGGTAGGTACTACCCGAATTAAAGAGTATAAAATGCTAATATGAAGAAAGAGCTTTTATAAATAAGTTCATATTACGCTACGAAATACTATTGACTACTCTTGATATTCTATATGATTAACTCGTTTCATTTGACTATTTTGAAGGAAATGGCACCGACTACTCGACACACCTTGAATATGAGTGAAGAAGAATTTCGTGCCTTTCTTGCTTCAAACATAGCCGCAGTACAGGCTGCGCTACATACCAACAATAACCTTGGATCTAGCAGTACAGGAAATCGTGTAGGATGCACCTACAAAGAATTCACTGCCTGCAAACCTTTGGAATTTGATGGAACCGAAGGACCGATCGGATTGAAACGGTGGACTGACAAGGTCGAATCGGTGTTTGCCATAAGTAAATGTACTGAAGAGGACAAAGTGAAGTACGCTACGCATACCTTCACAGGTTCTGCGTTAACATGGTGGAATACCTATCTAGAGCAAGTGGGACAAGATGATGCTTACGCACTACCGTGGTCAGCATTCAAGCACTTGATGAACGAGAAGTACCGTCCCAGAACCGAGGTCAATAAGCTCAAGACAGAACTTAGAGGGTTACGAACCGAAGGATTTGATATTACCACGTACGAAAGACGATTCACAGAATTGTGCCTATTGTGTCCGGGAGCGTTCAAAGATGAGGAAGAGAAGATCGACGCGTTTGTGAAAGGATTACCGGAAAGAATCCAAGAAGATATAAGTTCACACGAGCCCGCCTCCATACAACAGGCATGTAGAATGGCTCACAAACTAGTGAACCAGATTGAAGAAAGAATTAAAGAACAGACTACTGAAGAGGCCAATGTGAAGCAAGTCAAAAGAAAGTGGGAGGAAAACGGTGATAAGAATCACCAATACAACAACAACAGCAATTACAACAATAATCGCAACAATCGCAACATCAATCGCAACTACCACAAACGGCCCAACAATCACAACAACAACAACAACAACAACAACAACATCAACTACAACAATCATCCCAACAACAATAATAACCGCAACAACAACAACAATCAGAAGCCGCTATGCCAAAGGTGTGAAAAGTATCACTCGGGGTTCTGCACCAAATTTTACAACAAGTGTAAAAGAAATGGTCATAGCACGACGAAGTGTGAGGTCTACGGACCAGGGGTTAACAGAACGAAAGGAACAAATGGTGTCGGAACGAGTAATGGCGGAGCAAGTAGTGTCGGAGCAAGTTATGCCAATGTAGTTTGTTATAAATGTGGAAAACCGGGCCACATTATTAGAAATTGCCCGAACCAGGAGAACACGAATGGACAAGGCCGCGGAAGAGTTTTCAATATTAATGCGGCAGAGGCACAGGAAGACCCGGAGCTTGTTACGGGTACGTTTCTTATTGACAATAAATCTGCTAACATTTTATTTGATTCGGGTGCGGATAGAAGCTATATGAGTAGAGATTTTTGTGCTAAATTAAGTTGCCCATTGACGCCTTTGGATAGTAAATTTTTACTCGAATTAGCAAATGGTAAATTAATTTCAGCAGATAATATATGTCGGAATCGATAAATTAAACTGGTTAGCGAAACATTTAAGATTGACTTGATACCAGTAGAGTTAGGGAGTTTTGATGTGATAATCGGTATGGACTGGTTGAAAAAAGTGAAAGCAGAGATCGTTTGTTACAAAAATGCAATTCGCATTATACGAGAAAAAGGAAAACCCTTAATGGTGTACGGAGAAAAGGGCAACACGAAGCTACATCTTATTAGTAATTTGAAGGCACAAAAACTAATAAGAAAAGGTTACTATGCTGTTCTAGCACACGTTGAGAAAGTACAAACTGAAGAAAAGAGCATCAATGATGTTCCCGTCGCAAAAGAATTTCCCGATGTATTTCTGAAAGAATTACCGGGACTACCTCCACATCGATCTGTTGAATTTCAAATAGATCTTGTACCAGGAGCTGCACCAATAGCTCGTGCTCCTTATAGACTCGCACCCAGCGAGATGAAAGAATTGCAAAGTTAATTACAAGAACTTTTAGAACGTGGTTTCATTCGACCAAGCACATCACTGTGGGGAGCTCCTGTTTTGTTTGTCAAGAAGAAAGATGGTACATTCAGGTTGTGTATTGACTACCGAGAGTTGAACAAACTTACCATCAAGAACCGCTACCCACTACCGAGAATCGACAACTTATTTGATCAACTACAAGGCTCGTCTGTTTATTCAAAGATTGACTTACGTTCCGGGTATCATCAAATGCGGGTGAAAGAAGATGATATTCCAAAGACTGCTTTTAGGACGCGTTATGGTCATTATGAGTTTATGGTTATGCCGTTTGGATTGACTAACGCACCAGCTGTGTTCATGGACCTTATGAACCGAGTGTGTGGACCATATCTTGACAAGTTTGTCATTGTTTTCATTGATGACATACTTATTTACTCAAAGAATGACCAAGAACACGGTGAACATTTGAGAAAGGTGTTAGAAGTATTGAGGAAGGAAGAATTGTACGCTAAGTTTTCAAAGTGTGCATTTTGGTTGGAAGAAGTTCAATTCCTCGGTCCTATAGTGAACAAAGAAGGTATTAAGGTGGATCCGGCAAGGATAGAAACTGTTGAAAAGTGGGAAACCCCGAAAACTCCGAAACACATACGCCAGTTTTTAGGACTAGCTGGTTACTACAGAAGGTTCATCCAAGACTTTTCCAGAATAGCAAAACCCTTGACTGCATTAACGCATAAAGGGAAGAAATTTGAATGGAATGATGAACAAGAGAAAGCGTTCCAGTTATTGAAGAAAAAGCTAACTACGGCACCTATATTGTCATTGCCTGAAGGGAATGATGATTTTGTGATTTATTGTGACGCATCAACGCAAGGTCTCGGTTGTGTATTAATGCAACGAACAAAGGTGATTGCTTATGCGTCTAGACAATTGAAGATTCACGAACAAAATTATACGACGCATGATTTGGAATTAGGCGCGGTTGTTTTTGCATTAAAGACTTGGAGGCACTACTTATATGGGGTCAAAAGTATTATATATACCGACCACAAAAGTCTTCAACACATATTTAATCAGAAACAACTGAATATGAGGCAGCGTAGGTGGATTGAATTGTTGAATGATTACGACTTTGAGATTCGTTACCACCCGGGGAAGGCAAATGTGGTAGCCGACGCCTTGAGCAGGAAGGACAGAGAACCCATTCGAGTAAAATCTATGAATATAATGATTCACAATAACCTTACTACTCAAATAAAGGAGGCGCAACAAGGAGTTTTAAAAGAGAAAAATTTAAAGGATGAAATACCCAAAGGATCGGAGAAGCATCTTAATATTCGGGAAGACGGAACCCGGTATAGGGCTGAAAGGATTTGGGTACCAAAATTTGGAGATATGAGAGAAATGGTACTTAGAGAAGCTCATAAAACCAGATACTCAATACATCCTGGAACGGGGAAGATGTACAAGGATCTCAAGAAACATTTTTGGTGGCCGGGTATGAAAGCCGATGTTGCTAAATACGTAGGAGAATGTTTGACGTGTTCTAAGGTCAAAGCTGAGCATCAGAAACTATCAGGTCTACTTCAACAACCCGAAATCCCGGAATGGAAATGGGAAAACATTACCATGGATTTCATCACTAAATTGCCAAGGACTGCAAGTGGTTTTGATACTATTTGGGTAATAGTTGATCGTCTCACCAAATCAGCACACTTCCTGCCAATAAGAGAAGATGACAAGATGGAGAAGTTAGCACGACTGTATTTGAAGGAAGTCGTCTCCAGACATGGAATACCAATCTCTATTATCTCTGATAGGGATGGCAGATTTATTTCAAGATTCTGGCAGACATTACAGCAAGCATTAGGAACTCGTCTAGACATGAGTACTGCCTATCATCCATAAACTGATGGGCAGAGCGAAAGGACGATACAAATGCTTGAAGACATGCAACGAGCATGTGTTATTGATTTCAGAAACAGTTGGGATCGACATCTACCGTTAGCAGAATTTTCCTACAACAACAGCTACCATTCAAGCATTTAGATGAGGCCGTTTGAAGCACTTTATGGTAGAAAGTGCAGGTCTCCGATTTGTTGGAGTGAAGTGGGGGATAGACAGATTACGGGTCCGGAGATAATACAAGAAACTACCGAGAAGATCATCCAAATTCAACAACGGTTGAAAACTGCCCAAAGTCGACAAAAGAGCTACGCTGACATTAAAAGAAAAGATATAGAATTTGAAATTGGAGAGATGGTCATGCTTAAAGTTGCACCTTGGAAAGGCGTTGTTCGATTTGGTAAACGAGGGAAATTAAATCCAAGGTATATTGGACCATTCAAGATTATTGATCGTGTCGGACCAGTAGCTTACCGACTTGAGTTACCTCAACAACTCGCAGCTGTACATAACACTTTCCACGTCTCGAATTTGAAGAAATGTTTTGCTAAAGAAGATCTCACTATTCCGTTAGATGAAATCCAAATCAACGAAAAACTTCAATTTATCGAAGAACCCGTCGAAATAAAGGATCGTGGGGTTAAAATACTTGAGCAAAACAAGATACCAATTTTTAAGGTTCGATGGAATGCTCGTAGAGGACCCGAGTTCACCTAGGAACGAGAAGATAAGATAAAGAAGAAATACCCACACTTATTTCCAGAAGATACGTCAACACCTCCAACTGCTTAAAATTTCGGGACGAAATTTATTTAACGGGTAGGTACTGTAGTGACCCAAACTTTTCCATGTTTATATATATTAAATGAAATTGTTATTTACATGATTAAGTGTTTCCAACATGTTAAGCAATCAAACTTGTTAAAACTTGATTAATTGAAATAGGTTTCATATAGACAATTGACCACCCAAGTTGACCGGTGATTCACGAACGTTAAAACTTGTAAAAACTATATGATGACATATATATGGTTATATATATAGTTAACATGATATTATGATAAGTAAACATATCATTAAGTATATTAACAATGAACTACATATGTAAAAACAAGACTACTAACTTAATGATTTTGAAACGAGACATATATGTAACGATTATCGTTGTAACGACATTTAATGTATATATATCATATTAAGAGATATTCGTACATCATAATATCATGATAATATAATAATTTAAAATCTCTTTTGATATTATAAACATTGGGTTAACAACATTTAAGAAGATCGTTAACCTAAAGGTTTCAAAACAACATTTACATGTAACGACTAACGATGACTTAACGACTCAGTTAAAATGTATATACATGTAGTGTTTTAATATGTATTCATACACTTTTGAAAGACTTCAAGACACTTATCAAAATACTTCTACTTAACAAAAATGCTTACAATTACATCCTCGTTCAGTTTCATCAACAATTCTACTCGTATGCACCCGTATTCGTACTCGTACAATACACAGCTTTTAGATGTATGTACTATTGGTATATACACTCCAATGATCAGCGCTTAGCAGCCCATGTGAGTCACCTAACACATGTGGGAACCATTATTTGGCAACTAGCATGAAATATCTCATAAAATTACAAAAATATGAGTAATCATTCATGACTTATTTACATGAAAACAAAATTACATATCTTTTATATCTAATCCATACACCAATGACCAAAAACACCTACAAACACTTTCATTCTTCAATTTTCTTCATCTAATTGATCTCTCTCAAGTTCTATCTTCAAGTTCTAAGTGTTCTTCATAAATTCCAAAAGTTCTAGTTTCATAAAATCAAGAATACTTCCAAGATTGCAAGTTTACTTCCAAGTTTTCTAAATCCATTCCAAGTAATCATCCAAGATCAAGAAACCTTTGTTACTTACAGTAGGTTATCTTTCTAATACAAGGTAATAATCATATTCAAACTTTAATTCAATTTCTATAACTTTTACAATCTTATTTCGAGTGAAAATCTTACTTGAAATTGTTTTCGTGTCATGATTCTGCTTCAAGAACTTTCAAGCCATCCAAGGATCCTTTGATGCTAGATCTATTTTTCTCATTTCCAGTAGGTTTATCCAAGGAACTTGAGGTAGTAGTGTTGTTCATAATATCATTCGATTCATACATATAAAGCTATCTTATTCGAAGGTTTAAACTTGTAATCACTAGAACATAGTTTAGTTAATTCTAAACTTGTTTGCAAATAAAAGTTAATCCTTCTAACTTGACTTTTAAAATCAACTAAACACATGTTCTATATCTATATTATATGCTAACTTAATGATTTAAAACCTGGAAACACGAAAAACACCGTAAAATCGGATTTACGCCGTCGTAGTAACACCGCGGGCTGTTTTGGGTTAGTTAATTAAAAACTATGATAAACTTTGATTTAAAAGTTGTTATTCTGGGAAAATGATTTTTATTATTAACATGAAACTATATCCAAAAATTATGGTTAAACTCAAAGTGGAATTATGTTTTCTAAAATGGTCATCTAGACGTCGTTCTTTCGACTGAAATGACTACATTTACAAAAACGACTTGTAACTTATTTTTCCGACTATAAATCTATACTTTTTCTATTTAGATTCATAAAATAGAGTTCAATATGAAACCATAGCAATTTGATTCACTCAAAATGGATTTAAAATGAAGAAGTTATGGGTAAAACAAATTGGATAATTTTTCTCATTTTAGCTACGTGAAAATTGGTAACAAATCTATTCCAACCATAACTTAATCAACTTGTATTGTATATTATGTAATCTTGAGATACCATAGACACGTATACAATGTTTCGACCTATCATGTCGACACATCTATATATATTTCGGAACAACCATAGACACTCTATATGTGAATGTTGGAGTTAGCTATACAGGGTTGAGGTTGATTCCAAAATATATATAGTTTGAGTTGTGATCAATACTAAGATACGTATACACTGGGTTGTGGATTGATTCACGATAATATTTATCGATTTATTTATGTACATCTAACTGTGGACAACTAGTTGTAGGTTACTAACGAGGACAACTGACTTAATAAACTTAAAACATCAAAATATATTAAAAGTGTTGTAAATATATTTTGAACTTACTTTGATATATATGTATATATTGTTATAGGTTCGTGAATCAACCAGTGGCCAAGTCTTACTTCCCGACGAAGTAAAAATCTGTGAAAGTGAGTTATAGTCCCACTTTTAAAATCTAATATTTTTGGGATGAGAATACATGCAGGTTTTATAAATGATTTACAAAATAGACAGAAGTACGTGAAACTACATTGTATGGTTGAATTATTGAAATCGAATATGCCCCTTTTTATTAAGTCTGGTAATCTAAGAATTAGGGAAAAGACACCCTAATTGACGCGAATCCTAAAGATAGATCTGTTGGGCCTAACAAACCCCATCCAAAGTACCGGATGCTTTAGTACTTCGAAATTTATATCATATCCGAAGGGTGTCCCGGAATGATGGGGATATTCTTATATATGCATCTTGTAAATGTCGGTTACCAGGTGTTCACCATATGAATGATTTTTATCTCTATGTATGGGATGTGTATTGAAATATGAAATCTTGTGGTCTATTGTTACGATTTGATATATATAGGTTAAACCTATAACTCACCAACATTTTTGTAGACGTTTAAAGCATGTTTATTCTCAGGTGAATACTAAGAGCTTCCGCTGTTGCATACTAAAATAAGGACAAGATTTGGAGTCCATGTTTGTATGATATTGTGTAAAAACTGCATTCAAGAAACGGATTTCGATGTAACATATTTGTATTGTAAACCATCATGTAATGGTCGTGTGTAAACAGGATATTTTAGATTATCATTATTTGATAATCTACGTAAAGCTTTTTAAACATTTATTTATGAAATAAAGGTTATGGTTTGTTTTAAAAATGAATGCAGTCTTTGAAAAATGTCTCATATAGAGGTCAAAACCTCGCAACGAAATCAATTAATATGGAACGTTTTTAATCAATAAGAACGTGACATTTCAAGAACAAAGATGTTTAATGATTTCATTGACAAGGCAAATCTCATTGAAATTCCATTTGGTGGGATGAAGTTTACTAGGATTAGTGATGGCGACTTGAAATATAGTAAACTTGACAGGTTCTAGGTCTCGGAATTGTGTTATGCATCATCGGATGGAATTTACACATGTACTCTTGATAGGGATTACTCTGACCATTGACCCATCGTTTTGAATGATTCAAATAATGACTTCGGGCCGAAACCTAATAGAATTTTCAACAATTGGTTTGATGATGAAAAAAGTGATGACTTGATTAAAGATGCGTGGAAAGCTACCATTCGGAATCCAGGGGTTGATTGTATATTTCGCGATAATCTAAATAACGTCAAAATGATGTTGAAGGAATAATGTAATCCCAATTATAATTGTCTAAATGCCGAAATTGACTCACTTTACAAAAAAATTTATGATTGGGAAAACATCATCGGTACTCGTGATCTTTCGGACACTGAAATTGCCTCTTGGTTAGATTCAAAAAAAGTGGTTTAAAAAGATAAGGAGAAAGCCGATATATTGAAACAAAATCTAAGATCTAATGGGTAATGGAAGGGGACGAAAATAGTAAATTTTTTCATTCTTGTATTAAAAGGAGGCAAAAAAAACAACAACATAAAGGGTGTCAATTCAAACGGTTTATGGATCGAGAACCCGGATGATATTAAAATGGCGGCCTTTACATACTTCAAAAATTGTTTCAGTGAAAACAACTATCGCACCTTTAAAATACGTGGTCCCTTGAGCAAATGAGTAGGTGATGATGAGGCGTCGAGCCTCGAAATTCCTTTCGCACTCTCCGAAATTCACGATGCTATATTAGACTATGGTGGTGAAAAGGCCCCGTGACCGGACGGGTTTAACATGATTTTTTTTCAAAATATTGGGATGTTGTCAAAGAAGACCTTCTCGCGGTATTCACTCATTTTTAGGAGGTTGGTGAGATTTCTAAAGGTTGTAATTCTTCTTTTGCTGCACTAATCCCGAAAAAGAATGACCCATAAGGTTTTGGTGATTATCATCTAATTAGTTTAATCGGGAGCCTTTATAAAATTCTATCAAAAGTTTTGACCAAAAGGCTACAAAGGGTTATTTATTCGGTCATCGGTTTCGAACAAAGTGCATATATTAAAAATCGATACATTCTTGACAGTGTGTTAATTGTAAATGAAGTTCTTCATGATATCAAAGTAACTAAAAGAAAAGGCTTCTTATTTAAAGTCGACTTTTAGAAGGCTTTTGATAGCATTGGTTGGGACTTTCTTATGGAAATTATGGAGTTAATGGGTTTCGGTCATCGATGGAGACAATGGATTTTCGCATGTCTCTCATCCGTTTCCATTTCGATTTTGGTCAATGGTTCTGCAACTAAAGAATTTACTCTTCAGAAAGGTGTGAGGCAAGGGGATCCCCCTTCCCCTTACCTTTTTATCATGGTCGCCGAAGGTTTGAACCACCTAACTAAATCAGCTGCACTTCATAACCGATTTTCAGGGATCCCAATCGGGCGGGGGGATTTACGTGTCACGCACTTGAAATATGCGGATGACACTTTATTTTTTGGTGAATGGAATAGACGTAACGTGCAAAATCTTACTAAAATTCTTAAGTGCTTTGAATCGACATAGGGTTTAAAAATTAACTTTCATAAAAGCTGTGTTTATGGACTTGGGGTCTCAGAAGTAGAAACGGAAAATATGGCGGCCTGGCTTGGGTGTGTATCAGGTACACTCCTTATTACCTACCTTGGGGCTTCCACTTGGGTTGTCGATGAAACTTTCGAAGTCATGGGATCTGGTGTTCGAAAAGTTTGGCAAGAGGCTGGCAGATTGGAAAGCTAGATCCCTCTCATATGGCGGTAGACTCACATTAATTAAATCGGTATTATCTAGTCTACCTCTCTATTTCTTTTCGCTTTACTTATCCCCGTCTTGTGTAATTGAAAAACTTGAGGGTTTGAGACGTCGGTTTTTTTGGGCTTGTCTTCCGAGGTCTCAAAAATAGCATGGGTTAAATGGGATACTTGTCTTAAGCCTCCTGAATATGGTGGGTTAGATATTGCCCCTCTTACTTTTAAAAATCGTGCCCTACTTTTAAAATGGTGGTGGCGTTTTAAACATGAAAATGATTCACTTTGGGTGTCAATTATTAAAAATCTTTACGGTGAGGATGGGGGTTTTAGTACTTCATTTTCTACGCCTTCCTCACTAGCTTCTTCCACATGAGCGGGCATCCTTAAGGTGGTAAAAAATATCTTTAACACTAACTCTGCTTCCGCTAATTCTTTCAAAAAAAGAATTATAGACGGGTCTAATACACGTTTTTGGGAGGATTTATGGCTTGGGGAGACGGCTCTTAAATAGACTTTATAGACTTGACACAAATAAATTTGCCACAATTCTTGACCGGGCTCGATGGGAGGGTGAAAATTTTCATGCGACCTGGTTTTGGTCCCACAATATGTCGGGGAGATTGGTCGGGGACCTCACCACCCTCACTAATCGTTTATCTGGTTTTGTCCCTTGCAGCTCAGGTCGAGAAGAATGATCATGGTCTTGGAGTAATGACGGCTTGTTTTCGGTTCACAAGCTTACGGATATTCTGGTTCGGAGCAGCCCCGACATCGCATCCGTGAGCTTAAAGTCGATCCGCCACAACCTGGTACCCCTCAAAGTTGAATTATTTATTTGGCGTACTCGACACAAAAGGTTACCTACAAGAGTTGAACTTGACAAAAGAGGTATGGACTTGGGCACTGTACGTTGTCCGGTTTGTGATAATGATTTGGAATCAGTTGAGCACTCCATCATCTTATGCACGTTCGCTTTTGACATTTGGAATCGGGTTTATGATTTGTGGAAGCTCGGTCCTTTTACAAACTTGAGCATAAATGAATCTTTTCTTGGGAACGTGTATAATTTCACCTCCGACTTGGGAAAACAGTTGTGGCAAGCCACGGAAAGGGTTACGGGATACATGATTTGGAAAAGTAAAAACGCTTTCACTTTCACTAAGACAAAACCAAGGTGTTTAATGATTTTTAAAGACATCCAACTTAAATGTTTCGAATGGTTCTCTAATAGGATCAAAGACATCAATATCGAATGGGATGTCTGGCTAGCAAATCCATGAGTATACGATTCGTTAGCTTTATCTTCTAGGAGATCCGGGATTGGTTAATTTGTTGTCCTCCACGCAGATTTTTTGCCCCTCTCCTGGAGTAGTCGTTTTGGTCGAGATAATTTGGGGTGGATCGGGGTGCTTTGTCGTTAAATTACCAACACTGTGCTCCGTCCCCACTCCAGCTTGTTTAGTTAATTCTTCTCAAGTCCAATCTCGCCCTTAATGATAATGAACGGACTAAGGCGTTTTCCCGCACACTTGTGGAGTATTACCATCTCGTTTATATAGACTTTCGTTTTGTTATTCCTAGATGTAGTTTCGTTTTTGTAATTGTGACACTATTGTAATTATTTCGTGTTGGTATATATAATATTAGGTTTGAGCCCGTGCGTTGCACGGCTACTCAAAATCTATTTGAAAATTAGTTACGTATAGATATAATTTTTTTTTTGTCTCAGGACCTTGGTTCACAATAATAACATATAGATGAATAATGACACACAAATGAATATGTATCATAAGTGGTCTCCTAATTCGCTTTTACTAAACTGTTTGTGTGATGAACCATGCCAAACCACAATAGTTGTGCCAGAAAAAAAAACCTTCTACAACAACATTGTATTAAATAAATGATAAATAAAGGACAACACATACTGTAGTATTATAAAGTGTATTATAGGATCATACATGCTCACTATTTCACCGACTAAGAAGCAAATACGAAGAGATGTATAATAATAAAAAGGTATATATATTTATAATAAATATATTCAATTTTTAAGGTTATTAAGAATGCATAAGTATCGTTTAAATTGTTAAAATGATAGATATGTTCTTAATTTAAGGGGAATGATACTCACACACTCAATATTGATCAATACACACCTAATTAACTTTTATGTCCTACTTACAATAATAGAAGTTCAAGTCCTAACATAAATTTATGGTAAAAAATGTGCATGGATCAAAAATTGGTGTGTGTGAGTATCACCTCCTTTAATTTAATGGGATTAATCATAATCAATGAGAATTTGACAAGTGTAAATTCCACTTGTCATTAACTCCTTTGAAAATGGATTTGTTGACAATTAGGATAAACAATTCTCCATTTTATATAAGTATATATAGATATAGATATACTTCCTTGCCGTTAAAAAAAAACAGAAAAAAAAGTTGTCGAACAGGAAGACATGCATATCATGTTTCTCATGGATGGTAAAAGCTCCACTCTCACCCTCTCTCAAACCTAATTAATCATTCCAAACTTATTTTAGCCATTGCTAACCCTATCCACTAACACATCTACTAGCTAGTTGTGGGGACCACCATGTTCACTTGGTTGTTGTTTCACGCGCCCCCTGTTTGCGTTAATGTCATGCCTGATCATCAACAAGAATAATACCATCCGCAATGTTAATTGTGACTTAAATTGATTTTGGAATGTTTTTGGGTGAGATTACTATAATGATATAATGTGATAATGTTGTGGGATGAAAAAATGTTGTAAAAAATATTATGAGTGATGTAGCAATATATAGTAAAAGTTGATTGAAAAAATAGAATAATAAAGTGAATGTGATAAACAACTTTCATTTTACACGTAAAAAATCACAAATGACCCACTATAATCAAGGCATACTCTCATTGTGGGCGTTTTGACATTTTTCCTTAGACATGTTAACACAAGGAGCATTCTTTTCCAACTAAGAATGGTGTTAGGGATGCGCTTTGTGGGTGATGAACGTGGATTTTATATACATGAGACTTGCCCGTCGAGTTTTTTTTTTGTTCGTTGAAACCAGTTATTCGTTTGCGGATAAAAAAATTTCACCCAGGATACCCGTGAACCGAACTATTATTTCGCCTTTCACTAAAGAATACTATACCTATGCTGCTTTAAGTGGCATACGCCTATTTTTGGAGAGTTAAATAAAATTTAAAAAGTTAAAAAAATATTATTTATGGGGGAGTCAATGTGCTTGTTCATAGAAGGTTTCCTCGCTTACCAAAAAAAAAAAAAATGTTAGTTATAAATCATATGTACAAGCTATATGTAAAAATGACATTAAAATTAAGTGTTTTTTTAATTAAATAAAATATTATATATTCAATTATTACCCTATTATAAGTAAAGTAATAACTTTTAAATTGAGCAATTGTATATGTAAAGTCGCGGGTAAGTTAAAAAAAAGTTTCATGGATTTGCAGATCAAATTTTTCCCGCGACGGGTAGTATGTACCTATGACCTGCCGACATGTATAAATTTTTACCCGTACACGTACCCACAAGTAGAATTTAATGATTTTACCCATTTATCACAGATCAAATACATGCAGGTCACGATTTTTTTCTCTCCCATTATCATCTCTTAATGGTATAAGTATTTGTGTTAGTAAAAACATACATACATACATATATATATATATATATATATATATATATATATATATATATATATATATATATATATATATATATATAGTTTGCTTTTTGATAAAACAAAATAAAGTAAATAAAATGCTTAGGTTTTTGAGCTTTTCTCTACATATTTTTATTTAAAAATTTAGTTAGCTTATTTATTTATTTATTATTTATTATGCTATTAAAATAAAAACAATTTCTCTATCCATAGAACATTGAGAGAGATAACTTTCTCTATTCTTGTTACTATTTCACTTCGGGTGGAGAAATGACTTATCTTTATTCCATGATCGGAGAATGATTATCTACATCTCACATCCTTCGTACCTCGCATATGTGAAATTGAGTTTTATTGTTGTTGTTGTTGTTGTTGTATAATAAAAACAATATATTTTTTTAACGGATGCATACATAACTATAGATAGTATCACTTTAAGATTAGAACTCACAATTTTATAATTAATAGTCTTTTAAGTAAAATCAACACTTCGCAAGTTTAAATCTACATGTTCACTGATGATACGCATAATGATCCGTGATTATACGCATAATGATCCGTATCAAAACGACACATTATTGACAACGTTCCGTCCGAAGCAAAACTGGCGTGAACGGTCTCGGTCAAAGAACCTCTCCCCGGCCCCACTTTAGTAATCCGACCAGAAGGTTATTTATGTGCACATCCGGAAATAGGTGTTCCGGACAAAGGCTGGTCGTGACGATACATGAAACACATTCTACCCGGATAAGTGTGCAGGCCACCGGCATCACTTAGTCGGGTACAAAACACTGGGAGTTTATGAACCATGTTATCACGTAAAGGCCTACTGAACCAAGTACGTCGGGAATCCGAAAATCGTTACAAAATCATTTATGAATTGGTTGCAATCAACACATGTCAAGAGAATACCGTGAAGAAGCACTTAAAATAAACATCATGTAAAATCCTTTGCCCAAACAAGAGCAAGACGTTCATCCGTCACACCATAGACGGATTCGTCACATTCTAGCCTTATCTCTCCAAGAAAAGCACCAAGTCCCGGAACAGACACTTGGTCCCGGAAAAGACATCTGGTCCAGGAACAGACACTCGGTCCTGGAACAGACACTTGGTCCCGGAACAAACACTTGTCCCGGATCAAGCGCGTGATCCTGGAACGAACACTTAAATGGGCTGCACGCCACGTCAGCCCACGAATCTAGGGAAGTTTGTTAGGATCTGTTTGTTATTTCAAATGAAAGGGACATGTGCTACGTCAGCTCTCGGATCTCGTGAAGATTGTTATAACCATGAAAGGGACATGTGTCACGTCATCATTCCCTCATAACAACTATAAATACACGAACATAATCATTCATTCCACAACACTGGATGCATTAATGTTACTCTGCCCAAATTTATAACTGTAACATTCTCCAGCTGCTAGTACAACTCCGATAGAGATTTCGATCGATATCGGAGTTAATTCTTTATAAGATATTAACTTAATCGATCTCAATCGAGTAAGGTTAAACTTATCGGTTGTTTTACACCCTTGAAATCCATATTTCAAATCGGGTTTGCACAGTTATTGGAGATAAAACATTTGATCCATTCTTTTCCACTAATTTAGCACTCAAATCTAAAATATACTTCTTTTATTACGATTTTGGTTTGATCAAATGGCGCTATCTAAGGGTACGAAATTAATTTCTCCTTACCTTCATGAGCTAGACGATGCAAAAGCACACCCAAACAACGCGACGAAGGCCTATTTATACATGATTCACTCATGGACTGCTGGACAACGACGGAAAGCAGGGGCATTAGCTGAATGGAAACACGAGTCCATCATCTTCCCTTCGTTATTTGATGTTAACCCTTCTTGTGAACCAGTCATTATTAGAGCACACATCTCTAATTGCCAAATCGGTCGAATATACACTGACACCGGTGCAGGAGCAGAGGTCATGTTCGAACACTGTTTTTTGCAGCTACCGGAAAGCATCCGCCGGCAAAAGAAGGTCGCCACCTCACCATTGGTAGGATTCAACAGTGCTGCAACTTGGCCAGTAGGCACCATCACGATGGAAGTGGTGCTAGGAAAATTATCTTTTCAAAGAACCGCAAACATAGAATTTTCTATTGTCAAAACCGACTCGAGGTATAACGTCATACTCGGTTGTAACGCTATGAAAAAATTTGGAGCAATTACATCAACAGTACACGACATGTTGAAGTTTTCAACTCCAGCCGGCATAGCAACAATCCGAACACAAGAGCTGGAACCGATTAAGTGCTTGCAGATATTTAAAGGTACCGACGACATCATAATGCATGATGACGGTTATATATCACCAAATCCTAAACATCCGGAGCAACGGATCTAGGTTGGTACCAGTTTGAGTGCTAACGCCAGAGACACTCTCTGCAAGCTTTTAGCACCAAACATTGACGTCTTTGCTTAGGATCCATCCGACATGATCGATGTTCCGCGAAAGATAGCACAACACCGGTTAAATGTGAACTCGAACGTTACACTCGTCGTCCAGAAGAAACGAGCGATGGCTTTCGAGCGAAGAAAATTTCTGGACGACGATGTACAGAGGCTAGTCGATGCAGGGATAATGAAGGAGGTGAAATATCAAACATGGGTCGCCAACCCAGTTATGGTAAAAAAGGAAGACGACTCGTGGTGTGTTCGTCGACTACAAAGATATCAATAAAGCTTGTCCAAAGGACAACTACCCCTTATCGGAGATCGACTGGAAAGTTGAATCCCTTGCGGGTTTCGGGTTCAAAATCTTCCTGGATACATATCGAGGTTACCAACAAATACCAATGGCAGAAACTGACGAAGTAAAAACCGTGTTCTTTACAAACAAGTGAATCTTTTGTTATACCAAAATGCCATTTGGTTTAAAGAACGCAGGGGCAACATACCAAAAAGTGATCAATAAGGCATTCCGGGATCAAATTGGATGGAACATCGAAGCCTACGTAGACAACATCGTCATCAAAAGCGACTCGGAAGAGAAAATAATTTTAGACGTCGTCGAAACATTCGAGTCATTACGCAAAATCAATATGAAACTAAATTTGTCAAAATGTTCCTTCGGGGTTGAAGAAGGTCGATTCTTAGGGTTCACGATCACCCCGAGAGGAATCAAGGCAAATCCGAAGAAAATTCAGGCAATTGAAAACATGCAATCGCCCAGGAGTAAAAAAACATGTGCAGAGTCTGAACGGAAAGCTAGCGGCATTAACAAGATTCCTGTCACGGAGGTTGCCGAGAAGGCCTTCCAGGATATGAAGGCATTCCCAAAGGTACTACCTACACTCGCGGCACCAGTTCGGGGAGAAGCCCTTACAATATACCTTGCCGCTTCCTCCGAGGCAATCAGCGCGGTACTAATTGCGACCGGGGTAAAACCCAAATGCTGGTATACTTCGTAAGCAAGGTACTCCAAAATGGAGAAGTAAACTACCATGCAATGGAAAAGCTAATCTATGCCCTGGTACACATGGCATGGCGGTTACAACGATATTTACAAGCACATCCGATACAGGTCCTCACAGACCAACCAATCAAGCATGTCCTGATGAGGCCAGAAATTTCCAGGAGGATGGCTAAATAGGCAGTTGAGCTCGGCGAGCATGAAATCTGCTTTCTCCCAAGAAATTCCGTTAAGGGCCAGGTAATAGCCGACTTCTTGGTGGATCACCCTTCCGAGGTAATCAAACACGGTGGAACTCCCGTTACAAGAAGGGATGAAGATGAATTTAGGGAGTTATATACTGATGGAGCGTCCAGCGAAGAAGGGCCCGGCATAGGTTTGCTTTTAGTATCCCCGAATGGAGAAGAAATAACATATCCCATCCGACTGAAATTCGCCACCTCAAACAACGAGGCCGGGTATGAAGCCTTGTTATCTGGCTTACGACTGGAAAAAAGCATCGACGTACAACGACTCATGGCCTACATTGACTCATAACTAGTAGAAAGTCAGCTGAATGGTAGTTTTGAAGCACGAGACGTATCGATGCAATAATACCTAGAACTCGCAAAAGTACTAGTCAAAAACTTTGCAACATTTGAAATCAAGCAAATCGCACACAACCATAACAAAAAAGCAGAAGCCTTAAGAAAACTCGCCTCCTTGCTATACGATCACTTCACTAGAAAAGGTCATGGTTGAGGTATTAGAAAGAAAGTCAACCGACGAAGATACCCTCTTGGCAACAATAACAGAAGAAGAATGTAAGTAACTAGAGGGGGTGAATAGTTACTTAGTACATTTTTAACACTTTTTCAATTGATCACTAAATTTGATTAACTATGATCAACCAATTCAACTCAATCTTGATGTGTGTGGTTTTATATTCAAAATGATAAGTAAAGTAATGTAAAAAACATAGACACAAGGATTTATAGTGGTTCAGGTAAATGTTAACTAATCCACCTTAATCCACTCCTCGATTACACTAATCGGGATTTCTTTCTTCACTAAGAACTTTTCTCCAAACTCGATGGAGATCCGATTTATAAGTATTCAACTTCTTTAGTAGACAACATACCTAATCTTTCTAACCCTTTGAAAGACCAACTCCAACCTAGCTCAACTTATCTTCAACTTGGACAAGTATTAATTACCAAATAAGATTAATCAACTTCCTAAGTCCATTTAAGGAAGTAGATCACTAAGCTAGCCTATGCTTCTACTAATTGAAGTTACAAGACTCATACAATTTTCAATTATGATCCTAAGGCAATTTTAGGACATACATCACACTAAGTAAACTCACAAGATAAAAAATTTTGATTAGTAAGTTTACAAAAACCAAATTCTATATCTATAAGATCATAGAATCTTCTCTTGCTTGATCAAATTTGAGTAGTAATTAAAGCCCTTGTGACCTCTGGAAATAAGCCTTTGAAATGTGCAAGAGGGTCAGCTTCAAATGCTCTTCAATGCTTTCTATTTATAGTGGATTTGAAAAATTAGCCGTTGTTACACTGTCACTGGCACGGTCGACCGTGGTTCGACCGTACGTACCTCTGTCCAAAATAGGTATCCGTTGTATAGGCGTTTGACTCAGATTTGAACACCACATTTTGGAATCTTTACTTCATCTAGAACCTGCAAAAGAAACCCAATATCCTATACAAGTACTATATGCATTAAGTGTGTGAGATTTGGTCTTATTGTGTGAAAATAACATAACATTCCAAATGTGGTAAACCCAACATTCTTAGAGAAGTGTATTGATTGTCATTTTGGGTAATCTCAATTTGGTCAAGACTTAGTTAGGTTCATTAATGCATTTGGATCAATCCTAAAGACTAGCCAACATGTCATTAACTTCCTAGTTTCAATTAATCACAAATCATATTCATTTCAAGATTAAATAAAGATTAATTGAAAGATGTCTTTCTAAGTTAAACATTAAGTGTTTGAAAGATGTCTTTCTAAGTTAAACATTAAGTGTGTAAAGACATCAATGTTAAGTTGTACGTGGACATGTTACATAATGTGTTAATTAGACAAGACCAAATTGATTATTGACCTTTATTGTTTGTGAACCATTTTACACTTAATTCATTGAAGTAAACTAGTTATTTGAATCCTAGTGTAATAACTAATAACACATAGCAAACATGTTAACAAGTTGGCAAATTAATGAGTATTAAACATATTAGCAAGTATCAAATAATACTCACACATAGCAAGAGATAGTTATTCTAAAATCAATCATATGGATATTTGCACAACACTATGATTTAAGCTTTCGCAAGCTTACTTGCAATATAACATATTGCATGATTAATGTGTAAGCACACATTAATGTTCAACACATGTACAAGGGAAGAGCAATCTCTAGTTAGGACTTGGTGACCATCCTAAATGTATCTAAGTGTATTTTAGGATTATAAGTCGTTACTAATTACACTTAAAAATTTTGTTCTTCATTTGTCCTTAATTTGTTACTAAGTGATCTTTAATTGTAATTAGTGTTCTAGTGACTTTAGCTTATGTGTGTTGGTACTTGGTGATCATTCTAAGAATGTCTAGACAAAAGATCACAAGTTATTGATTAACACTTATGTGTTATGCCTAATCATGGTTAAATTGTCATTAAGATGTAATTAAGTGTAATTAACCAAGATTAGTGTTTTTATGACCAAAACTCAATCGAATATGGAGGTGACATCTATTCTAAGCGTGTTGAGAAAGGTTTCATGAATTATAGATGTCGGGAAGTGGTCAAACTAAATTTGATCAAAAATGGTGACAGAGAATTCTGCGGTCGCACAGCGGTTGACCATGGTGGCGATCGTGCAACTTGTTTTCACAAAACTGTATTGCAGATTCAGTCTGGGCTTCTACGGTCAGGTATACGGTCGACCGTACTTTGATCGTGTACTTTAATGATCTTTATTTCCATTCTAAGTTTTGTTTGATTTGGTCATTTGCAAGATCAAGTATGGATTAGTGAACTTGCGTGTTTTATGTTAAGATGTCGATCATCACTTATGCATATGTATGTGTTATCATCAAAACATATTCTTTGGTTAAGGATCTGTCACGACCCTACTTTTTCCGTTATCTTTTACCGTTTATTATTTAATGTCCATTTATTGTTATTAGTGCCATGTCATTTCTATGACCTATGTTATTATTTTTGTAATAATATATTAATTATTATGTGTTATGTGAATATTTTTATTCATATTTAAAGTTGTGCGATTCTACGTGTCGTGGATTTCTATCCGGCGAATCTTTTCGGTTTTCAAACCAACGGTCAAACTTTTGGGGTTTTTAAATCTAAATTATTTTAAATATGATATTTTGATGTTATATGATTATATATAGTGTTGATAATGCTAAATACGAACATATATTTCATAGCGTTATCCTTCAAGAAAGACAAGCTTTTAGTTGCAATTGTTCAATTTACAAGTGATATTCGTTTAAATAATAAAAGGTGAAGACAAAAGACAGATTCGACGAATTGAAGACGCAAATGACCAAAAAGCTAAAAAGTACAAAGTACAATCCAAGTGGTTCAAATTATTGATGAGAAACGTCTAAAAATTACAAGAGTACAAGCCGTGAAACGCAAAGTACAAGATATTAAATCGTACGAAAAGGCGTTCGAAAATCCGGAACCGAGACATGAACCAACTTTCAGCGCGCGACGCAACGGACCAAAAATTACAAGTCAACTATGCACAAGAATACAATATAATATATAATTAATTATATATATTATTATATATTATATTTATAAGCAGCCCACGTTTAACTCAAAGAGATGAGCTGGAATCCAATGCTCCACGACTGCGGAGCTTTGAAGCAGGAAAATGCCGCACTCGCCGAGATGTACATTTCAACGTGGGCCTGTAAAAGGCAACAAATTCTGCTCGATCAAACACACCTTTTTCTTTTCCTTTCTCTCAACATATACGATATATATATATATATATTTATATTTTATAATCATAATTTTAATTTAAGTTTAATAATAATAAGGTTATGTTAGCGAATGTTTTAAGTTTGTAAGTCGAAATTCTGTTCGTGTAACACTACGCGATTAATACTCATTGTAAGTCATGTTCAACCTTTTTAAATTAATGTCTTGTAGCTAAGTTATTATTATGCTTATTTAAATCGAAGTAATCATGATGTTGGACTAAATATTAAAGACGAGGTTATTGGGCTTTGGACCATAATTGGGGTTTAGACAAAAGACCGACACTTGTAGAAATTGGACTATGGGCTATTAATGGGCTTTATATTTAGTTAACTGAATGATAGTTCGTTAATTTAATATAGAGATTTACAATTTGAGGTAATTATAAATAACCACATACACTCGATCGGATACGATGGGCGGGATATTTATAAATACTAATAATCGTTCATTTAACCAGATACGGGGATGGATTAATAGTCAATGGACTTATTAAAATAGGAGTGGATTACATACAAGGACACCTGGTGTAATTGTTAGTAAAGTATTAAAACCTTGGATTGCACACAGTCGATAACCTGGTGTAATCATTAACAATGTATTAAAACCTTATTACAGTTTAAGTCCCCAATTAGTTGGAATATTTGACTTCGGGTATAGGATAATTTGACGAGGACACTCGCACTTTATATTTATGACTGATGGACGATTATGGACAAAAACCAGATGGACATATCGAATAATCCAGGACAAAGGACAATTAACCCATGGTAATAAATTAAAATCAACACGTCAAACATCATGATTACGGAAGTTTAAATAAGCATAATTCCTTTATTTTATATCTCATCGTATTTTTAATTATCGCAATTTTATTTATCGTCATTTTATTTATCGCACTTTTAATTATCGCAATTTTATTATCGTCATTTACTTTACGCTTTAAATTAAGTCATTTGTATATTTAATATTTTACATTAGGTTTTAATTGCGACTTAAGACATAAAATCGACAAACCGATCATTAAACGGTAAAACCTCCTTTTTATAATAATAATACTACTTATATATATTTATATACAAATATAGTTTAAAATATAATATAGCGTTAAATTTAGTTGTATCCTTGTGGAACGAACCGGACTTACTAAAAACTACACTACTTTACGATTAGGTACACTGCCTATAGTGTTGTAGCAAGGTTTAGGTATATCTATTCTATAAATAAATAAATAACTTATGTAAAATTGTATCGTATTTAATAGTATTTCGCAATAAAAATATAACTATTTCGTATACACCTCGCATAACATCAAGTATTTTTGGTACCGTTGCCAGGGATCTTCAACAACGCCGAAAGCGAAACGCTATAAAAAAATTAGTTTCTAAGTTATTTTTGTAAAAATATATGTTTATAAGCTTTAAATATTAAAAATACAAAAATATAAAAAAAAGATAAAAATATATATCTATATTTTTAGAGTTAAAAATAAAAAGTTCATATTTATTAGAAGTTATAAAAGCTAATAAGTAATATTTTTTTTAAGTTTTATTATGTTTTTTTTATAAATTAAAAATTTAAAAATCAAAAAAAAAAAAAAAATACACGCTGAACCTGTCAAATTTGAGCATGCAATCGTTTGAATCTACATACTCCGGACTCACGGAGGTTTTGGGCAGCTAAAATCCGCACTCGCGGAGCTGTCAGACAGCTGCAACCTGGTACGTGCATTAATTACGGGATTAGGGTTATTTATTAATTATTATTATTATTATTATTATTAAACCTAATTATGGTTTTAGTTAATTAATATATTTAGTTTAGTTTTAATTTTATTTGTAATATTAAGTGTAATTATGTTTTATAAATTTATAAAATTAATACTTTTATACAATAATAAAAATAATATTTTTATAAAAATTGTATTTTTATAACTTTAAGTTTTATTTTTATATTTTGTATCTTTTTATTTCGTTTAATCGTAATTTGTATATTTATCGTTCGTATTTAGTTTAAACTTAGTTTTTGCCGTAGTATTTTATATTTTTAGATTTTTAGGCATTGCCGTAAAATCCCTTAAGTGCTTTTTCTTTAGATTAAGAGTTAAGAGCTTTAGAATTTTATGACGTCACTTATCGCTTTAATATTTAATAGATTTTAGTGCCTAATTAAGTTATTGCCGTTTTGGATATAGAATTCCTTTAAGCTTTAATACCTTTAGACGTAAGTTTTAATTCTTAGTTTTTAGGCTTTTAAGTTTCGACGCCTTATTTTATAATTATTATTTTTCGACTTTTATTTTTCGACGATAATTTTCCGACCACTTATTTTTCGACGCGCTTTTCTTTTTCATTTCGGCGCTCTAGTTTTTAGGACATAGATTTTATTTTCTTTAAAATTTCGACGAAAAAAATTATTTTAAGCGGTTAAATTGATAGACATCCAAAATTTTCTGGTTCGTAGTAATAGTTGGATTTGTTAGTGGCGAGTTGTGGACTTCCGATTTAAAGGGTCCTGGCTACCTGCTGCATCTATTGGCTATTCGAAACGTGGGCAAAATCAGAAAAGTCTATTAATTTGATAACTTATATAATTTTTATCTTTATAACTAATAGAATATTCAGTGAATGCACCGAGCAAAACGTTCACCACCTTTCATACGTTCACCACCTGTAACTCGATCAAGACATCTAGCCAACATTGTCGCCGTTGATTTCTCTTTAGAATCGTCATCTAGTCGACCAAGTACTCCAATTCAAATTTCCGATAATCCATTTTTTGAACTCGACCTCACAATTGAGAATCCGGAGGATATTCAGGGACAATTCAGAGATCCTGAACCACTAATCATTCCTCCTGAACCACAAATCACTCATCCAGAGATTGTCGAGGAAGAAACCCTTAAGTCAGAATCCTCTAGTGATTCAGATTCAACAAACTCAATCATGGAAAATCTGGAACCTCTAAGTATGGAAGATCGAATGAGGGCTAAACGCACTGGCCAAGGTCACACAATTACTCAACCAGACATTAATGCGCCAGATTATGAAATCAAAGGACAAATCCTACACAAGGTAACTAATCAATGCCAATTTAGTGGTGCGCTGAAGAAAGATCCAAACGAACATCTTCGTACCTTTAATAGGATCTGTACTCTGTTCAAAATCAGAGAAGTTGAGGATGAACAGATCTATCTCATGTTATTTACCTGGACTTTAAAGGGAGAAGCCAAAGATTGGTTAGAATCGTTACCTGAAGGGGCGATTGATACATGGGATGTCTTAGTTGAAAATTTTCTTAAACAATTCTTTCCTGCATCTAAAGCTGTGAGACTTCAAGGAGAAATTGTCACGTTCACACAAAAGCCAAATGAAACTCTATATGAGGCATGGACAAGATTTGGAAAATTATTGAGAGGATGTCCTCAACATGGTTTAGACACTTATCAAATAGTACAAATAATCTACCAAGGATGCGATATTACTACACGAAAAGACATTGATATAGCAGCTGGTGGTTCCATTATGAAGAAAACCGCAACTGAAGCTTACAAAATTATTGATAACACTGCTTCCCACTCACATAAGTGGCATCAAGAAAAAGACATCGTTAGATCATCTAAAGCGGCTAGAGCCGATTCTAGCCATGACTTTGATTCCATTTCCGCAAAGTTAGATGCTTTCGAGAGACGAATGGAAAAGATGACTAAAGATATTCACGCAATACGAATTAGTTATGAGCAGTGTGGAGGACCACATTTGACAAAAGATTGTCTCAGTATTGAACAAACAATGGAACAAAGAGAGAATGTTTCATACATGAACCAAAGGCTTGGAAATAATTATCAGAATAATTATCAACCGCCAAGACCAAACTACAATCAAAATCAGAATTATAACCGAAATGTTCCATACAACAACCAACAAGGTCCTAGCAATCAGCAAGTATCCAATAATACTTACAATCAGCAAAGACATATTTTTCAAAATAAACCACCACAAACCGATGATAAAAAGCCAAATTTAGAAGACATGATGTCAAAGCTAGTTGAATCTCAAACTCAGTTTTTCACATCTCAGAAACAAACCAATGAACAAAATGCTCAAAAATTTAGAAATCAACAAGCTTCTATTCAAAATCTGGAACAAGAAGTGAGCAACCTAGCAAGGTTAATAGGAGAAAGAAAACCGGGAAGTTTACCTAGTGATACAAATGCTAACCCCCGAAATGAAACAGCTAAAGCCATTACCACAAGAAGTGGTATTACACTTAAACCACCTGAAATTCCTGTAAATTCTGATGACGCTATTCCTACTACACAAGCACCACAATCTGATCAAGAAAAGGAAAAAGAACCGGTAGTTGAAAAGGTTAATGAAGATAACACAGTTAAGGCAAAACCTTATGTTAAACCATACCAACCACCGCTTCCTTACCCGAGTAAAATGAGAAAAGAAAGACTTGAAGCCGAACAATCCAAATTCTTAGAGATGTTTAAACAAATAAATATCAATCTTCCTTTCATTGATGTAATTTCAGGAATGCCTAGGTATGCTAAATTCTTGAAAGATCTAATCACAAATAGAAAGAAAATGGAAGAACTCTCGGCTGTTACTATGAATGCTAATTGTTCTGCAGTGTTGTTGAATAAGATACCAGAAAAATTATCAGATCCAGGAAGTTTCACAATTCCATGTTTTCTGGGTAGTCTTAGTTTAATAGAAGCATTGGCAGATTTAGGTGCTAGTGTAAATTTAATTCCATATTCATTATACACTAAACTAGACCTCGGAGAATTAAAACCAACACGAATAAGCATACAACTAGCAGATCGATCAGTAAAATATCCTAGAGGGATAATGGAAAACATGCTAGTTAAAGCTGGTACTTTAGTATTTCCAGTAGATTTTGTTATTCTCGACATGGAAGAAGATTCTCGAGTTCCTCTCATATTAGGAAGACCATTCTTAAACACGGCTAAAGCAATAATAGACGTGTTCGGTAAGAAACTGACCCTAAGTATAGAGGACGAGAGTGTTACCTTTTCTGTTGATAGAGCCATGCAACAACCGAAATCTGTTGATGATACATGTTATTATATTCAAACTATAGATTCACATGCAGAATTGTTAGAAGAATTTCCAGAATTACAAGGAATAGGAGAATGTTCTTTAGGAGAAAGAACTGAACCAATTGATGAAGCTGAAATGTTAGCCGTACTCATGGCTAATGAATACGAACCAACAACAGAAGAACTTCAAATGCTAAAAGAGGAAGACAGATATCGATACAAATCTTCGATAGAAGAACCACCGATATTAGAGTTAAAGCCACTTCCAACCCATTTGAAATACGCTTATTTATATGGTGAATCCAAATTACATGTAATAATAACGTCTTCTCTTACGAAAAATGAAAAATCTCGACTCATTTCTGTGCTAAAAGCTCATAAACCAGCTATTGCATGGAAGATTCATGACATTAAAGGCATAAGTCCTTCGTATTGCACACATAAAATCCTTATGGAAGAAAGTCATAAAACATATGTGCAACGTCAACGAAGACTAAATCCAAATATGCAAGATGTTGTTAAGAAAGAAATTAATAAACTGCTCGATGCAGATTTAATTTATCCAATCTTTGATAGTCCATGGGTTAGCCTAGTTCAATGTGTACCTAAGAAGGGTGGCATGACTGTCATCACAAATGAAAAAGATGAGCTTACTCCTACTAGGACTATAACAGGATGGCGTGTCTGTATTGATTATAGAAAATTAAATGACGCCACCAGAAAAGATCGCTTTCCCTTACCTTTCATTGATTAAATGTTGGAAAGGTTAGCTGGGAACAGTTACTATTGTTTTCTTGACGGTTTTTCCGGATATTTTCAAATTTCAATCGCACCCGAGGACCAAGATAAAACCACCTTCACGTGCCCTTATGGTACTTTTGCTTACAAACGCATGCCATTTGGACTTTGCAATGCCCCTGCAACCTTTCAAAGGTGGATGATGGCAATTTTTCACGACATGATAGAAGAATGCACGGAAGTTTTCATGGATGACTTTTCAGTCTTCGGTGATACTTTTGAAACATGTCTAGTTAATCTTGAACGAATGCTTATTAGATGCGAGCAATCAAATCTAGTTCTTAATTGGGAGAAATGCCATTTCATGGTTAAAGAAGGCATCGTTCTTGGTCATAAAATTTCAAAGGAAGGAATTGAAGTGGATAGAGCTAAAGTAGATGTAATTGCTAAACTTCCACATCCCACCAATGTTAGAGGAGTTAGGAGTTTTCTAGGGCATGCCGGTTTTTACCGACGTTTCATAAAAGATTTTTCTAAAATTGTCACTCCTATGAATAAACTCCTAGAAAAAGATGCTCCATTCATCTTTTTGGATGAATGCATCAAATCTTTTAATATTCTTAAAGAAAAACTCACTAATGCGCCAATCATGATAACTCCAAATTGGAATCTACCATTTGAACTCATGTGCGATGCAAGTGATTTTGCAATGGGAGCCGTTTTAGGACAAAGGATTGAAAAACGATTTCAACCTATTTATTACGCTAGTAAGACGTTACAAGGAGCACAAACGAATTACACAACTACTGAAAAAGAACTCCTTGCTATTGTCTTTGCTTTTGACAAATTTCGTTCATATCTCGTTCTAGCTAAAATGGTGGTCTATACCGACCATTCTGCTCTTAGATACCTATTTTCAAAACAAGATGCTAAACCACGATTAATCCGTTGGATCTTACTCTTACAAGAGTTCGATATTGAAATCCGAGATAAAAAGGGAGAAGAAAATCTCACCGCTGATCATCTTTCTCGTCTTGAAAATCCCGAATTAGACGTTTTAAATGAATCGGCCATACAAGATAACTTTCCTGATGAATATCTCTTGAAAATCGATTATAGTAAAATTCCATGGTTTGCAGACTATGCAAACTACTTAGTATGTGGATTCCTTGAAAAAGGGTTGTCGTACCAAAAATGAAAGAAATTCTTTAGTGATATAAAACACTATTTTTGAGAAGATCCACATTTGTTTAAAAGTTGTCCCGATGGAATAATACGCCGATGCGTATTCGGAGATGAAGCTAGTCAAATCTTAAACCATTGTCACACAGGACCAACAGGAGGGCATTATGGGCCTTAACTAACAGCAAGAAAAGTCTACGATACTGGATTCTATTGGCCTACAATTTTCAAAGACGCACACCTTCTTTGTAAATCCTGTGATGCTTGTCAAAGGGTCGAAAAAATAAGTCAACGTGATGAAATGCCACAAAATGTCATTCAAGTATGTGAAGTATTTGACGTTTGGGGTATTGACTTTATGGGTACATTTCCAAAATCACATAGTAATCTCTAAATTCTCGTTGCCATTGATTATGTATCTAAATGGGCGAAAGCACGAGCTTTCTCAACTAACGATGCACGAGTTGTACTCAACTTCTTAAAACATCTTTTTGCAAGGTTTGGAACACCGAAAGCTTTAATAAGTGATCGGGGTACTCATTTCTGTTATAATCAACTTGAGAAAGTTCTTAAAAGATATGGAGTAACTCATAAAAATCTCAACCGGTTATCATCCACAAACAAGTGGACAAGTTGAAAATACCAACCGAGCTTTAAAACGTATTCTAGAGAAAACCGTTGGATCAAATCCGAAGGAATGGTCCATGAAATTGGAGGATGCACTCTGGGCTTTTAGAACCGCTTACAAAACTCTAATTGGAACCACATCTTTTAAACTTGTTTACGAAAAAACATTTCACCTTCCAGTAGAAATTAAGCATAAAGCATTTTGGGCTTTGAAGACATGTAATCTTGATTTACATGAAGCCGGACGTCTACGATTAAGTCAATTAAATGAATTAGAAGAGTTAAGACATGAAGCATATGAAAATTCGTTAATCTATAAGGAAAGAACAAAGAAATGGCATGATAAAAGAATCAGAAGTTCAAAAAAATTTAAAGAAGGAGACAGAGTTCTTCTTTTCAATTCACGATTCAAGCTATCTCCTGGAAAATTGAAATCAAAATGGTCTGGACCATTTATAGTCAAAAGAGTTTTCCCATACGGAACAGTAGAATTAATAAATTCAAATGGGATTGAATTTAAGGTTAATGGTCACAGAGTTAAACATTACATAGATAATCCAATGGAAGTTGAAGATGAAGTTAATCACAATTTCGACACCACAGCTAACTATGTGTGGGAAGATTCGAATCTTTTAAGGATAATATGTATTTCTGTTAGAGTTAGATATTCTGTTTTCGTGTAGTTCTCGAAAATGGAATCCGAATGGTCTTTCCCTAGCAGACCCTAAAGAACTAGTCTTCTCCCCCCATTCTGAATTTTTATTTCTTTTAGGTTTTACGAGATGAAGAATTCCTTTGATTTGAACCATGGTCTACTACTACACGCTTTGATTACTAAACGTAATAATGACACACTCCCGAGTGAAGTGGTATCATTCATAAGAGGCAAAATGGACGAATTGAGGAAAGAACTCAGGAAGAATCATCATAAGATACATCTTGGTAAAGGAAAATCAAAATCCGCAACAAAAAGAAGAGCACGACACCTTGAAAGATGTCATAAATGCGGAAAATGGTCACACGAAGGTAAATGTTCGAACAATCAAACATATTCAAATACCTAATTTGTTACTCTATGCAGAGAAGGACCGTTCATATGTTTATAAGAAAAGTTATTGAAGAATCGAGGTTACACTTATGTAGCTATGGAAAACCAAATCACACGACTCTCCTATGAGTCGGCTAAAGCAGGTCTCTGAGAATTCTTTCTCATAGGTAAGTATGTACAGTTTTTATTTTATTTTATTGCTTTTAACCTTTTGATAATAAACGCTGAATCGTTCGCTATAAAGTATTAAATTGATATTCAATAAAATTAGGTATGTGAAACCGAAATTATTGATATCATACAAAAATTTATTACATCACTGCGAAATTTACCATTTATTCATAAGGTATAAATATCTTTAATCAATCAATCTAAAATATTTCAAAAATTCGTCATGAGTAAAACTAGGTAAAATAGCCGAAATTACTTTACCCAAAAGAGGGGAGTATATTTTTGATAATATTTGATTGATTAAAGTGGGATAAAAGACCAAATTTTTTTTTTTATTTTTATTTTTACCTTGTTTTTAAAATTAATATATAAATATTAAATTATTATTGTAAATTTTTAAAATCAATATATTTAATTTTGTAAATATTTTAAAAAAACCAATATTTTTAATATAAGTTTGTAAAACTAATATATATAAATATTAATAATATTTATATGAAATCTTATGTATTTTAAACTTAAGTTTGGTGTGAATTTAAAAACAAAATTTACTTAATTTCATTAAGTTAAAAATTTGATATTTAAAATTCGCTGTGAGTTGAAGACTAGGTTATGAAACCGAAATTGCTTTACCCGAAGGCGGGACGAGAAATTTTATTATCATTATTTTTAATCTTATTGAATTAAAGTATGCCAAAAACATTAAAAAAAAACTCAAAATCTTTGCTTTTAAAACAATCGCTTTAAAATGACAAATTTTAAAATTTGGTCGAGGGACGGACTAGGTAAACGTACCGAAACAACCTCCTCCTAAATAAAAAGGAAAACAAAATTTTAAATTACTGAATTAATTGTTTTATTAATAAAGGTTTTATATAAAAAAAAACAAAACAAAATCCGCACTCGCGGAGCTGCAAAGGGTCCCACTTCCGCACTCGCGGAGTTTGAAAAACCCAGAAAAGATAAACTGGTCGAACAGACCAGTCTCTACACACCAACACAATTTTCTATAAAAATACCCAAAAACACTCTCAAAATCACGATTTTTCACCGTTAATCATCAAATTTTTTGTTGCACGATGAGGAGATTCTTCCCAAGAAGTTACTCAAGGAAATCGGTAATTTCTACATCTAAACACTCTTTAATCCGGATTTCTAGTGTTCTTGAGCAAAATTATACCTAATTTGATTTTGATGATTTCTAGTGTAATTGTGCTTAAATTGTTTGTATATTATGCTTGTATAACCTAGATTGATGCTATTTAACATGATTAGAAGCCTTAAACTTCAAATTTTGAGTAATCTAGGGTTTGTGTTCTTGAGCAAAATTGGGGCTTTTTGATATAAACAGGTTATGGCCGAATTTTGTTGTTGGTTTATGCTAAATTAAGTAGTGTAACATGTTTAGGTTGCTAAATGATCAAAACTTTGATCCTAAACATGATTTTTGAGAATTAAAGTAGACTTTTTGAGTCAAAAATGCATGAACTTGATTTAATTGATATGAATGTCATGTGGAACTTGTTTAATTGCTATAATGATTATTTTTGACATGATTTAGAAGATGAATGCTAAGGAACATTGTATACATTTTCATATATGTTTATTTGTAAAAGTGTAGAATTGTTAATATTGTGAAAATGCGTATAAAGTTTAATATGGATTAAATATGTCATTATGATTGTTTTGATTTATGATTCTGCTAACACTATTGCATATTTGGATGTACAAAAATTGTGTTTAATGTGTTTTGCAGACTGAAAAGGGTGAATCTTCATCCCAGGCTCGCAATGCTACTCCTAATGCAGACGAGTAGGAGATTAACGACCAATACAGACAAAATATACCTCATCAAGTCATTTCATTTTCAAATATCACTGAGGCAAATTTACACCCAAACTTGAGGTTTGACAGATTTTGGATAGACTCTCCAAAATATCAGAGGAACTTACACACCCTTCAGTCTAATGATGTTGAAGTACCCAGGGTAATAGATTGGGAACCATTAGAAATAGTGGGATTGGCCGATCCAATCAGAGAATTACTTACACAAAGGTATGGTAATTCTACTTTTAATGATTGGGAACGTTTGTTCAATATAAGTAGGCATGTATATAGAGAATGGTGTGTGAAATTATTATGTAGTATTGAAATAAATGATCGGGTAGCTACCTTAACCGATCGGAGCTTTATTAGATTTTTATTAGGAGGTGAGATGCTCCATATGTCTCTAGTAGATACGGCTCAGGCTTTACGTATATATATGCCTGAGGAACTAGCATCTATTGATTGTCAAAGATTGATAGTTAATGGTAGGAGGGTTGATGAAAATTTTGATATGAATAGAATATGGAGTAGAATGACTAGCCATAACCGATTTCGTGGGGGATCTTACTCTTATATTGATATTGATAGAGCTGAGTTAAGAGTGATCCACAGGTTTTTAGCAAACTCGATTACACAGCGAGGTAGGAACAAAGAAAAGGTAAATGAACAAGATTTATTTTACCACATGTGTATTCGAGACCCACAGAGCGCTGTAAGTATACCTTATTGTGTGGGTTATTATTTATCGGCTATGATTAGGGGTATACGGCCTAATAGTATAATAGGAGGTGGTATCTTTATTATTTTAATTGCTGAGCATCTCGGTGTGGATAGAAGTCGGGGGGGATTATTAATGGCAGAACCAGAACCCCGTGATAGAATAGATTTACGCATGTATCATGGTGCTAAGGTTTTAAAGAAATGACATAACGCTGCAGCACCATATGATGGCAATCATCCACAGGTCGAAAGAGATCAGCAGCAAGGTAATGCGGGGGGGGGGGGGGGGGGGGGAATCAGATGACACAATTGCAAATTTTTATGGCTCAACATGAGTATGAAATGGCTAGACAACGAGCATTTCAAGATTGGCAGTATCATCAAAGCCAAATCATAAGTCATTGTGCATACATAAATACAAATTACATTCCTACTCCAATGCCCGTATTTCCTCCCTGGAGTATACAGACCCGACCACCGTACCCTACATGTGACCCAGCTCAAGCATTCTACAGCACTTACGGCTATGAATGGAATCCCTACTGGAACCATCCTCATCAACCCTAATTTTCTTTTATGCCTATTTTTATTTATTTGGTAAGTTGTAATTGTATACTTTTAATACTTCTTTTGATACTATAATAGTTTTTATAATTTTCTAACTTTTATTATTAGATTTTAATAATTTTTGAATGTGGGGTGATATACCCAACTTCAAATATATATATATATATATATATATATATATATATATATATATATATATATATATATATATATATATATGTTTGTAGTTTATCTCATGTACAAAACAGGGTAATACAGCGCATTTTCAAAGACTGACATTAAGTTCAGCAAAAGAAACTAATTTTGATGACAAGATGCAAAATATATGTGAAATAACAACAGGCGGAATGAACAAATGAAGTGCACCATTTATCATTCAAAATAAACGCCAATATGTTTGGAAACTTTGGTAAAATTTTAATTATTTTTCTACGCTAATTACCCTCAATAATTTAAATTGTTACTGATTTCTTGCAAATGAGGGCATTGCAAGATCTTAAGTGTGGGAAGGGGTTAAATTCTTTCGAATTTTTAAAAATTTTAATTTAAACACTTGGTTACCATTAAAAATACTAGTAACGCAGTAGTTGTATTAGAATCTAGTGCTTTCTGATAATAAAGAACATCCCTAGTCTTATATACTGACTACCCACTTCTAGTAAAACTTTTAAAAATTTTTAACTAAATGAATTCAAAATCATGTTTATACATATTTATGAACGATACAACTAGGTATTAACACCGAAATTATCGTTACCTCGTAAAGGACATAAATTGAGAAACAACTCAAAACGCTTGAATTCATTTAAAAATGGAATAGACGACAACTCAACATAAATTCATTTACCAAATTATTCAAATTACATATATCACATATTTTTGTACAAATAATTGAAGATACTTTTGTTTTGAACGATTTAATCAGTTTTACCCGATTTTTTATAATATATTTGAAAGAAATGTGCCACTTGATTTAAAAAGAAGTAAAGTCTTCTGAGAAAAAGACACACGCTTCTTGATTTAGGTCAGGAAGTTGTCGTCCAGACCAGTTGTAGAGTTTACGAAAAACCTTGAAAAGTTTTCTCTAAAATCAGCTGGAAATCCACGGACCTCAGCATCAAACAGGGTCGCCAAGTGTAACAACCCTCACTTTTCGACTTCTAAATTACTGAATTAACCCTAGGGTTATATGTCTGACTATATGTATTAAGGGTTGTTATATACAATTAAATATTAACCGAATAGTAATTTTTAGTCAACAATGTACGCTTAAATAAAAAATATATTATTAATTTATATAATTTGACATAATTTAACTAAGTATATAAACTTTGTATCACTTTTATTATTTAGTTAATATATTTAACTATATAATAAATCTAATTATATATAAATGTAATAATATTTACAAAATTACTAAAGCTATAGTTTAATAATTAAAATCATAATTATTATTAAAGATACAAAATACCGAATTATTTATTATTTTTATGCAAAATTTGTATTTATTAATTAAATAAAAAAAATAATAAAAAATAAAATAAAATATTATTGACAAATATTCTTGGAAAAACAGTAAATAAATTTGTTTATTTACAAAAAAAATCCTTAAAATAAAAAAATAAATAAATAAATAAATAAATAAATAAATTACTTTTTAATTAAAAATTGTACTGGAAAAACTACTTTTATTATTTTATTTTGTGCATTATCCCATGACCTAACATTTAATACTTTTTAATTTTAAAATCCCATTAAGAATTAAATATTTTTTTCTTTTAATTATTTTATTCTTTTTACCTAATTTTTTCAAGTATAAATACCCCTCATTTCTCATTCAAACTCACACCAAAATTTCTCTCATTCTCTCTTTGAAGAATTACTACTAGTAAGTATTCTTTTCTTACTTTTTATTTTTTTTACTTTTTACTTTTTACTTTTTTACTTTTTACTTTTTACTTCGGTTATTATTTTTACCGAAATATGTAAATAATGTTATAAATTATATGCAATTAAAAATAAAATAAATAACATGTATACACTATTACTATTACTAGCACCTATAACTTACTACTTATATTGTAACATAAAAACATTTTGGGATATGTATTAGAGATGTATAGATCTTCGAACTTTCTTGACGAATGGTTTCTATGAGATTCTAGGCAGAGGGTTTGGATTTCCGATTTAAAGGGTCCTATGGCTCAAGCCCCTAGATCTAAATTAGCCATTCGAAGGGAAAGGGGTGATTGGAAGCTTATCTAATACGGCAAGTATCCTAAAATGGAAAACATTGATAAAAGTAGAAACTCTCTAGTCATAGAAACTTAGTAAAATAAGAAACTTTCTAAAAATAAAAACTTTATAAAAATAGTAACTTACTAGGAATAGAAACTTAGTAAAACAAACTATACTTAAACACATACTTAAACTTAAACATGAGCAAAACACTTAACTACTCTTAAATGTCAATAGGTTGACTTTCCTGCTCACTCGTTCAACTCTTTATTTCGAGGAATAACACTCTCTCCACTTACTAAGGTGAATTCATAGCCCCTCTTTAATTGCTAGCAAACTTACTTACTTTTACTTGGGGTGAAACACATGCTGTTTTTTACTTTTTACACTTTAGACACAAGTACCAAACTGCTAAACTATGCTATACCCGGCTATGTCCGACTAAGTCCCTACAGTGATATTTTTAATTTCTGCGGCATGCTTAATTATTGGGGGTAGGCCTATCGGGAGTAACATCCCCGATACATTTGACCAAGTCATTGTATTACTTAATAATGAAATTAAACCGACAAGGACAGACACAACTTGTCATGGGGCAAACTTGAACTTTTAGTCTAAATATCACGCATTGGCGTAACTTTTTGATCCTGCGGGAGATCAACTTTACAAACTAAATCTTGTGGTCTAAAACAACGACAAACTTTTTGTTAAACCTATGAACTTCACTCAACCTTTTTGGTTGACACTTTAGCATGTTTTGTCTCATGTGCTGTTTGATTCAAGCTCTTATACTTACTGGTTATGTGATGCTACTTGGACATAGGATCAAGAGATATCGCATTTATTACTTCTGCATGTGAACATTTACGATATTGTTATTCCTGTCATTGTAACGACATTTCATTTTCCGCTGCGTACTCATTAAAGTTAAATTCATCATTTAGTATTGTTCTCATTTATTATAATATGTTGGTATGTTTTGATATTAGTGACGTTCCTTCCAGACCCTATTGGGAGGACGTTACAGATTGGTATCAGAGCATAACCAGGCTGTTATTGAGAACCAGGATTGCATTTTTATGTGTGCCTTACTTGTTAGCTAGGGTGCCTTAGCAATCTTGGAAACTATAACCTTTCCTGCCTTAGACTTAAAGCACTTAGGATTACCTTATAATCTTAACAACCTTGCTTTGATAATCTTGGCTTAAAATGCTAATCAAAGTCTCTTTCCTAATGTTAGAATATCTAATTTTCATCAAGCGAACAAAATGACTCTTTTCAATCCGACCGAAGAAGATACTAAATGGTCTTCCACTGAAAGACCAGCCCAAAGTCCACCTTATAGCTTTGGTGGTCCTCGTTCACCAAACTATAGTCCGGATACTTTACCTAATTCTCCCGATCACTACCCGACCCCTAAAACTGAAGACAAGGGGAAACGTCCTGAGGAAACTGGTCCGTCTAGGAAAAGAGTCCGATCTCCTTCTTATGATGATGCTGCTAAGTATGAGGTCATGATCCTGCGAAAAGATACCGAGAGAAAAATGGAAGGTTTGCTTCGCCACGTGGCGAGAATGGAGGTTACGTCTATTGAGAATTTAAGATAGACCTTTTGCCGGTCGAACTCAGAAGTTTTGACGTCGTAGTTTGAATGGATTGGTTACGTCCATTGAGAGCTACCATCATGTGTTACGACAAAACCGTTCATGTTCCATTGGGAAATGGAGAGACTCTTATCATCCAAGGTGAAAAGAGTGGTTCCAATCTCAACATTATCTCATGTATTAAAACCTGCAAACACCTTATAAAAGGTTATCCAGCTATTCTAGCCCACGTTAAGATGATCGAATCAAAAGAGAAGTGTATTGCAGATGTACCAGTGGTTAAAGACTTTCCCAATGTGTTTCCCGAAGATCTTTCTGTTCTTCCACCTCCTCGACAAGTTAAATTTCAAATTGATTTAGCTCCCGGTGCTGCTCCTATTGCTAAAGCACCATACCATTTAGCACCTTCCGAAATGAAGGAACTTTTCAACCAGCTCCAAGAACTATTGGATAAAGGTTTCATTCGTCCAAGCTCGTCCCCATGGGGAGCTCCTATTCTATTTGTTAAAAAGAAGGATGGTACGTTAAGGATGTGCATTGATTACCGCGAACTTAACAAGCTTACTATCAAGAACCGTTATCCGTTGCCACGTATTGATGATCTATTCGACCAACTTCAAGGGTCAATTGTTTATTCAAATATTGATTTGAGGTCCGGATATCACCAACTTAGAGTCAAGGAATCTGATATTCCTAAGACTGCTTTTCGCACTCGTTATGGGCACTATGAATTCTGTGTCATGCCTTTTGGTTTGACCAATACTCCTGCCGTTTTCATGGATCTCATGAACCGTGTCTGCAAATCTTATCTCGATAAATTCGTCATTGTTTTCATTGATGACATTTTGATCTACTCTAAGAGTGAGAAGGAACATGAGCAACATCTGCTCGTGATTCTTGAACTCTTACGAAAGGAACAACTCTACGCTAAGTTTTCTAAGTGCGAGTTTTGGCTCAAAACCGTATAATTCCTCGGACACGTTGTTGATAGTAATGGAATACATGTCGATCCAGTTAAGATTACCGCTATCCAGAACTCGAAGATACCAAAGACTGCGAAGCATATTCGTCGATTTTTGGGACTTGCCGGTTATTATCGGAGATTCATAAAGGATTTTTCCCTTCTTGCCAAACCTCTTACGAAGCTAACTCAAAAAGGGAAGAAGTTTGAGTGGTCCGAAGAACAGGAATCTGCTTTCAAGATTCTGAAAGCGAAGTTGACCACAGCCCCGATTCTATCTTTACCTGAAGGTACTGACGATTTTGTTGTTTACTGTGATGCCTCAAAGCAAGGCTTTGGTTGTGTTTTAATGCAACGTGAAAAGGTTATTGCCTGCGCATCTAGACAGTTGAAGAAACACGAGGAGAACTATACCACACACGACCTTGAGTTAGGTGCCGTGGTATTTGCATTAAAGATATGGAGACATTATCTATATGGTACCCAGTTTACGGTGTACACTGACCATAAAAGTCTTCGACACATCTTTGATCAAAAACAGCTGAATATGAGGCAAAGCAGATGGCTCGAGTTATTGAACGATTATGACGGTAAGATGGAATATCATCCTGGCAAGGCAAACGTAGTTGCCGATGCCCTCAGTCAAAAAGACGATGTTAAACGTGTTCGTGCCTTAAACCTGAAAATCAAATCAAATCTTATATCACGAATCTGTGAAGCTCAACTGGAAGCTATTAAACCAACACTCATCGAAGGTGAAGGACCTATCGGTTTCGAGAACCAACTCCAAGTGAAAGCTAATAGTACACGGTACTTTGGCAACAGAATTTGGGTTCCTCGCTTCGGTAATCTCCGTGAACTAGTCTTGGATGAAGCGCATAAGACTAGGTATTCTATTCATCCGGGTTCTAGTAAGATGTACCACGATGTGAAGGAATTCTACTAGTGGCCTAATATGAAAGCCGACATTGCTATTTATGTTAGTAAGTGTCTCACTTGTTTGAAAGTCAAGGCTGAACATCAAAAGCTTTCTGGTTTGTTGACACAACCCGATATTCCGCAGTGGAAGTGGGAATGTATTGCTATGGACTTTATTACTAAATTGCCTAAGACTTCTAGTGGCAATGATACTATATGGGTCATAGTAGATCATCTTACTAAATCTGCTCATTTCTTACCGATCAAGGAGACTGACAAGATAGAGAGATTGTCACAACTGTATATCAAAGAAATTGTCTCTCGTCATGGTGTTCCTATATCAATCATATCCGATCGCGACAGTAGATTCACTTCCAGATTCTGGAAATCCTTACAAACTGCTCTTGGAACTCAACTCGACATGAGTACTGCTTATCATCCGCAAACCGATGGTCAAAGTGAACGAACCATTCAAACATTGGAAGATATGCTTCGCGCTTGTGTTATCGACTTCAGCAAAGGCTGGGATAGACATTTGCCTTTGGTTGAATTCTCTTACAATAATAGTTACCACTCAAGTATTAAGGCTGCACCTTTTGAGGCCTTATACGGACGAAAATGTAGATCCCCACTGTGCTGGGATGAATTAGAGGACAAACAGTTAACTGGTCCTGAAATCATACACGAGACAACTGAAAAGATAGTTTAGATTAAGAAACGAATAGAAACTGCCCGCAGCCGACAGAAGAGCTATGCTAATAAAGGTCGGAAAGATTTGGAATTCCAAGTTGGTGACAAAGTCATGTTGAAAGTATCCCCTTGGAAAGGCGTCGTTCGTTTTGGTAAACGAAGCAAACTAAGTCCGCGTTTTGTTGTACCCTTCAAAATTACTGAAAGGATCGGACCCGTGGCTTATCGATTAGAATTACCTACTGAACTTAGCAGCGTACACGACGTATTTCATGTCTCGAATCTTAAAAAGTGTCTCGCTGATGACACTCTCGTTATTCCTTTAGATGACATTCGCATTGATGATAAAATGCACTTCATAGAGGAACCCGTAGAAGTCATGGACCGATCTGCTAAACGCTTAAAATAAAGCACCATACCTATTGTTAAGATCCGTTGGAATTCACGACGTGGCCTCGAGTATACCTGGGAACGTGAAGACCAAATGAAACAGAAATATCCCCATCTCTTCTCAACCGCTGATGCATCTGAGAAGTCTACCTAAAACTTCGGGACGAAGTTTTTATTAACGGGGAGGTACTGTAACAACCCTCACTTTTTGACTTCTAAATTACTGAATTAACCCTAGGGTTATATGTCTGACTATATGTATTAAGGGTTGTTATATACAATTAAATATTGACCGAATAGTAATTTTTAGTCAACAATGTACGCTTAAATAAAAAATATATTATTAATTTATATAATTTGACATAATTTAACTAAGTATATAAACTTTGTATCACTTTTATTATTTAGTTAATATATTTAACTATATAATAAATCCAATTATATATAAATGTAATAATATTTACAAACTTACTAAAGCTATAGTTTAATAATTAAAATCATAATTATTATTAAAGATACAAAATACCGAATTATTTATTATTTTTATGCAAAATTTGTATTTATTAATTAAATAAAAAAAATAATAAAAAATAAAATAAAATATTATTGACAAATATTCTTGGAAAAACATTAAATAAAGTTGTTTATTTACAAAAAAAAATCCTTAAAATAAAAAAATAAATAAATAAATAAATAAATAAATAAATAAATTACTTTTTAATTAAAAATTGTAATGTAAAAACTAATTTTATTATTTTATTTTGTGCATTATCCCATGACCTAACATTTAATACTTTTTAATTTTAAAATCCCATTAAGAATTAAATATTTTTTTTTCTTTTAATTATTTTATTCTTTTTACCTAATTTTTTCAAGTATAAATACCCCTCATTTCTCATTCAAACTCACACCAAAATTTCTCTCATTCTCTCTTTGAAGAATTACTACTAGTAAGTATTCTTTTCTTACTTTTTATTTTTTTTACTTTTTACTTTTTACTTTTTTACTTTTTACTTTTTACTTTTTACTTCGGTTATTATTTTTACCGAAATATGTAAATAATGTTATAAATTATATGCAATTAAAAATAAAATAAATAACATGTATACACTATTACTATTACTAGCACCTATAACCTACTACTTATATTGTAACATAAAAACATTTTGGGATATGTATTAGAGATGTATAGATCTTCGAACTTTCTTGACGAATGGTTTCTAAGAGATTCTAGGCAGAGGGTTTGGATTTTTGATTTAAAGGGTCCTATGGCTCAAGCCCCTAGATCTAAATTAGCCATTCGAAGGGAAAGGGGTGATTGGAAGCTTATCTAATACGGCAAGTATCCTAAAATGGAAAACATTGATAAAAGTTGAAACTCTCTAGTCATAGAAACTTAGTAAAATAAGAAACTTTCTAAAAATGAAAACTTTATAAAAATAGTAACTTACTAGGAATAGAAACTTAGTAAAACAAACTATACTTAAACACATACTTAAACTTAAACATGAGCAAAACACTTAACTACTCTTAAATGTCAATAGGTTGACTTTCCTGCTCACTCGTTCAACTCTTTATTTCGAGGAATAACACTCTCTCTACTTACTAAGGTGAATTCATAGCCCCTCTTTAATTGCTAGCAAACTTACTTACTTTTACTTGGGGTGAGACACATGCTGTTTTTACTTTTTACACTTTAGACACAAGTACCAAACTACTAAACTATGCTATACCCGGCTATGTCCGACTAAGTCCCTACAGTGATATTTTTAATTGCTGCGGCATGCTTAATTATTGGGGGTAGGCCTATCGGGAGTAACGTCCCCGATACATTTGACCAAGTCATTGTATTACTTAATAATGAAATTAAACCGACAAGGACAGACACAACTTGTCATGGGGCAAACTTGAACGTTTAGTCTAAATATCACGCATTGGCATAACTTTTTGATCCTGCGGGAGATCAACTTTACAAACTAAATCTTGTGGTCTAAAACAACGACAAACTTTTTGTTAAACCTATGAACTTCACTCAACCTTTTTGGTTGACACTTTAGCATGTTTTGTCTCAGGTGCTGTTTGATTCAAGCTCTTATACTTACTGCTTATGTGATGCTACTTGGACATAGGATCAAGAGATATCGCATTTATTACTTCTGCATGTGAACATTTACGATATTGTTATTCCTGTCATTGTAACGACATTTCATTTTTCGCTGCGTACTCATTAAAGTTAAATTCATCATTTAGTATTGTTCTCGTTTATTATAATATGTTGGTATGTTTTGATATTGGTGACGTTCCTTCCAGACCCTATTGGGAGGACGTTACACCAAGTGGTCAGACTTATCCTAACCATGAGAGGATCTGTCTCGTACAATGGGGGGGCACCGTGCAAATTAGCTTATAAGACTAATGAATCAGATCCCCAGAAAGGATAATCTCCTTAAAGATAAAAAAAATTTAGCATTTAAGTCTGATATTACTCAATCCTTGAGATTGACCTTAAAGATTGAGAATTCAAACTCATGGAATTCGATGATATCTAAACTCGAGCTTGAACGAGAAAATATTTTGATCAAAATTACAAACCAATTTGTTTTCTGAAAACCTATTTTTAATGCGTTCATTACCATTGAATGTAAAATCCTAAGAATTCACCGGAATTCATTAGGTCACCTGAAACAAATCGGGTGTCAACCGTAAGAACGGTGGTTGCATAGCATGGTCGAAGACAGGACCTTGTGCCAGACCGAAAAACTATAGGGTGATTTTTACAATTGCTCCTACAAAGGATAGTAATTGCATCCGACACGATATAGACCATAAAAAAATGCATGTCACGGGACATTGCCTTAACAGTTGCTTGTTCAACGCTTTTCTTTACAACCGGACGGTAGTTTACTGAAAGGTAATATACAGAGTAAGTATACTGGACATGTTGCTTTCCTAATACCAGGTTAGCAAGTGGGTGACACAAAACCGCAAGTTTTAAGCTAAAATTTTCAAATCTGAAACCCACAAAACTCACAAAAACATTTAGCAAACACCGGTGAAAGGTTATTCCGGAAAACTTATCTAGGGTAAAAACTAGATTGAATTTTCTAAAGATCAAACGTTTTCATAAAGATCCAATTTCCTAAGGGATCTAAATTTTTATAGTCATGTGGGACTGTAAACCACAACGTTACTATCATTGTTCATACCGCCGTATTAAAATCACTGATGTACAAAATGTGAAGAATAAAGAAGTGATTCTGGTAAAGTTATATTCAAGTTCTATATTGCTTGAGGACAAGCAACGCTCAAGTGTGGGAATATTTGATAATGCTAAATACAAACATATATTTCATAGCATTATCCTTCAAGAAAGATAAGCTTTTAGTTGCAATTGTTCAATTTACAAGTGATATTCGTTTAAATAATAAAAGGTGAAGACAAAAGACAGATTCGATGAATTGAAGACGCAAATGACTAAAAAGCTAAAAAGTACAAAGTACAATCCAAATGGTTCAAATTATTGATGAGAAACGTCTAAAAATTACAAGAGTACAAGCTGTGAAACGCAAAGTACAAGATATTAAATCGTACGAAAAGGCGTTCGAAAATCCGGAACCGAGACATGAACCAACTTTCAGCGCGCGATGCAGCGGACCAAAAATTACAAGTCAACTATGCACAAGAATATAATATAATATATAATTAATTATATATATTATTATATATTATATTTATAAGCAGCCCACGTTTAACTCAAAGAGATGAGCTGGAATCCAAAGCTCCACGACTGCGGAGCTATGAAGCAGAAAAATGCCGCACTCACGGAGATGTACAGTTCAACGTGGGCCTATAAAAGGCAACGAATTCTGCTCTATCAAACACACCTTTTTCTTTTCCTTTCTCTCAACATATATGATATATATATATATATTTATATTTTATAATTATAATTTTAATTTAAGTTTAATAATAATAAGGTTATGTTAGCGAATGTTTTAAGTTTGTAAGTCGAAATTCTGTTCGTGTAACACTACGCGATTAATACTCATTGTAAGTCCTGTTCAACCTTTTTAAATTAATGTCTTGTAGCTAAGTTATTATTATGCTTATTTAAATCGAAGTAATCATGATGTTGGACTAAATATTAAAGACGGGGTTATTGGGCTTTGGACCATAATTGGGGTTTGGACAAAAGACCGACACTTGTAAAAATTGGACTATGGGCTATTAATGGGCTTTATATTTGTTTAATTGATTGATAGTTTGTTAATTTAATATAGAGATTTACAATTTGAGGTAATTATAAATAACCACATACACTCGATCGGATACGATGGGCGGGATATTTATAAATACTAATAATCGTTCATTTAACCGGATACGGGGATGGATTAATAGTCAATGGACTCATTAAAACAGGGGTGGATTACATATAAGGATACTTGGTGTAATTGTTAATAAAGTATTAAAACCTTGGATTGTACACAGTCGATAACCTGGTGTAATCATTAACAATGTATTAAAACCTTATTACAGTTTAAGTCCTCAATTAGTTGGAATATTTGACTTCGGGTATAAGGATAATTTGACGAGGACACTCGCACTTTATATTTATGACTGATGGACTGTTATGGACAAAAACCAGATGGACATATCGAATAATCCAGGACAAAGGACAATTAACCCATGGTAATAAATTAAAATCAACACGTCAAATATCATGATTACGGAAGTTTAAATAAGCATAATTCCTTTATTTTATATCTCATCGTATTTTTAATTATCGCAATTTTATTTATCGTCATTTTATTTATCGCACTTTTAATTATCGCAATTTTATTATCATCATTTACTTTACGCTTTAAATTAAGTCATTTGTATATTTAATATTTTACATTAGGTTTTAATTGCGACTTAAGACATAAAATAGACAAACCGGTCATTAAACGGTAAAATCCCCTTTTTATAATAATAATACTTATATATATATTTATATACAAATATAGTTTAAAATATAATATAGCGTTAAATTTAGTTGTATCCCTATGGAACGAACCGGAATTAGTAAAAACTACACTACTTTACGATTAGGTACACTGCCTATAGTGTTGTAGCAAGGTTTAGGTATATCCATTCTATAAATAAATAAATAACTTGTGTAAAATTGTATCGTATTTAATAGTATTTCGCAATAAAAATATAACTATTTCGTATACACCTCGCGTAACATCAAGTGTTTATATATTTTATTCGTCGCGTATTTGTTCTCTCTCCGAAAAATCAATCTCGTAGTAGCGTTTTCATTCGGGCTTCGATCGGGCGTTCGGGCCACAAGCTTTTCTCCTAATCATCAAAGTAGGCTATGGAGAACAACTCCTTAGGGTATGGTTCGGCCGAAACTCCCATATGGAGGGGAGGATTTGTCATTTTTGCAAAACTAGTGCACTTAGATCAAAACACCACTACTTCCATTCATTTTAACCTAATCTAAATTTTTTTCTCTCATCTCCTCCCTACTAATCCGACTTCTACCTCTCCTTAAGCAGTATTTTGGCCATCTACAATCATCATACAAATATTCATCATCTCTCAAAATTAATTGCATAAACGGATTCTCCTTTTCGCTATCTACAAGCTTCATCTTCTTGATTCTTGATTTGGGTATAATCACACACTCTAACTTTTTGATTTTTTCATTATTTAAATGATTTTAATGTTTATTGTGATTGTATAGTACTTGTATGTTGTTGGATTGTTGATTGTATGCATAGAAACACTTGTTATAGCATGATTTCGGTTTGATTGATTTTGGACAGCAACATTTTTGACCATTTAATGGAACTAAACTGATATTTTTCTAAAATTAAAGTGTATAGATGTGTTTCTCTCATCAAGATATTGAATTTAGACTCCGGATTCATGTTATTTCTATTCCCGGAGCTCTAGTTATGATTAAAATATTGTTTTATTGAAATCAAAATGTAAAAACGAATGTTTTCATGTGTGGTCTGACTTTGTGACCACTTTTGGAGTCTATAGGGTGTACTAGTGTGTTAGGATTGATGATTGGATGAACTTTCATGTTCGGGTCATCGAAATTTGAGCCACGGATCACCCGTTATGACTAAAACTTGTTTTTGATCGGATTAAAGTCTCAAGTTCATTTATGGCTGATGGTCATGACTTGAGGGCTGTTCTTAGGGTGTTCTTGAGTTCACTAATATGTTGGGTGGTGTGGTTAGATGAGGAAATATATAAGACTCGTCAAAAACCGACACCCGAGGCTCAAGTTATGACCCGGCGAACGTTTTAATTAAAAATTATGGTTATAAAAATTAACTTATGATATAAATAATGATTTTCATTATTATTAAATTACTTATGATATAAAAGTAATTAATTTAATTTAAGACTTATGATATATATATATATATATATATATATATATATATATATATATATATATATATATATATATATATATATATATATATATATATATATATATATATATATATATATATATATATATATATATATTATATCATTTATTAATTACTTATGATTTAATTAAACTTTTAATTAAACTTATGATTAATAATACTTTTATTATTAATGAAAAATACTTATGATAAGTATTAAACTTATGTTATGAGATTATTATTATTATAGGACTTATAATAAGGATTAAATAATTATTTAATTATTATAAGGTTCAGTTATTATTTAATTATAATTTAATTATTAAATACTTATGGTTTAATAATGGTAATTAAATACTTATGACATGATTAATAATTCATTATTAATTAATAATACTTATGATATGATTAAAAATTTATTATTAATTAATAATTCTTATGTTATGACTAATATTTAATTAATTAATTAAATACTTATGTTATATTAATTATATCATTTAAACTTATGTTAACTTTATTAATTCAATATAATTTAATTAAACTTATGTTATGACATAATTATACATATATGACTTTAAATAACATTATAACTTATATTATTACTATAACTTATACTATAAAAATTAATGTTGACTATGTTTGACTAAGGTTGACTTTTGAGTTGACTTTCGATTGACTTTGGCTTTCAGTTGACTTTTGTTGACTTTCTAATTAAGGAAACTTTTCTAACTTAAAAACTTTCTAAAAATAGAAACATTCTAAATATGGAAACTTTCTAAATTTGGAAACTTTTAAAAAATAGAAACTTTCCTAAAATAGAAACTTTCCAAAAATAGAAATTTTTCCAGAAATGGAAACTTGCCAAAAATAGAAACTTTCTAAAAATAGAAAGTGTGTGTCCGTACGCTGTCCTGATCAAATCGAAGCATACTAAGTGTTGTTCTATGTTAACTTGCAACAAGTACTATAGCTATCATACTAAGACTTGACCTAAGTTAGTTATTTATATCGACCTGCTTTATTTTTAGGTTGGCTTTGTGATCATTCTTGATCACTTACTTCATTTGTTGTTCGCATTTATGTGTGGTTACTTCATTTGCTTTAAGGTGAGTTATAGTCCCATTTTTCTATTTTATATCTTTTGGGATGAGAAAACATGCGTTTTATATTTTTTTTTATTGGACACAAGTGGAAGTTGGTTTAAGTTATTCATTGTGAGTTGAACGAAAATATTCCCTAGCCTGGTAACTGTAATCACTGGTTTCTACTGGTGAACGCGAATCCTATGGATAGATCTATCGGGTTTGACAACCCCATTTCGTGCTAGTAGCGCTAGCAATTTTTGAAGACGGAATGTATTAGTACTTCGTAATTATTTGAAGATATAACTGTTCAGTGTATATTGTGTTTGGTAAGGGTTGAATTGGTTAAGTGGTTACCAGATAGCTCACGGGTTTATGGAATAATGTTTTATATGTTTTCGAGCATATAATTTTTGTGGTCCAAAATAAGACTGTATGTTTTCAAACATAAGTTTTTACGGTTTAAATTAAATATTGTTTGCAATATTAAACCTATAATTCACTCAACATTTTTGTTGACAGTTACTCGCATGTTTTATTCTCAGGTTCATGATTGATTGCTTCCGCTGTACTTAGAGAGTCTGCATATTTATGATGGCAGTTTTTGTTAAACATTAACTTGCATTCTATTTTGATACATTAAATTGTGGGTGTTTGTTGACTTTGTTTTGGTCAACTTTTGATTAAGTATTTATGTATGGTTTTTCTAAACTTACATATTTTGGTAGGTTTCCTTTATAGAAAATTATTTTTAAATAAAGAATACAAGGTTATTTATTAAATTCATTTAGAGTTATGATCAAGCTGTGGGACCAAGATAACGATGGTCTTCAAGTGTACTTTGACGGGTCATTTTAGTTGGTATCAGAGCGTTGGTTGTAGGGAATTAGGCTGCATTGATGTCGTTACCCGAGTCAATAGGGTGCATTAGTGAGTCTAGTCTACAGCCCGACCTATAATATATTATTATATGTGATTATTTGTATCGTATTGGTATGTATATTGTTATCATACATACATCTCTATTATGTTCTGAATCCGGGAGGAACTCCCATTCCGATTTAAACGTATTCTCCGACTCATGCAAACTTATCCTTATAAGAACACCTCGGGTAGTGAAATCGAGGGATGTCATTCTTGACTTCTGAAATTCTCGACATTTCTATGTCATCTATTATGGTTATGTATATAATGTTTGAGTTATATTACGCGAGATGTCATTCTTGACTTCTAAATGCTCGACATTTCAATGTCAGCTATTATGTTTAGGTATATAACATTCTTGTTATATTACGTGCCTTTGTACCGTGGTGCCTATGTGCTTTGGTTTTTGAACCGGAAAACGTCATTCTTGACTTTTAGAGATTCTTGGTACTTCGAAGACATTTTTATGTCATCGTTACTCCTATTCATTACTTTTGATGTTTTTGTCTCTTGTGCTATCCTTAGCACATTGTTTAAGAAATCGTTTTAGAGAAATTGTGTGGAAATTTGAGGTTGATCGCGTGTCGTGACCTCATGTAGTGCTATTGTAATGGAACTATGAATTAGTGAAATATAATGGCGTCAGGCCAACGTAATTATATTACGTTAATTCATAAAGAAGTCCCAATATTGTGACATGAGGAATAGAAAGCGAGTCAAAGAAAATTTTTACACTACTCATTCAGAAATTCCGATGTATTACATGGGTAGGGAAAATATTCAGTATCTTATTTTTTGATATACGAGAAGCTCGTTTTAACCAGATTATCTATCTCATGCTCTATCCTTCATAACTCGCTTGTTAGCAACAGCCTCGCTCGGGAACAGTTTTGGCCCATGGACTTATGTCCTGATAATAGTCAAACCACATTTAACTCATTGGTTTTCATGACCTCGTAACATTTGTTGGTCAAATGTCGCACGACGATTCAAGTCCTTTACTCGATCTTTCACGATCTTACTTCAACTTGTAACCTCTGAAATACAGATACTCTGTTTATCATCGGGAGTTTTACACATTTGTTTAATTGGGAGGTTCTCACGAGATTTATGGGCGAGTAGAAGTAATGAAATATTTTGTCTTGTATACAATTTATAAAATCATATATGTACGTATGGATTCAAATGTATAAATTTACCCTTACCTATTTTGACTAGTATATACTAAATCATACCTTCAAAATTAGTTTAAAACCACTCATTTATTGAGCTGTTTGACTAAGTCAATTTGTTTTATATAAAATAGTACACGTTGTACATACTTCTAAATTTACTAAGAACTTCGTTCCGTTTATGTTGTCACATCAAACGTTTAAAGCTTTTTCAAAACTCATTTGATTGATTTTATCAAATTTTCGCATTACTCTACAGAGTGTTTGGATCACAGTTCCTCTCATCCTCCGTTTAAGGATGAAACTTACCATTAAGTTCATTGATAGAAACTCTTACACCACTTTGGATGCTGGTTTTATAAAATTTGTTGGAAAGTCTTTGCGCTCATAAAATTTTCCCTCCTATGGTTGGACATGGCCGAAACACGGACCGATAAATCAATTTTTTGGGGTACACACGGTGGTCACCCTATTGTAGAAAAGGCACTAGGTGGGTTTCTACCCCAACTGTTGTTATAGTGGGTATCATGGATATATATTACACTAGATCATTTGAGGAGTTTCTACTCTCAATATTCGCTGTCAACCGCAACATCCTCGTAAACATCAATCCTAGGATTCAATACTTTGTGGTGCACGAAATTATTTTGAGATTCATCTCACCTGGAGTCGACTATTCTTTATAACCCATGATTCACGCTTCTTTTTATCCGCACATAAATTTAAGAATAAGGATGAATCCTAGATTGACTCGCTCATTGTGTGACGAAGTTCACCCTCGTTGAAAGATCACATCTTTCGTACGTCTTCCTTTTGAAAATGTAATAAAAATTTACTTTGAAGTTCATGATCCTCGTTATCCCCTTTAAAGGAATTGCCTTAAACACCTATACCACTGATATGGATACTCTGTATATTTCTTCATTCATTGGTTGCAACTATATCTCATTCATCCTAGTTCGTCCCCTTGGGGAGCTCTTGTTCTGTTTGTTAAAAAGAAGGATGGTTCCTTCCGTTTGTGTATTGATTATCGCGAGTTGAATAAGCTTACAGTTAAGAACCGTTACCCTCTTCCGAGAATTGATGATCTTTTCGATCAACTTCAAGGTTCGTCCGTTTATTCTAAGATTGATCTTCGTTCCGGTTATCACCAACTGCGGGCTAAAGAAACTGATATTCTAAAAACCGATTTCCGTACCCGTTATGGTCACTACGAATTTCTTGTTATGCCGTTCGGATTGACTAACGCACCTGCTGTGTTCATGGACCTCATGAACCGTGTGTCTAGCCCATATCTGGATAAATTCGTTATCATTTTCATCGATGATATCCTTATCTATTCCAAGAAGTGAACAAGGGCACAAAGATTAGTGCTTGATTTGTTAAGAAAAGAAGAGTTGTATGCTGAATGTTTCTAAATGTGCGTTCTGGTTAAAAGAAGTTCAATTCCTTGGGCACGTTGTTAGTAAACAGGGAATTCAAGTTGATCCTGCCAAGATTGAGGCAATTGAGAAGTGGGAAACTCCGAAGACTCCTACTCAGATTCTTCAGTTCCTAGGTTTGGCAGGCTACTATAGAAGGTTCATTCAAGATTTTTCACGAGTAGCGAAACCTCTGACTGCTTTAACGCATAAGGGGAAGAAGTACGAGTGGAAGAGTGAACAATAGTCTGCTTTCCAAACTCTGAAGAAGAAATTAACTTCTGCACCGATATTATCACTACCTGAGGGTAATGATGATATTGTTATCTATTACGATGCTTCGTGTCAAGACTTTGGTTGTGTTTTGATGCAGCGAAAGAAAGTCATTGATTACGCGTCACGTCAGTTGAAGATTCATGAACAGAATTATACAACCCATGATTTAGAATTGGGAGCTGTTGTGTTCGCACTCAAGAATTGGAGACATTACTTATATGGGGTCAAATGTACAGTGTACACTGATCACAAAAGTCTTCAACATATCTTTGATCAAAGACAGTGGAATATGAGGTTGCGAAGATGTGGTGAATTGTTGAACGATTATGATTGTGAACTCCTTTAGCCATTCCGGGAAAAAGCCAATGTCGTGGCTGATGCTTTGAGTCGAAAAGAGAGAGTTGAACCTCGTAGGTTTAGGGCCTTGAACATGACAATACGAACTAACCTTGCTAGGAAAATTCTTGAGGCACAACAAAAAGCCTTGAAGGAGGAGAATTTCGTAACGGGAAGGTCAGAGGCATGAGTAAGAAATTTGAGGTACGAGCATATGGCACGCGGTATTTTGCGGGAAGTCTTTGGGTTCCAAAATTTTGTGATTTGCGTCAACTTGTGTTAGATGAGGGCATGAGGCTCATAAATCTAGGTATACTATTCATCCTGGTTCAAGAAAGATGTATCATGATCTTAAGGAGCTATACTGGTGGCCCAACTTGAAAGCTGATGTGGCTACTTATGTGGCTAAGTGTTTGACCTGTGCCAGGGTCAAATCTGAACATCAAAAACCGTCCGGACTTCTGGTGCAACCTGAAATTCCCGAGTGGAAGTAGGAAGGTATTACGATGGACTTTATTACGAAGTTACTGAGATTTGTGGGTGGTTATGATACCATTTGGGTGATTGTTGACTGACTCACTAAGTCAGCTTATTTCTTGCCAATTAAGGAAACATATTCGATGGAGAAGCTTACTCGTTTGTATTTGAAGGAGATTGTTTCTAGACATGGTGTTCCCGTGTCAATTATTTCAGACCGAGACAGTCGATTCACATCGAGGTTTTGGCAGTCTTTACAGGAAGCTTTGGGAACAAATTTGGATATGAGCACCACTTATCATCCACAGTCGGATGGTCAGAGTGAAAGGACCATTTAAACATTGGAAGACATGTTACGAGCGTGCATAATTGATTTTGTTAATGGTTGGGATAAGTACTTGCTACCGGCTGAATTTTCTTATAATAACAGCTATCATGCAAGTATTAAGGCCGCACCGTTTGAAGCTCTGTATGGTAGAAAGTGTAGGTCTCCTATCTGTTGGAATGAGGTTGGGGATGCTCAACTCACAGGCCCAGAAATTATTCATGAGACTACAAAGAAGATCGTACAGATTAAAGAGAGATTGAGAACCGCTAGAAGTCGGCAAAAGAGTTACGCCGACATTAAAAGAAATGATATAGAATTTCAGGTCGGTGACCGTGCTATGTTGAAGGTATCACCTTGGAAGGGTGTGGTACGATTTGGTAAAAGAGGAAAGTTGAATCCTCGATTCGTTGGACCATTTGAGATTACAGAGAGAGTTGGACCCGTGACTTATCGTTTGAAATTGCCACAAGAACTTAGTGTGGTTCATGATGTTTTCCATGTGTCGAATTTGAAGAAGTGTTTAGCCGAGGCCGATGAAACAATCCCTCTTGATGAACTTCATATTGATAAACAACTCCATTTTATTGAGGAACCTGCCAAGATTATAGATCGGGAGGTTAAGACTCTTAAGCAAAGTAGAATTCCTATCGTCCGAGTGAGATGGAATTCCAGACGCGGACCCGAGTTCACTTGGGAACGTGAAGATCAAATGAGGCAAAAGTACTCGCATTTGTTCCCAGATGAAGAGTCAACTCCTGCACCTGCTTAAATTTTGGGACGAAATTTCCGTAACGGGTAGGTACTGTCACGACCCTACTTTTTCCGTTATCTTTTACCGTTTATTATTTAATGTCCGTTAATTTTTATTCATGGCACATCATTTCTATGACCTATGTTATTATTTTTGTAATAATATATTAATTATTATGTGTTATGTGAATATTTGTATTCATATTTAAAGTTGTGCGATTCTACGTGTCGTGGATTTCTATCCGGCGAATCTTTTCGGTTTTCAAACCAACGGTCAAACTTTTGGGGTTTTTAAATCCAAATTATCTTAAATATGATATTTTGATGTCATATGATTATATATAGTGTTTATATATTTTATTCGTCGCGTATTTGTTATCTCTCCGAAAAATCAATCGCGTAGTAGCGTTTTCGCGTTTCGGTCTTCAATCAGGCGTTCGGGCCACAAGCTTTTCTCCTAATCATCAAAGTAGGCTATGGAGCCCACTCCTTGGGGTATGGTTTGGCCGAAACTCCCATATGGAGGGGAGAATTTGTCATTTTTGCAAAACTAGTGCACTTAGATCAAAACACCACTACTTCCATTCATTTTAACCTAATCTAAATTTTTTTCTCTCATCTCCTCCCTACTAGTCCAACTTCTACCTCTCCTTAATCAGTATTTTGGCCATCTACAATCATCATACAAATATTCATCATCTCTCAAAATTAATTGCATAAACGGATTCTCCTTTTCGCGATCTACAATCTTCATCTTCTTGATTCTTGATTTGGGTATAATCACAAACCCTAACTTTATGATCTTTTCATTATTTTACTGATTTTAATGTTTATTATGATTGTATAGTACTTGTATGTTGTTGGATTGTTGATTGTATGCATAGAAACACTTGTTATAACATGATTTCAGTTTGATTGATTTTGGACAACAGCATTTTCAACCATTTCAGGGAACTAAATTGATGTTTTTGTAAAATTAAAGTTTCTATATGTGTTCCTCTCATCAAGACATTGAATTTAGACTCCGGATTCATGTTATTTCGATTCCCGGAGCTCTAGTTATGATTAAAATGGTGTTTTATTGAAGTCAAAATGTAAAAACAAATGTGTTCATGTTTGGTCTAACTTTGTGACCACTTTTGGAGTCTTTAGGGAGTACTAGTGTGTTAGGATTGATGATTGGATGAACTTTCATGTTCGGGTCATCGAAATCCGAGCCACGGATCACCCGTTATGACTAAAACTTGTTTTTGATCGGATTAAAGTCCCAAGTTGATTTATGGCTGATGGTCACAACTTGAGGGTTGTTCTTAGGGTTTTCTTGAGTTCACTAATGTGTTGGGTGGTGTGGTTTGACGAGGATATATATAAGACTCGTCAAAAACCGACACCCGAGGCTCAAGTTATGACCCGGCGAATGTTTTAATTAAAACTTATGGTTATAAAAATTAACTTATGATATAAATAATGATTTTCATTATTATTAAATTACTTATGACATAAAAGTAATTAATTTAATTTAAGACTTATGATATATATATTTATTATATCATTTATTAATTACTTATGATTTAATTAAACTTTTAATTAAACTTATGATTAATAAAACTTTTATTATCAATGAAAAATACTTATGATAAGTATTGAATTTATGTATTGAGATTATTATTATAATACTTATAATAAGGATTAAATAATTATTTAATTATTATAAGGCTTAGTTATTATTTAATTATAATTTAATTATTAAATACTTATGGTTTAATAATGGTAATTAAATACTTATGACATGATTAATAATTCATTATTAATTAATAATACTTATGATATGATTAAAAATTTATTATTAATTAATAATACTTAAGTTATGACTAATATTTAATTAATTAATTAAATACTTATGTTATATTAATTATATCATTTAAACTTATATTAACTTTATTAATTCAATATAATTTAATTAAACTTATGTTATGATATACTTATACATATATGACTTTAAATAACATTATAACTTATATTATTATTATTATTATAACTTATACTTTAAAAATTAGTATTGATTATGTTTGACCAAGGTTGACTTTTGAGTTGACTTTCGGTTGACTTTGGCTTTCAGTTAACTTTTGTTGACTTTCTAATTAAGGAAACTTTCCTAACTTAAAAACTTTCTAAAAATAGAAACTTTCTAAATATGAAAACTTTCTAAATTTGGAAACTTTTCAAAAATAGAAACTTTCCTAAAATAGAAACTTTCCAAAAATAGAAATTTTTCCAGAAATGGAAACCTGCCAAAAATAGAAACTTTCTAAAAATAGAAAGTGTGTGTCCGTACGCTGTCCTGATCAAACCGAAGCATACTAAGTGTTTTTCTATGTTTACTTGCGACAAGCACTATAGCTATCATACTAAAACTTGACCTAAGTTAGTTATTTATATCGACCTGCTTTATTTTTATGTTGGCGTTGTGATCATTCTTGATCACTTACTTCATTTGTTGTTCGCTTTTTTGTGTGGTTACTTCATTTGCTTTAAGGCGAGTTATAGTCCCATTTTTCTATTTTATATCTTTTGGGATGAGAATACATGCATTTTATATTTTTTTATATTGGACACAAGTGGAAGTTGGTTTAAGTTATTCATTGTGAGTTGAACGAAAATATTCCCTAGCCTGGTAACTGTAATCACTGGTTTCTACTAGTGAACGTGAATCCTATGGATAATTCTATCAGGTTTGACAACCAAATTTCGTGCTAGTCGCGCTAGCAATTTTTGAAGACGAAATGTATTAGTACTTCGTAATTATTTGAAGATACACCTGTTCAGTGTATATTGTGTTCGGTAAGGGTAGAATTGGTTAAGTGGTTACCAGGTGGCTCACGAGTTAATGGAATAATGTTTATATGTTTTCGAGCATATAATTTTTGTGGTCCAAAATAAGGCTTTATGTTTTCAAACATAAATTTTTACAGTTTAAATTAAATATTGTTTGCAATATTAAACCTATAATTCACTCAACATTTTTGTTGACAGTTACTCGCATGTTTTATTCTCAGGTTCATGATTGATTGCTTCTGCTGTGCTTAGAGAGTCTGCATATTTATGATGGCAGCTTTTGTTAAACATTAACTTGCATTCTATTTTGATACATTAAATTGTGGGTGTTTGTTGACTTTGTTTTGGTCAACTTTTGATTAAGTATTTATGTATGGTTTTTCTAAACTTACATATTTTGGTAGGTTTCCTTTATAGGAAATCATGTTTAAATAAAGAATGCAAGGTTATTTATTAAATTCATTCAGAGTTATGATCAAGCTGTGGGACCAAGATAACGATGGTCGTCAAGTGTACTTTGACAGGTCATTTCAGGATCATACTTAACTTTGTCAGTTAGTCCATTAACCAACATCCAACCAACATTCTCCCCATTTTTGATGATGACAAACATACAAGTGATGAGGGACATTTTGCTATAAATACGTAAGTGTTAACATCACTTGTATCCATATTTCTCCCCCTTTTGTCGAAGCAAAAAGGTTAGCTCCCCCTCGAACTATGCTTGCTCTTAGAGCAAAGCTCCCCCTTAAATTGTGCACGGTGAAAAATAATAATTAAAAGCATAACAAGCACACATTTTATTCATAGCAAACACGAAATATAAATATGCATACATGGAATTCTGCATGGAGAATACATCATAGAGCGAAAACATTCATATCATAGGTAGGCATTCTTCAAACTGCCTTGACCTAGTTCTTGCGGTGAACGTAGTGATGAGTATCTCTTATGATTCCTTCAAGCTTTCTCAGATGTCATCCGATTTTCAGAACGTTCTCGTGAATGATGCTACTTTATCTCAAGGTTGAAAGAAGGCTGAAATTTGGAGGGTTATCAAGATAAAGTTCAAAGAATGGTTTGGTTTGGTTGACGCTCTGCATATTGGATATGACGAGACTTGAGCAGCATAGTGATAGGTGGTTGTCAATTTGAGGTGAGAAAATAGTTTAGTTAGATGTAGACCATAGGGTAATTTCGAGTAAGGTTCTCGATCTGCTTGTTGCATTCTTGATGCCATAAGAGATGCAATGTTCACTTTGAGTGAGTATATGAGATACCACAGAAGAGTAACTTCATTTGCATTCATTCTCCAAGGTATTTCACCTTTTCCATATACATTTATGCAGATGATCTGTTTCCATAGATCATATGTTAAGGCAAGATGATGAACTAGGAACCCATCCTTGTTAATGGACTCAAATTTGAGTGGTCCTTCACACAGTGTTTCAAGAGCACTATCTTTTTCTATCCATTATGAAAACTTATCAAATGAGTTTGGGTTGAGAAAGAATTTGAGTCCGTTACTTGGAACATCCATGATGTTTCCAAATTCTTCAAGTGTCAAGGAATAGCTATTGCCATAGAGAGAGAATGATATCTTCATATCATCATGGAATTGGAAATTTGCATAGAATTCAGTCACATGGAGAGGATATAGTGGTCCTCGTAGGTTGAGAAAGGCATTCCAATTCATACTAGAGAAGTTAGCAAGTGAATAAGTTGACACTTGGTGTGTTGACACTTCTCTTCCTTCTGCAATAGGTCTTATGATTTGATTGAGAGTGCTGAATTTTGAAGGTTTGTGATGATGGGTATGAGTTTAGTTGAATGCACTAGCTTTTATAAAGGTTTACTAGGTATAACTTGACTTCATTGAATACTCATAGGTGGGGTAGGTTAGATGAATAAAGTCTTTTGATTGACATGTCAATTCTCATTTGAGACTATTGAGTTTTTGATGTTATTAAGTAAAATAGGACAAAAAAGTTTGTCAGTCTATCTACGGCTTACCCTACGGTCAACCGTACTTTAACAGTGTTGTTTGAAATTTTCATATGATCAATTGAATGCATGTAGTAAACACAAATGAATATTTATTAAGCATACATACTATTGTCTTAAACATTCAACCATAAAATAGTAGAATAATTCCATAAGAACTTATTAAAATTCATCACTCAAATCATCGTCTTCCACATTTCCTTACCTACAGGTCAAGCTCCTGATCACTCCCTTTAGCAACTTCTTCACTTTTGATTCTTTCTCCAAGCTTTTAATTTGAGTTTGATAGATTCTATCCATTTTAGCATTTACCCCAAGGTCTCTCACCGATTCATCCCTTTCTTCATCTTCACTGTCGAAGATCTCAATAGCTCCTCTGCTAGTTCATTCCCTCATTGGCAGTTCTTCTTCGTTTGGAAGTTGATCCTCCTGCTGCCTTTGGTGGTAAGATAGGTTTGTGAGTAAGTGGAAGAGAGTCACTGCTTGAGATTTTGAGGTGCCTGAACAATTTGTTGAGATGCATTCCATATGGTAATCCTCGAGTCATTTCGGTGATAGTTCCGTTCATTCTGGTTGCCATTAGATAAGCTATATTCACCATGATACCATGTTCCAAGCACCACATTAGAGCAAATTAAATGGCATGGATGTTGGAGTGATTTCTCGATTTGTAGTAGATATTATAGTCAATTACTTTATTCCAGACATCATACTCAGAGGAGAGGTGTCTTCCTAGTACTCCAGATCTTTTGATTTCAGCTCGAGGAGCATCCTCCTTGCACAGTGTATCAAGCAGAGCCATTTTGTTAGAGATAAAGCTCGGAAGATATGTCAGTTCATGACGCGTACTAAAGAATTCTTCACCATCTGTTGGAACTTGAAGAATGCGGCCAAAGTCCTCGAGAGAGTAGCTATAGTTTGTGCCTTGAAGATTGAAGTAAACTTCGTTATTCACAAAGTTGAAGTTTGCGTAGAATTCTCAAACGAGATATGGGTAAATAGGACCATCAAGAGTGAGAAATGCTCCCCATTTAAGTGTTTCGAATTGTCTCACGAGTTCAAGCATGTGACTGTAGGCAACTCTTCTCCCTTCAGTAATTTGTCGGTCATAAAGAAACTCAATGTTGTAGTTAATTCTTTCTATTGGATCTGTTGGTGGATAGTATGAATCCTTTCTCCTTGGTTCGGTATTCTTTCCTTTTCCTCTTGCCATTTTCTACACAATGATACTTCAAATTAATTCAAAGTGTATGTACAATTCAACTATAGGCAACTAGTTTTGCAAACTTTAATTATCATCAACACTTAAGTGTTTTTTTAATGTTAATGTTCTTCACATTTTCACTCTCAATTAGTGTAAATGAGTTTACAACTAGATTATAATTTTCACAAAATTCATGTGTCTTAGATTCTTAAGATCATCATTAACACAAGTTTTGACATCTAACATTATTACACTCAATTTGCAACAATGTAGTTTATATCATATGAACAATGATTCTATGAAAATCTAACCTAGATGTATAATGAACACTAGAATTGTCCAACATTGAATCAATGCATAGATAGGCATCACTACAATCATTTCTAAGTTGTTTTCAAGAACAATTTTGATTGTTTGCATGAATTTAGGTTTTGGGACATTCTAGTTAGGGTTTCTTCACAAGATTAGGGAAGAGTTCATCATACAAACACAATTGAATGTTATGAAATCAAGGATTAATCATACCGAAAGTAGGAATTGAGGTGGAAGAAATGCGTGTTCTTCGATGTGCGGTCGATTTCCTCAGCCGTGCAGAGAGTATGAGTTTCAATGAAATGAAAAGTGAAGGTTTTATTCAATTTAAAATAGTGTCAGCCGTGCACGGTCGAAGTACGGTCGACCGTGGCAATGGCGGTAGAGGAAAATCTTCTAGACGGTTGGAACAGGTGTCTACGGTCGAGTCTGTGGTCAGTCGTGCTTCAGCCGTGGATATCCTGATGAAGAATTTCTTCACTTCTTCTTCTTTTGAGCGCGTTTTGACGATTCATAGGTTCTATAGAATACTTGAGGACAAGTTTTCTTTTCCTAACATTGAATGATCACATCCACCCGATGTTTCATCATCAATGACACATAATATATATATATATATATATATATATATATATATATATATATATATATATATATATATATATATATATATATATATATATATATATATATATATATATATATATATATATATATATATATATATATATATATATATTCAATTACACATATAGTATACACAAAACACATCAAGTTGTATTTAGCATGCAATTACATTCAAACATACAATCCTAATACAAGTAGACTTCCTTCAACATTCCTTTTGAAATCATCTTAAAAAATAATTTTACATTTGTATGAAAAACCTTTCGTTATTTTAAAGTCTTTTGAAAAGGTTATTCTAAATTAGCATTTTATCATTTGTTTTGAATGATTTTAAGGTTACCTAATCCTTGACTTATCCCTTCCATTGAATTGCTAGTTTGACCCATTTTTCCCATGTTTTAATTTTCCTAATAATAGACAATGAACTTTGATTACATGATTTGTATTTTCTAGAGTCGTGACGCAAATTCATTTCAAGTTTATCTTTTGATGAATTAGAAATAGTTGTCTTTTCAAGCTTTCTTTTCAAAGAGTTGTTTTCATCAATTAGAACTTTGTTTTGTTGCTTAACATTGTGTAATTCTTTTTCTAAAAGTTTTACATTGTCACAACTACTATCATATACAAATTTAATAGTTTTGTAATCATCTAGCAATTCTTCATAATTTGATGGATATAATATATGTATCTCATTGCATTCCATGCTTGAGACATCATCTTCTTTGTAGGAAGATTCAACCTCTTCTTCACTTTGACCATCTTGATTGAAATGATTCCAAGAACCCATGAGGCAAAACTCTTGTGACGACCCAAAAATTTTCAACCAAATTTAAACTTAATCTTTATATGGTTTCGACATGATAAGCAAACTCTATTAAATTGAATTTCAAAATTTTTGAACTATTTTATGAAATCATTTGACCTTCGACCAGTTCCGACGATTCACGAACAATTAATTGTAACTTGATATGTGTATACATATATATAAATAATAATTGGAAACATAATTTTAAATATTGTATGTTGTTGTTACTAAAATTTATTTATGTAAAGTAAAATAAAAATAGGATATTATAATGATTATTATTTAAAAAGTATCTATATATATATATATATATATATATATATATATATATATATATATATATATATATATATATAAATAAAGTGTATTGAATATATATATATATATATATATATATATATATATATATATATATATATATATATATATATATATATATATATATATATATATATATATATATATATATATATATATATATATATATATATATATATATATATATATATAGTTTCGAATTTATTTGCAAGATGATAGTAACACTCAATTATAATTCGATTAATAATAAACAAGTTATAAACGAACTTATGTGATTTTAAAATAAACGGTGATCCGAAAATGACCTATATAAATTTTAGGCTTATTAAAAATATATTTAGAAGCTAATTAATAAATTTCAATATTTTTCATATTTTACCCAGAATCGAGAGAGACAGTTGATGTAATTTTTATTTATTAAATTAATGATTGAATTTTATACCATAATGACCAAAATAAATAAATATAGTTAATTTAAAAATTTAGAATTTTTCTGAAGACTTTTATCCGCCACTGATTTCAAATAGTGGACGATACACAGTCCGTGAAAACTGTCGGTAGAATATGACAATTCAATCGATGGCATTACTGTGTGAAGGAATCAATTATGTTACATGTTTCTTTCAAACTTCCTTTCAACTTGATTGGATTATTAATATATTATTATTATTATTAATTATTATTAATTATTAATATTATAATTACATAATCTATGTAGATATATTTATGTAGGCAGAGTTGGAGATAGATATTAACCCAACATCTTTTTCTTCATCTATCACCTCTACCATCTCTGCCTCTCTCTTTCTCTCTACAAACATAGATCACCACTTCAAACCCGTTTTGATATCGTCCCTTGATATTCCTCCTGCTGCTACGAACCACTATTGAAAAGCCACCATGGAACCACATGAACCATACTATCGTGATTAGTTGCTACAACTAACAGTATTATTTTTATTATGTTCGAATGTTGACAAACTAAAACCCACTTGTTCTTGTTATATATGTCGATCAGACATATACATGTATCATCACTAATCGTCCGACCAACATTCAAACCAAACCAACACCAAAGCATCTCCATTTTTTGTTCTGTTTCCTGTTTTGAATCGATAAACCACCACCCAAAAACTGAAACAAATCGATTACAAACACTACTATTACGCTACTTTCCTTTATTTATTTTTCCTCGAAAACCCTGATGGAACAAGGCTGCTGCAACGTGTTTCTATTTTGATGTCGTGAAAACAACACCATCCTTGTTGAAACACATTAAACCATCAAAGAACCTATAAACCACCAAAACAATCCATCGAGTCTGTTTTCTATTTCGTGGTTCACAATATCATCACCATCAGCTATTACTAATCAATCACCACACAAACCACACCTGCTACTGCAACAGTTCTTGTTTCAATCGAACAAAAAGCATTACCACAGCTATGCTATACACTTCTATTACTCGAACATTTCTGTTTCTATACAGCTACAACTGCAGCTGCTATATATTTTTTCTGTTTTTCCTGAACAAACCACCCTTATAAACCCAACCATACTATTGTTGACCACTGTGAAACCCATCTGCACCATCATAGATATATATATATATTTTCTCACTGTTCAAACACCCCAAAACACCGCTTATTCTTCCTGTTTTAATTCCTGTCCCATTGCAACCGTTGTTGTTTCTGTGGAGATTTAAAACACGAAGATAAATGAAAAAGTTGATGAATAGTAACTGTTCGAATACCTCTTGTTTACTGTTTGAAACCCACTTCCTGTTATAATGAAGATGATATGACACACGGTGATCATGATGATTTGATGACTGCCTGTGTACTGTTGCTTTGTTTGCCTCTATTTCGATTCTTGCACTGCCGTTTGAAAAATTCTATCGCCAGACCGTAACCTATTTTATTGTGATGGTTGTTTCTTTTGGACTACTTGTGGATCAAATTAAATGGACTCCATCTTGGGCTTCTAATTTATTTTATGAACACTTATGTTGTGTTGATTATTGGGCCGTATTCTTGTTTTCCATTTGGGCCGTTTACATGTTTTGATTATTAGGCTGAAAGAAGGGATGAGAGAAAATGGAAACCGAAAGATATAGGTGATATATTTAATCTGGGGTATTAAAACAGAAAAAGATGGACAGAGTAATGGTTTGGGTGAGTGTTGTCTTAACAAGAGGTTGCGGGTTCGAGCCCGGTTTGTGGCATTTTGTTTTGGGAAAAGCTTTTAAAGGTAGAACACTTACTATTTTTAATATTTTTATTATTATTATTATTATTATTATTATTATTATTATTATTATTATTATTATTATTATTATTATTATTATTATTATTATTATTATTATTATTAGTAATATAATTATAATAATTATTATTATTACTAATATAAGTATTATTATAAAGATTATCATTTATTATTAGTATTATGATTATAGTTACAATTATGATCATTATTATTAACATTGTTATTACTAATATTATTATCATCATTAAAAATATGATTTTATCATTAATAAAAGTATGATTATTATTATTATGATTATTATTATTATTATTATTATTATTATTATTATTATTATTATTATTATTATTATTATTATTATTATTATTATTATTATTATTATAAGTATTATTATTAGCATTATCATTTAGGTTATTATTAGTAGTATCATTATGATTAAAACCATTATTATTTTTATCATTATTATTATTATTATTACTATAATTATTATTATTATCTGTATTATTATTATTATTATTATTATTATTATTATTAATATTATCATTATAATCAAATACAACTTTTATTACTATTATTGATATTATGTTATCAAATAAATATTATGTATATTAAAATATACTTTTAGTAATATTACATATAAGTATGTATTAATCATATTAACATTTTTATATAAATATTCATATATAACAAATTAGGTATTTTTAATATAATGCTAAACATATATAGATATTAATATAACTATATAAATATTAATCATTTTAAATATATACACAAATTAAATATATAAAATATATAACTCAAGATATAAAATATAAATTTGTTCGATTACGATTATATGTGTTAATATATATAATTGATATAGGTTCGTGAATCCGAGGCCAGCTTTGCATTGTTCAGTTCCGTCGTATGCATATTTTTACTACAAAATATCGTATTGTGAGTTCATTTGATTCCCTTTTACTCTTTACATTTTTGGAACTGAGAATACATGCGCTGCTTTATAACTGTTTTAAAACTGCTTTATTAAATGCCTTTAAATTCTATATTTTGGACTAAAATGCTTTTATAAATGTTTGACGAGATAGACACAAGCAAAACATTCCTCAATTGAATTATTATACAGACAGAAGTTCTGTTGATTATTATTGAATTAGGTGGACATGATGATTGCCACCAATTGATATGAATATTTTCCCCTGATTATTATTGCTTGGTAACCTAAGAATTAGAAATGGGTATGGCCCTAATTCACGTGAATCCTAAAGGTAGCTACCGGATTTAACACCCCCGCCCAGAATGTTCACTAGACGGAAGGGCTAGTGGGCATGGTGTTTAGTACTTCGAAGTTTATATATTATACAGACGAGATGTTCTGTTTTGGAGATATTATTGATGCGCATTATATGTTAAGGTCGGTTACCATGTTGAGCAATGAAATCAAATTGAATGTTATGTATCGATAGAATGATTTTTATACACAGGTTATGTGTATTATTTTTGTGCACGAGATATGTGTACGGTTATTAAAAATCGTGAGGCAACCTACGGGGGAGAAAAGGATACGAACCTACTCTGCCGAGCATTATGAAAAGTGGTTTAGTACACGAGATAGGTGTACTGTATTTAAATCTCGTGGTCTATCAAAATGATAAATTTTATTGTTTATGATAAACCTATGAACTCACCAACCTTTTGGTTGACACTTTAAAGCATGTTTATTCTCAGGTATGAAAGAAATCTTCCGCTGTGCATTTGCTCATTTTAAATATATTACTTGGAGTCATTAATGGCATATTTCAAAAGACGTTGCATTCGAATCGTTGAGTTTATCAAGAATATTATTAAGTCATTTATAGTTGGATATATTATGAAATGGTATTCATGCCGTCAACTTTCGATATGATGAAAGTTTGTATTATAAAAACGAATGCAATGTTTGTAAAATGTATCATTTAGAGGTCAAATACCTCGCAATGAAATCAACTATTGTGAATCGTTTATAATCGGTATGAACGGGTCCTTTCAATTGGTATCAGAGCGGTGGTCTTAGCAAACCAGGTCTTGCATTAGTGTGTCTAACTGATAGTTGTTTAGATGCATTAGTGGGTCTAGACTTCGACCGTGTCTGCATGTCAAAAGTTTCGCTTATCATTTTGTGTTCAAAATTACCTGTTTACCATTCTTAGTCTAGACACATCTTACTGCATTGATTGCATGAATAGTGTATAGACAAAAATTCATATCTTAGTGTATCTGTTACTGTTACCTTTTCCTGACAGCTTTCGAAATTTTCTCCGTAATCTGCGAAATCTTTATGCTATATATATATATAGATATTCTATGTAATTAGAATACCATTCGATAGCCGAAAATCATTTCATATCTAAAAATCCTTTATTCGCTCGTACGAAATGGAACTCGTCACTAGTTCAAGTACCTCGGATTCCGACAATTATTTCAATATAGATTTCCACTCGAGCTCCGAAAGCAGTGTAACCGGAATGGATCAACCAATTAGCCATCATTTATTCTAGATGAATTGGGGATGGGTTCCTAGTCTACTTAATCATTGGAGACAAGAAGAAGATGATCCTTTTAATCAACCGAATTCACCTCTTGACGATGAACCTGAAGCACTTACCGGCGAACCAGTCCGAAACACCATTTTCAGCCTCATTTCCAGGATAGCTCAACACGATTATATTCTATCCATAATTCTAAACCTTATTCGTCTGCTCGTTCCAACCGTCAACCATCCTGGAGTAATAGAAGAAGTCAACGAAATTCGCGCTCGAGTAATCAATTTGGAGAATAGGGTGCAAAACCTACCAACTTCAGCAACATCACCAGCACCAACAGTACCACCAACATCAACATCAGTACCACCAACAACCCAAGTATCAACATCACACGCCTCAACATCTCATTCTGTACGTCGAGTATAATCATCGTTCTACATGACGTTCTACATCATTTATATTCGTTCGACATGATGATTATGTAATCTCTAATGTTTTAAAGATTATGTACTCTAGTTCTAACCATAAATCAGATGAGTTTAATATCATATTAACTCATTAAATCCATGATGACATCTGAAGAAAATATATATGTATATATATTTTCATAAAGATTGTAATTAAAAATTCTTTCGTACAAACTGTTAATGGTAAAAATCTTTTAACGGGTAGGTAATACTCGAGGAATATTTAGATTTCACATTAATAAGTTACACTGTACATTCTTCCAATCTGATTCAACAGTCATTTACTATCCTACTTACATCCACAGATATACGTATCCGTTCACCGTAGAATAACCAGTTTCATTCAATTTCATATTTGGATTTTGGCCTATCAGAATTCAACAAGCGGCATAATGAAGAAAACATTGGACAAAATAAAATTTGTTAGAAACAAACAAATTAACTATGAGAAATTTTGTTAAGAATTCACGCTAACAAAATCCTAGCTAACTGTTCCTAGCTAACTGTTAATTCCTTATTTCATTTATTTATCGCAATTTATTTATCGCAATTTTAATTCTCGCACTTTATTTATCGTCATTTAAATACTGTTATTTACGCATTTTAAATATCGGGACACGTATACAAGGTTTTGACATATCATATCGACGCATCTATACATATTATTTGGAATAACCATAGACACTCTATATGCGGTAATGTTCGAGTTAGCTATACAGGGTTGAGGTTGATTCTAAAATAATATATATACTTTGAGTTGTGATCGAGTCTGAGACATGTATACAATGGGTCACGATACGTATTAATTAATTCGAATATTATATATATGAATTATTGAATTATTAACTGTGGACTACTAACTATGGACTACCAACATTGGACAATTAAAATAAATTAAAATATTGATTATAACATATGAAACTAAACATTTCTTCAAGTTTGCCACTTGACTTCATCTTAAACCTCGTTTGTATCTGGACGATTACAATCTGCGTTCAAACCTTTCATGATTCTTGAAAACACCACAATCGAGAGGATGAACCAACCGCACTTCATCTACGGAAGGAAAGAATTATGCATATAGTTATGCACCTGAAAAACTCTCAGAAACTGAGTAAACATTTAAAACATAGTTGTGCTAATTCCTGTAAGCATTATTATTACCAAAAATAACTTTGCAACTCCTGTTCGAGATAGTCAGTTTTATCACAGCTCCAGCAAGTCAAATTCGACTTATCGTTCGAAACAACCTTATTATAACCTTGATATATAAGTTTGCCTTTCGTCATCAGGAAACCATTTATGTTCCACCACATTAGCAGTAAACTTACCAGCAACTTCATTACTCATTGGCTTAAGTCTCTCCAAAGAACCATTATATTTGTTCATTAAAACCCTATCATATACTTATCCGCATCTTGTAACGAGAATTGCCATACCAAGTACCGGGAAAATCAGCAATCGGTATTTGGAATCTCGCAGTATTTCTACATCAATAGTTATATGTATACATATAACATTTATCTCTTAGAATTATGATCTTTCATTCTGAAATTCTGAAAAACACCCAGTCTACGAATCAATACTCCAAATTTTGAGAAAACTGAATGAAGCAGCAGAAACTGTAGAAAATCGTAAATGACCTAACCATCGGAAGTTTGGTGATAAAGAATAGTATGTTGGCAAAGCTCATAAAAGTTGAAACTGAAAAACGGATTGAGCAAACCATGAAGGAAGCTGTGAACAAATCACAAAGACTAAATCTGCATTCAAAGAATCCAAATGATTCAGTATCTGCCGAAGTCATTAACGAATACCTTACTCCTTACTCTAAACCTTTACGGACAATATTCTTTAATCTTATATATTCTAAGATATCATCGTAGCTTTCATTATAAATAGCCTCGATATTTCTGAAGATATTTTCATAACTATTCTTATCTGAAATCATCTATCTTTTCGCAATATCAGTGTTACATCAGAAAGGAAACCATTTTAGTTTCTAAATTCTGAAAAATTCAAATTTAAAATATGAATGTTATTGAAGTAGTACTGGGAACTGAAGCATGAGTTAGTATAATATAATGACACTTGATCAACGTGATTATATTACAGTAAGTCATGCTGAGTTTCTAATGGAACGTGATAATTTACAGACCTTACCCTCATCATGTGCCATGTTACACGACTCTTTCATTCTACTTAATCTCTAAGCATATCACATAAATATTTTCCTTGATATTTCTGTTCTTCCGTAATTCCAACAGTTGCTAATAAATCGTGCGATTACATTTTCTTTCTGATTAAAAGATTTCTTTAAATTCCTTGATTTCAAAAAAATCCACCGTGATACGTTAAAAGATAAATTTCTATCTCAATCTTTTGTGACAGCTTCACTCGTACGCTTCACATAATCAAATTGTTTTATCTATATTATTCAATGATGATAAAACTCTATTTATCAACTCATATTCGTCATGAAAACATACTTATTGTCAGCCATAACGATCTCTAGCAAATTTTGGGGACGAAATTTCTTTAACGGGTAGGTACTGTGACGACCCGGAAATTTTTGACCAAATTTAAACTTAATCTTTATATGGTTTCGACATGATAAGCAAAGTCTATTAAATTTAATTTCAAAATTTTTGAACTATTTTATGAAATCATTTGACCTTCGACCAGTTCCGACGATTCACGAACAATTAATTGTAACTTGATAGGTGTATACATATATATAAATAATAATTGGAAACATAATTTTAAATATTGTATGTTGTTGTTACTAAAATTTATTTATGTAAGGTAAAATAAAAATAGGATATTATAATGATTATTAAGTTTAAAATTGATATAAGTTTAAAATTTATTTTGTTCGATTACGATTATATGTGTTAATATATATAATTGATATAGGTTCATGAATCCGAGGCCAGCTTTGCATTGTTCAGTTCTGTCGTATGCATATTTTTACTACAAAATATCGTATTGTGAGTTTATTTGATTCCCTTTTACTCTTTACATTTTTGGGACTGAGAATACATGCGCTGCTTTATAACTGTTTTACAACTGCTTTATTAAATGCCTTTAAATTCTATATTTTTGGACTAAGATGCTTTTATAAATGTTTGACGAGATAGACACAAGCAAAACATTCCTCGATTTAATTATTATACAGACAGAAGTTCTGTTGATTATTATTGAATTAGGTGGACATGATGATTGCCACCAATTGATATGAATATTTTCCCCTGATTATTATTGCTTGGTAACCTAAGAATTAGAAACGGGTATGGCCCTAATTCACGCGAATCCTAAAGGTAGCTACCGGGTTTAACACCCCCACCCAGAATGTTCACTAGACGGAAGGGCTAGTGGGCGTGGTGTTTAGTACTTCGAAGTTTAAATATTATACAGACGAGATGTTCTGTTTTGGGAATATTATTGATGCGCATTATATGTTAAGGTCGGTTACCTTGTTGAGCAATGAAATCAAATTGAATGTTATGTATCGAGAGATTGATTTTTATACACAGGTTATGTGTATTATTTTTGTGCACGAGATTTGTGTACGGTTATTAAAAATCACGAGGCAGCCTACGGGGGAGAAAAGGATACGAACCTACTCTGCCGAGCATTATGAAAAGTGGTTTAGTGCACGAGATAGGTGTACTGTATTTAAATCTTGTGGTCTATCAAAATGATGAATTTTATTGTTTATGATAAACCTATGAACTCACCAACCTTTTGGTTGTCACTTTAAAGCATGTTTATTCTTAGGTATGAAAGAAATCTTTCGCTGTGCATTTGCTCATTTTAAAGATATTACTTGGAGTCATTCATGGCATATTTCAAAAGACGTTGCATTCGAGTCGTTGAGTTTATCAAGAATATTATAAAGTCATTTATAGTTGGATATATTATGAAATGGTATGCATGCCGTCAACTTTCGAAGTGATGAAAGTTTGTATTTTAAAAACGAATGCAATGTTTATAAAATGTATTATTTTGAGGTCAAATACCTCGCAATGAAATCAACTATTGTGAATTGTTTATAATCAGTATGAACGGGTCCTTTCAACTCTTCATCTCCATCCAAACCCTTTACTTGAGCATCTTCCCAATGTCTATCAAGATCCCCAAGCTTCTTCAATTTCTCTCTTACCCTTTTACCCTTTAAACTCCTAGAGTTTTCTTCTTCTTCTTGAGTGAATAGTGAATCCTAACATTCCTTTGCATTTTAACATGAAATTATCTTCATTCTTTCTTCATTAGGAAGAACTTCATGAAGTAGTGAAAGAGCATCAAATTGTTTCAAAACTTCATTGTTTTGAAATGTTGACTTCACTAGTCTTGAGCTAGCTTGTGGAACAAAGTCTCCTACTTTGATTATCCTCCACAAGTAGTAATCCTTAGATTTGAGATAATCTTCAAATCTTAATTTCCACACATCAATATCTTCTTTATCAAAGATTGGTGCTTATTTCACCAATTTTTCTAAGTATCCCATAGTTTGAGTTGATCCGAGAATCGTTGACTCAAGTTTTTGCACAAAACAAATTTTTACACTACAAAAAATGTTTATAGAGCAATGATTTGAGAAACCGCTCTGATAATAATTGTAAGTAACAAGAGAGGGGGGTGAATAGTTACATAATACGTTTTTAACACTTTTTCGATTGATCACTAAATTTGATTAACTATGATCAACCAATTCAACTCAAGCTTGATGTGTGTGGTATTTATGTATGATAAGTAAAGTAATGTAAAGAACATAGACACAAGGATTTATATTGGTTTGGGTGGATGTTAACTAATCTACCTTAATCCACTCCCCGATTACACTAATCGGAATTTCTTGCTTCACTAAGCACTTTTCTCCAAACCCGGTGGAGATCCGATTTACAAGTCTTCAACTTCTTTGGTAGACAACAAACCTAATATTTCTAACCCTTTGAAAGACCAACTCCAACCTAGGTCAACTTTTCTTCAACTTGGACAGGTATTAATCTCCAAATAAGATTAATCAACTTCCTAAGTCCCTTTAAGGAAGTAGATCACTAAGCTAGCCTATGCTTCTACTAATTGAAGTTACAAGACTCAATTAGTAGAAATATTAGGTGTTTTTCTAAGTTAAACATTAAGTGTGTAAAGACATCAATGTTAAGTTATACTTGGACATGTTACATAATGTGTTACTTAGATAAGACCAAATAGATTATTGACAATTATTGTTTGTGAACCATTTTACACTTAATTCATTGAAGTAAACTAGTTATTTGAATCCTAGTGTTCTAACTAATAACACATAGTAAGCATGTTAACAAGTTGGCAAATTAATGAGTATTAAACATATTAGCAAGTAGCAAATAATACTCACACATAGAAAGAGACAGTTATTCTAAAATCAATCATATGGATATTTGCACAACACTATGATTTAAGCTTTAGCAAACTTACTTGCAATATAACATATTGCATGATTAATGTGTAAGCACACATTAATGTCCAACACATGCAAAAGGGAAGAGCAATCTCTAGTTAGGACTTGTGACCATCCTAAATGTATCTAAGAGTATTTTAGGATTATAAGTCTTTAATAGTTACACTTAAAAATGTTGTTCTTCATTTGTCCTTAATTTGCCACTAAGTGATCTTTAATTGTAATTAGTGTTCTAGTGACATTAGCTTATGTGTGTTGGTACTTGGTGATCTTTCTAAGAATGTCTAGACAAGTTTTAAGATCACAAGTTGTTGATTAACAATTATGTGTTATGCCTAATCATGGTCAAATTGTCATTAAGATGTAATTAAGCGTAATTAACCAAGATTAGTGTTTTTCTGATCAAAACTCAATTGAGTATGGAGGAGACATCTATTCTAAGTGTGTTGAGAAAGGTTTCATGAATTATAGATGTCGGGAAGTGGTCAAACTAAATTTGATTAAAAATGGTGACAGAGAATTCTGCGGTCGCACTGCGGTTGACCGTGGTGGTGATCGTGCAACTTGTTTTCACAAAACTGCATTGCAGATTCAGTCTGGGCTTCTACGGTCAGGTATACGGTCGACCGTACTTTGACAGTGTACTTTAATGATCTTTATTTCCATTCTAAGTTTTGTTTGATTTTGTCATTTGCAAGATCAAGTATGGATTAGTGAACTTGCGTGTTTTATGTTAAGATGTCGATCATCACTTATGCATATGTATGTGTCATCATCAAAACATATTCTTTGGTTAAGAATCATACTTAAGTTTGTTGGTTAGTCCATTAACCAACATCCAACCAACAAAGAAGATTGTTGGATGACACCTTTTATACAATATCTCACCGAGGATACCCTCCTGAAATATATGTTAAAAGCTCGAAGGATGCAGATGCGAGCACCGATGTACCATTTCCAAGACAACACTGTATACATAAAATCGTTCACAGAACCATATTTGAGATGCATCGGACCAACGCAGGCCAAAGAGAATCATACAATAAATGCACGAAGGAGCCTGCTCGACACACTCCGACTACCGAATGATAGTTAGCAGTATCAAAAGTGATATGACTAAAACGGATGGTTTTATTTATGCGGTGTTGTTAGGTTGCAAATCGTCAGAATTTTTACCAAAAGGGAGTAATGATTTTATTATTTATATTTAGCTGGGTTTACCTAGCTATATTTCACCTACTTGTCTTCCTTTTAACGAGTAAGTGGTAAGTATAACTTACGTTCGTATTTTTGTATGTTTGTTTAGTAATGTGGTATAAAAGTGCCTAAATAGTTAACCCTAGCGACAAGTGGTGATAGATTGAACTTAACTAAGGTAATATAAACTATAAAGATAAAAGGAATAGGTATGAAGAATAAGGTACTAATGGAGAACTGTTAAAAGAATTTAACTTCCAAGAATGAACACTAAACCAAAACCAATCTGGTTTAAGAAACTAATCAATTTGTCACTAAGAGTTTAGGCTTTGAAGATTCTGGCTAAGACGGATGTCTCTACTCCCAACGTTAACCTTAAAGGGTTTAAAAGACCTTATGGATAGAATCATAGGTACATGAATAAAGTGGTATATCCCTAAAGGGAAGTCTCAACTTTCCTTAATCCTAGTTGGTTTAACTACAGTAACATTCCTAAACTTAATATTAAGTTATGCCTTAACATTAACAGATGTGCAATCTTAGATATCCTAAGGTACTGTTAATTGGTTTAAAGGTCTCTCCTTTACAATCACTTACTCAACCCCTGATTATCTTACAATATCTCAAGAACGTTGCTTCTAACGCAAATCATGCTTTAGAGTAAGCCAGTGTTCACTGAACTCTATATTGCTTAATCTGATCAGAACCTAAATGGGTAGCTCTTCTTTGAGGGGTAAACGATTAACCGTACGTAGGTACTATATCCCTATTGTGACGTTAAGCATACATAACTACTTACCTTGTATCCTAAGGTTGATCAGAACCTAATACTAAGTTATAGTCACGTGAGTAAGTGGAAAGGGTGGTCCGTAAATTAGACTTCTAAACCGTCAAGGTTTCAACATAACAATAACATAAGTTTCAGATAAGATATTCAACATGTAATAAACATTTATAACGGATAGACAAGTGATCAAGCATAAAATGGTCCAACGGGTTCGGTTCACACGAGATCAACGAAAAAGGGGGATTTAAGGGTTCTTTTGAGTTTAACTCTCCAGTCCGGAGTACCGTTAATAACCCTCATATGAGATGATGATCTCAGAAAGGTTGGTTAAAACGTAACCCACCATCATTCGGGTTAACCGGAGTTGATGGCTCGTCGGACGGTGTTAGGATTTATCGTTCAAGGAACGTTACCTGAGAACCGCTATGTGTTATAACCGAGCATATAGAGTGATATGTGTAGTAGGTGTTTGTTGTTCTATCTTTGTGATGATCTTATGTGAGATCTGATGTAGGTATTTATAGGCGAGAGTGATTGTCCTTCCTTCTTCCACGTAGGCGACACAGAAAAAAGGGGAGGGGACAGGATAGTACAGAGTAGTACTATTATGCCGTATAGATCATGCACTCACGTGGTCCCCCCAGGTCGTGCTGCTTGGCCACGTCCTGCCATCTGTACGATACTAGGATTCTATTCGTTATTCCTCGTACCATCCTTTGTCTTATTCAGCTTCTGTTATTATCTCGTATATCCTTTGACAGCGCGACGTCGGGCGTGCATGGTCCGTAAACCAAGTTGCGCAGTATATAGCACATATCCAGCCTTTGATGATAGTGACGTGAGATTTGTGCAGTCATAGATGTACGCAACATGTTAGCGTATTTTATGTGCGTCATTAAGTCCCCCCAGTTCTATGGTATGCGCAGTTATATTCGTGCATGGCGTAGAACTATTATAATTTCGTATCGGTTTGTGATGTGACAGTTCTGTCGCAATGATTCTTGGGTTCCGTAACTGTCGCTTTTATTGTTAAGCATTTAATTCGATTGCCGGTTGTCATAATTAAATTAGCACGTGTACAGTCGAGATTCGTTCAGTATTCTCTCTCCTCCTTTTCTTCTCCTATAAATACTTCCAAGCTTCTCACTTTTTGCTTTACTTCTATCTTTTCCCTCTTCACACACATAATCTTATAATGGCCGCGAGTTGCGCGAGCGCCAATTTTTCAAATGTGTGGAATATTATGTCCGATATAAGTCAAGAGAATATAGACAAGCAGTGCAAATTGTATCCCCCGATGAAGGAGCTTATACCTTCTGTTCCAAGCTTTCGCGAACGAGTTTATGGTTTACGAAGTAGTGAGGGAGAAGGGTAACGTGCGTATTCCTCCTATAAATTTTTATATGTTGATACTCTCCCATTTTAACATCGGTATTGGGTAGTTAGACCCAAATGGCGCTTGTAGGGTTTCCCTATTTCAAATGTGGTGACATGCGCACGATTTTACACCGACGGTGAATCTTTTCAAAAACACATTTAGCTATGAGCGCGTCGACCAGGGTTGGTATACTTTCAAGGATAATCGAAATTTCACTCGAGAACACTGCAGGAAAACTCATTCCAACCGGAAAAAGATGTTCTTCATTTTTGGCGATACTTTCATCCCTTCCTCTTATGATAGTATAAAACGATGGCAGTATCATTTTAATGCTGATTGAATCGCGCACCTGCGTTAAGTTAAGTGGAGCGCGACATGTTAAAGAAGTGTGTGGATCAATCTGTGTGTATGCATGTGCATCAGAACACCGCTCTGTATGCTGGTGGTATCTCTAAATATTGGCCTTTTCCCGATTGTCGCCCTTATTTTACACAGCACCTCAAAGGTTAGTGAACTTCTTACAATTCAGTTGTGTACTACACGACTTATTACTTGATGTATCATTGCTTTTTTTGTTTTTCTTCTTTTTTAGAGATATCACTTGTGACATACCTCAAAGCGGAGACATTAGCGCATGTGGCAGCCTCCTATGTGCCTTTACACAAGACCACGGGACGCGGTTGCGCTCCTTGAGTTCCTCGTAGCTTTTTGCATACGCGTGAGCCAACCGAAACGGGATCGTCTAGTCGCCATCCATTTTATGTTAGTAAGCAAAAACTGGCACCCAAGGAATTCAATGACATGTTTGCACCTTTTGTTCCTTATTTTGTTTATAACCCCTCATCTTCTTCAAAACGCAAAAAACCTGGTAAAATCCTATTCGCGCGCTTGATTTCCCTATTGCGTTTTGCTGATTTAATATGTTTTTGTCTTTTCAGATGACGATGATGATGTGGAGGGCGAAAACACAGTCCCATCGGGATCTATAGATTCCTTCCCCCAGGGCGAGCGTCAATGTAACAACCCAAACCGTAACCGACCAAACACGACGAAATTTCAATCAAAAAAAAAAATTTCTGGTGCAGGCCATCTGCGCGGCGCGCCAGATGGCCGCGCGGCGCGCCAAATCACTTGGACAGCCCGCTGTCCCCGGAAGTCTATTTAACGAAAATGTTTGACTAGTTCCCGACATTTTTAGCCAAAACGCTTTTAACCATACATTCATATATGTAAAACTAGCACATAACTAAGGTTTGAGCGAGTTTTACAAAGTGGGGCCCACACGTGCCCAAAACGCCACTAAGTTTAAAATACAATGTTTAATACAAATTAGAGTTTCGACCACAAAAGGTTTAATTGCCAAACGACACACGAGCATGGTGTTTGGGGTTAAACTACCCAAGTCTCGGTCAAACTCCAAGCCATAACCCAAAAGTGCTTCCTAATCATCGAAGCGGGAAACTCAATCCAAGGTAATGCCCTTACCCTTATCCACACACGAACCTATAAAAAGGTAAACAACGAGAGGGTAAGCAAAGCTTAGTGAGCAAAATAATTATACATATACATATATAATCTACTTACTCGCATCACTTACACAACTTCATATTCGAGTTTAACAACTCATCAAGCATGCTACAATATTAAGCATATACCAATAACCGCAATACCACAATAGCTAGTAATACAATAGCATATATTTCATGATTTAATACTTTCAATACATAAATCACATAACCTTGGTTAACCAATTCGAACAAGGGAAACGGTGCTTAAGAGCCCGTTGGAGTTCATAACATCCGTTAGTGCTACTTAACCAACGCGTAGTCACTAATCCCCCGGGTGATGTCTTAAACAACGCGACTCACTCACCCTTTCCAATGTGGCGTCTTAAACAACGCGACGATTCCACATGCCATTCAATACGATGGGTGGTGTCTTAAACAACGCGACATCCACCCCAATACATTGTGGTGTCTTAAACAACGCGACATCCACTTCTATACCATGTGGTGTCTTAAACAACGCGACAATGCCACATTCATGCAACACAAATAAATACATTATATACACATACGCATAATTATTCCACTCACCTTATGCCGTCGGTGATTACTAAACCAAGCTTGAATTCCGAGGTAACGTACCTATTTCACAAGCATATAATCAATCAATCGACTCGGCCTAAACTCATAACACACATCATCCTAGGTCATCTTGACCCATTTTGACACTTAACCCTAATTTGGGTCATTCTTACCAAAAACCCTAACTCTTGGCACTCAAGGCCTTCATACACTTTAAATCACTAGATTTTAACACAAAACACTAACGTTAACCAATCTTGGTCCATTTTGACCCGTTTGACTCAATAAAAGTCAATACGCCCATTTTGGGTCATTTATACCCAAATCACACCCATTTACACTTCCCTAAGGTGTTCTAGCAAATTATTAGCCAATTAGGGTTTCATAACAACAATTAATACCTTTAAAACCCTAGCTTACACATAATTGAGTCTACATGACCCAATTTACCCAAGAACACCCAATTTACCTACAAATGGGTCTTAGTGTTCATCTTCAACACAAACCCTAACCCATACACGAAAACAAAACAAGAATTGAAAGTTAAGGCATACCACAACTATCAAAAGGTAGCAATTGACGAGATGAACAACTTTAGAACTTGGGCTTTAGCAAGAAACCCTCTTCTTCCTCTTCAAAGTGAGCTTTCCCTCTCTAGAACTCACTCTCTCACTAAAATAAATTGGGAGGTGATAAGGTTGGTGAACAAGGGAGTAAATGAGCTCCCAAACTACTGAACCAAGCATTAAACTCGGCCTTGATGTGAATTTACCAAAATACCCCCAAAATATCTAATTTAAAAAGAGAAAGGAGTCTGTCACAGACAGTTGGCGCGGCGCGCCACAAGGCCGCGCGGCGCGCAACCCTGCCAGTTCAGCTCCTTTTGTATTTTAAATACGCGCAACAGAACCCCGTTTCAAGTACCGTACATTACACTTATATACACTTATGTACACTATAAATAATCGGGTCTTACAACTCTTCCCCACTTATTCGGATTGCGACCTCGCAATCCATGCCGCATGACAAGCGGGAAGATAAACCAACACAAACTCTTCAGGTTCCCAAGTGAACTCGGAACCCTTATTCCGCCGCCATTGAACTTTAAAAGTCCTAACCTCCTTATGCCTCAACCTCTTGACCTTTTCATCAAGTATTGCAATTGGCTCTTCAACATACTCCAACTTATTGTTTAGCTCAATTTCATCTAAAGGCATCCATGAAGAATCATCCGCAAGGCACTTACGGAGGTGAGAAACATGAAACGTGTTATGGATCCCCGCAAGCTCTTCGGGCAATTCCAATCGATATGCAACTTCACCAACACGAGCTAAGACTTTAAACGGTCCAATAAACCGAGGGCCTAACTTTCCCCGTTTCCGAAATCGAATAATACCCTTCCATGGCGAAACCTTAAGCATAACCATGTCGCCCTCTTGGAATTCGATCGTTCGTCTACGTTTATCGGCATACGACTTTTGCCTATCTTGAGCCTTTTTCAAATGCTCCCGAATAATATCAATCGTGTTATTCGTCTCTAAAACCAAATCGGTACTTCCGATTTCTCTTTGACCCACTTCTCCCCAACAAATGGGAGTTCGACACCTTCGGCCATAAAGCATCTCGTAAGGTGGCATCCCGATACTAGTATGAAAACTATTATTGTACGAAAATTCCACCAAAGGTAGATGCTCATCCCAACTACCACCGAAATCGATAATGCACGCCCGTAACATATCTTCCAAAGTTTGGTTCGTACGTTCGGTTTGACCGTCCGTTTGAGGATGATACGCCGTGCTCAACTTTAATTGTGTACCCATATCTTCATGAAACTTTTCCCAAAATCGAGATGTAAAACGGGTATCTCGATCCGAAATAATAGATATAGGAACGCCATGTCGCGAGACCACTTCCTTGATAAACAACTTAGCCAAGGCCTCCGACGATATTGCTTCTTTAATGGGAAGAAACAAAGCGCTTTTCGTCAACCGGTCCACGATCACCCAAATCGAATCATATTGAGTTCTCGCCGTCTTAGGTAATTTAGTGATGAAATCCATGGTAATGTGCTCCCATTTCCATTTCGGGATCTCTAACGGTTGCAACTTACCATACGGCTTTTGATGTTCGGCTTTAACTTGCAAACAAGTAACACATCGTTCAACGTATTTTACAACATCGCGTTTCATGCCCGGCCACCAATAATCTTTCTTCAAGTCATGATACATTTTCGTCGCGCCCGGATGAATGGAATATTTCGACTTATGTGCTTCATCGAGTAGCACCCGTCGGTAATCACCCGTCTTAGGCACCCACACCCTTCCTTGAAAGGACAACAAACCCCGCGGACCCATAGTAATAAACTCCGATTGGCCCACAATTCGTTCCGTGTGCTTATCGTGAACATAAGCCTCTATTTGGTCTTCAACCATCTTTTCAAGAAAGTCGTTAGTGATAATCAAACGTAACGATGTTATACGTATTGCCGGATGTTGAGTCTTTCGACTTAACGCATCCGCGACCACATTCGCCTTACCCGGATGGTAAAGTATCTCACAATCATAATCTTTCACCACATCCATCCATCTACGTTGACGATAATTCAAATCCCTTTGAGTAAAAAGGTGTTTCAAATTCTTATGATCCGAATATATCGTACACTTGACACCATACAAGTAGTGGCGCCAAATTTTCAACGCATGCACAACCGCCGCCATTTCAAGATCATGAGTCGGGTACCTCGTTTCGTGTTCCTTTAATTGCCGAGAGGCATAAGCAATGACTTTACCCCTCTGCATAAGAACGCACCCGAGCCCATTTAAGGAAGCATCACAATAAACCACCATGTCTTCGACGCCTTCCGGTAACACTAACACCGGAGCTTGACACAACTTCTCTTTCAATAATTGAAAAGCAATTTCTTGCTCGTTTTCCCAATTGAACTTAGCACTCTTCCTCGTCAGCTTTGTTAATGGAGAAGCAATCTTAGAAAAGTCTTGGATAAACCGACGATAATAACCGGCCAATCCGAGAAAACTTCGGATCTCCGTGGGCGTAGTCGGTCGTCCCCAACTCTTCACCGTCTCAATCTTCCCCGGATCCACTTGGATACCGCTTTCGTTCACAATGTGACCAAGGAATTGAACCTCTCTTAGCCAAAATTCACATTTAGAGAACTTTGCATACAACTTCTCTTTTCTTAGCGTCTTCAAAACTTCACGTAAGTGACGTTCATGTTCGTGCATACTTTTCGAGTAGACTAGTATGTCGTCAATGAATACAATAACCGACTTGTCCAACATAGGTTGGCACACCCGGTTCATAAGATCCATGAATGCCGCCGGTGCATTCGTAAGACCGAAGGGCATAACTACAAATTCATAATGCCCGTAACGCGTTCGGAAAGCCGTTTTCTCAATATCTTCCTCACGGACCCGCATTTGGTGATAGCCGGACCGTAGGTCGATCTTAGAGAAATACGTTGCGCCTTGAAGTTGATCAAACAAATCGTCGATCCTAGGTAATGGATAACGATTCTTGATCGTCACTTTATTCAACTCGCGGTAATCAATGCACATACGCATACTACCGTCTTTCTTCTTCACAAATAAGACCGGAGCGCCCCATGGCGAAGCACTCGGTCGGATAAAACCCTTCTCGAGCAATTCTTGAATTTGATTCAATAACTCTTGCATCTCCGTTGGTGCTAAACGATAAGGAGTTTTAGCAATGGGGGTAGCCCCCGGAACCAACTCGATGCGAAATTCGACTTGTCTTTCCGCCGGGACACCCGGTAACTCATCCGGAAAGACATCTTCAAACTCATTAACTACCGGAATTTCACGAATTGGTGGTGGCTCATTACGAGTGTCGACAACATGAGCAAGGAAAGCCATACCACCGGTAACAACGTGACGTCGTGCCCGAGCAAAAGTGCATATCGGCACCGATCTCCTTCGTTTGTCACCATGAATAATCATCTCTCCCCCCACTTGGGGTCTTTACACGAATGAACTTGTCGTGGCATGCAATATCGGCTCTATAACGATCGAGCCAATCCATACCAACGACAACATCAAAATCACCCAAAGTCATCGGAATAAGATCAATTTCGAAACTTTCGGTGTCAAACACAACATTGCAATTTTTACACACATCAACCACTAGCGCCGTCTTGCCATCCGCTATTTCAACTTCTACCGGACGACTCAACTTTACTAGCGGTTTATTTAACTTAGGCACAAATCTTGGAGATACGAAAGACAAATTAGCACCACTATCAAAAAGTATTCGAGCCGGATTAGAATTAACCATGAAAGTACCTGAAACGACTTCATTGGATTGTTTAGCTTCTTCATTAGACATCAAGTAGTTACGACCCCTAGCCGTACCCGCCGCCTTCTCTATCCGCTTAGCATTATCATTACGCAACTCGGGACACTCGGGCCGTTTGTGCCCTTCTTTACCGCAATTGAAACAAGTAAACTTGGGTGTAGTAGAGGGATTGGTGCAATCACGGGCCATATGTCCCTTTCGCCCACAATTATGGCAAGTATAACGAAACTCTCCCGGCGCACTCTTCTTGACACTTCCGACACTCTCGGTTGCACCCTTCTTTGAAAAGTTTGACTTCTTGCTTGAAAAATTTGAGTGACTCGAACCTTCATACTTTCTCTTCCTCAACACAATCGCTTCAAACCCTTTCGCCATATTAAACAACTCATCGAAGCTCTTCACCACATTTACGCTAATCTTTTCTTGATAACTGTCATTCAAGGTTCGATAGAAATCTTCTTTCAACATTTTATCATTCCCGACATACTCCGGGCAAAATTGCGTCTTGGACAAGAACACGGATTTGAGAGTGTTCAAGTCCATCGACCCTTGCCTTAAGGTGCGTAACTCGTCCTTAAGCCTTGTAAGATCGGCCGAAGTGCGGTACTCATCGAAGAACTCCGCTTTAAATTCATCCCAAGTGAAGTCCATACATTGTTCTTCACTATAAAGTTGGATCTTAGCATCCCACCACAATTTCGCGTCACCCCTTAACATGCTACAACCATACCTAGTCTTCTTGTCGGGTGGACACTCACAAGTACGGAAGGCCCCCTCCATATCGGAGATGAATCGGGCACTCTTGAGTGGGTCCCGATCGCCCTCAAAAGTAGGAGGTTGAGCATCCCTAAAGTTCTTGAAGAAAAAGTCACGCCTTCCCCCATTTTCTTCTTGAAGAGCAATCTTAATTTGCTCCTTAACCAAAGTGACGACTTGTTCGTCAATTGTCTCGAGAAACATCTTCTTAACATCTTCGCGAAACTCCGCCTTTTGGCGTTGAAAGATGGCCTCAACCTTGGCCGTGAACTCGGGGTCCTCGCTCGTGCCCCCAATATCGGTGTCGTGTCCGTTTCTCATCTTCATTCTATAAAACGGAAAGATTAAACAACGAAACTAAAGACATGACACATATATACATATACACCATACCACTCCATCTCGCTTGACAATCGTCGTACATCGCTTGCTTGACACGATTTGCACCCGTAGTAAGGGTAGCTAATCATTACTACGCGAGCTCGTCGCGTTAACTCGCTAGTACAACGTTCATTTCGCTCGATGATTGCTATACAACACAAACAATAACGCATGATTAGTTCATATAAACCTATGCGCTAACCAAGACCCGGTCCGACCCAAAGTCCTACAAGTCCCGTACAATACGCACACAAAAGTCTAAGTCTAGGCGCCTATCTCAAGTCACCTAAATCCCTTAGACCATGCTCTGATACCACTTGTAACAACCCAAACCGTAACCGACCAAACACGACGAAATTTCAATCAAAAAAAAAAATTTCTGGTGCAGGCCATCTGCGCGGCGCGCCAGATGGCCGCGCGGCGCGCCAAATCACTTGGACAGCCCGCTGTCCCCGGAAGTCTATTTAACGAAAATGTTTGACTAGTTCCCGACATTTTTAGCCAAAACGCTTTTAACCATACATTCATATATGTAAAACTAGCACATAACTAAGGTTTGAGCGAGTTTTACAAAGTGGGGCCCACACGTGCCCAAAACGCCACTAAGTTTAAAATACAATGTTTAATACAAATTAGAGTTTCGACCACAAAAGGTTTAATTGCCAAACGACACACGAGCATGGTGTTTGGGGTTAAACTACCCAAGTCTCGGTCAAACTCCAAGCCATAACCCAAAAGTGCTTCCTAATCATCGAAGCGGGAAACTCAATCCAAGGTAATGCCCTTACCCTTATCCACACACGAACCTATAAAAAGGTAAACAACGAGAGGGTAAGCAAAGCTTAGTGAGCAAAATAATTATACATATACATATATAATCTACTTACTCGCATCACTTACACAACTTCATATTCGAGTTTAACAACTCATCAAGCATGCTACAATATTAAGCATATACCAATAACCGCAATACCACAATAGCTAGTAATACAATAGCATATATTTCATGATTTAATACTTTCAATACATAAATCACATAACCTTGGTTAACCAATTCGAACAAGGGAAACGGTGCTTAAGAGCCCGTTGGAGTTCATAACATCCGTTAGTGCTACTTAACCAACGCGTAGTCACTAATCCCCCGGGTGATGTCTTAAACAACGCGACTCACTCACCCTTTCCAATGTGGCGTCTTAAACAACGCGACGATTCCACATGCCATTCAATACGATGGGTGGTGTCTTAAACAACGCGACATCCACCCCAATACATTGTGGTGTCTTAAACAACGCGACATCCACTTCTATACCATGTGGTGTCTTAAACAACGCGACAATGCCACATTCATGCAACACAAATAAATACATTATATACACATACGCATAATTATTCCACTCACCTTATGCCGTCGGTGATTACTAAACCAAGCTTGAATTCCGAGGTAACGTACCTATTTCACAAGCATATAATCAATCAATCGACTCGGCCTAAACTCATAACACACATCATCCTAGGTCATCTTGACCCATTTTGACACTTAACCCTAATTTGGGTCATTCTTACCAAAAACCCTAACTCTTGGCACTCAAGGCCTTCATACACTTTAAATCACTAGATTTTAACACAAAACACTAACGTTAACCAATCTTGGTCCATTTTGACCCGTTTGACTCAATAAAAGTCAATACGCCCATTTTGGGTCATTTATACCCAAATCACACCCATTTACACTTCCCTAAGGTGTTCTAGCAAATTATTAGCCAATTAGGGTTTCATAACAACAATTAATACCTTTAAAACCCTAGCTTACACATAATTGAGTCTACATGACCCAATTTACCCAAGAACACCCAATTTACCTACAAATGGGTCTTAGTGTTCATCTTCAACACAAACCCTAACCCATACACGAAAACAAAACAAGAATTGAAAGTTAAGGCATACCACAACTATCAAAAGGTAGCAATTGACGAGATGAACAACTTTAGAACTTGGGCTTTAGCAAGAAACCCTCTTCTTCCTCTTCAAAGTGAGCTTTCCCTCTCTAGAACTCACTCTCTCACTAAAATAAATTGGGAGGTGATAAGGTTGGTGAACAAGGGAGTAAATGAGCTCCCAAACTACTGAACCAAGCATTAAACTCGGCCTTGATGTGAATTTACCAAAATACCCCCAAAATATCTAATTTAAAAAGAGAAAGGAGTCTGTCACAGACAGTTGGCGCGGCGCGCCACAAGGCCGCGCGGCGCGCAACCCTGCCAGTTCAGCTCCTTTTGTATTTTAAATACGCGCAACAGAACCCCGTTTCAAGTACCGTACATTACACTTATATACACTTATGTACACTATAAATAATCGGGTCTTACAGTCAAACTCACGAAAGTTCAGGTAACGATGCAGGCGTGGATGCGATGGATGATGTGCGAGCCTTGCGAGAGGAGAATCAGCGCCTTCGTGAGTTGCTAGAGAAATCCAATTCTGAAAGAGATGATTTGCAGCTTAAGTTGGGTTGTTATTACAATCTTGCTAAGCGGGAAGGCAAATCTGAGCGTGAGTTCACACGCTTGAAAGCTGGTCTTCCCCGTATTGTCAATAAAGCGCTCAACTGCCCATAATTCGTTAGTGTTAGTGGTCCAGGATTGGGAGCGCGTTTGATTTTGGAACATCATTAAAGAGGATGCTTCGGTTCCCGATCCTCCAGCAGCTACCATCGAGGCTCGTCTTACTCCCCATGTCGATGCGATTGCTAAAGAAGTGGAAAAATCTTTAGAGAACATCGAGATTATTCGCCCAAAAAGATTTTCGCGTGATCCGAGGTTGACAGTGCATGATTTGATAAACGCTTAATTGTAATTAACGTATACCTTTATATGTCAATTGTACATGTAAATTTTGCGCTTTTTATGTAACTTATGAAATTATGATGTTTATAAGCCTTTTCACCAATTTTCATGATATTCATTGTCTAGCGCGTGTAAGGTTCTGCCAGTCATTTTGTTTAATAGTTCGATATTTGAACTTGTATAACGCGTAAAGTTGCAGTACTATGGGTTTGTGAATACACCCAATTTTATACTCAAGGCTTATTAGTGTTGATTTCTATGTATATTGTTGTGCACACAATATACATATTAATACAATACTTCGTTGCGCGTGTTCAAGAGTCTTCTAAGTGCGCCAACACTTAGGATTGAGGTCAAAGGTGACCAACCCTTTCGTTTATAGTCATGACTTACAGATCTCCAGTTCTGCTAGGGTGAGGCAAGGACAAACCAATGTCCGTCGCCCTCCGGAAAGTAAAGCTAGCATGTCGCCAAACAGGCTTCTGCCACGCGGAAGCTAGAAAAGACATCCCTTACATAGGCATGACCAACGCGAATAACTTTTGTGCGCGGACAGTTTATGTCAAATAGCTATTCTTGCTTTATACAGGCACATGAAATTGTAGACTGAAAATGACTTGATGTATAAAGAAAATACTATAACTGTAAAGACATTTTTCAGTAATGAAATTGGCTAGGAAACTATCTTTGCACATAATAACAGTATCGCTACATGTAGATTAAGACCAATTGGGGGAATGATTAGTTTCTCTTCTTTCTTCATCACATATAACATCGTTTAAGCGCGGTAGTGTTCCAAGTGCATTTAATCGTCTTACCATTTAGCTCCGCCAGTTTGTAGGTTCCAGTCTTGCTAATTCCAATGATCCTGTAGGGACCCTCCCAATTTGGTCCCAACTTTCGGGTATCCTAGATTCTGCTTTTTTGGTTGTCGCGTCAAACGAGATCACCAACAACGTAGTTGATAAGCCCAACTCTCTTATCATAGTACCTTGCGATTTGTTGCTTGTGAATAGCTTCGCGCGCGACTACCATTTCTCTGCATTCTTCGAGCAAATCATGGTTAGTGCACAGATCCTAAGCATTCATGTCCTGATTAAATGACAAAGTTTGCTCTGTGGGTACGGCTATTTCTACAGGCAAGACCGCTTCTGAACCATACACAAGGCTGAACGGCGTTTCTTCAGTGCTATTCTTTGGTATCTTGCGATGTGCCCAGAGGACCTTAGGAAGTTGATCAACCCATCCCTTTCGTTGTTTTCCTAACCTCTCCTTGATCGCATGGACTATATATCTGTAGTAACCTCGCACTACCCATTTTCTTGAGGGTGTGCGACCGATGTGAAGCTTTGTTTTATGTTCAGTCCTTAGCACCAACTGCGAAAAGGTTCTCCCTCGAATTTTGTTCCATTATCGCTTACTATCTCATTTGGGATACCAAACCTGCAAACAATACTCTCCCTGAAAAAGTCCCTTATCTTCTTGCTCGTGATTTTTTTCAGTGGCTTTGCTTCGACCCACTTGTTGAGAAAATCTATTGCAACAACTAAATAGTCAGCACTACCCGATTCCACAGGAAATGGTCACACTATATCAATAGCCTATTTGCAAAAGGGCCACGGTGATGTTATGGGGATCATCGGGTGGCGCGGAGCCTTACTGATCGGAGCGTGCAACTTGCATTCTTGGCATACCTGTATCCTTTCTGCTGCGTCATTGTACATGCCAAGCCAGTAGTATCCTAACCTTTTAATTTTTCGGCCACCGTTCTAAAACCAGAGTACAAAGCGCAAGCTCCTGAGTGGACTTCATCTATGATCTTTTTAGCATGCTTTGGTCTAACACAGCGAAAACTTGGTCCAAGGTATGATTTCTTGTAAAGTAATTCATCGCGCAGTTCGTATATTGCAACCTTGATGCTTATCTTTTTAGCTTCCTTGTCATCTTCAGGTAGTGTACCTGTTTTTAGGAATTCGATTATGTTAGTCATCCAACATTGTCTGTCCTCTTCCACGACGGCACCTAGTTGGCTGGGTTAAATGGATTTCTTAAAAAATTTATTCCACTAAAATTTTCTTCTCGATATGATTGAACGTTAGCGCAGCCTGCTTAACACATCTGCTTTCTTGTTTTGGCTTCTAGGTATCTGGCTTATGTGGAACTCATCAAACTCACCAATTAATGAGCGTGCCAAAGCTAAATATGTTTGCATTCCTTCATTATGCCCGTCGAAGGAGCCGTTAATTTGGTTAGCGACTAGTTGCGAATCAACGTAGGCTTGGAGTTTCTTAACTCCAATTTCCTTGGCCAATCTTATTCCCGCCGATAGGGCTTCATACTCTGCTTCGTTGTTTGTAGCTTTAAAATTGAACCTTAGCGCATAGGTGTGTTCTTCCTTGTCAGGACCCGTGAGTAATAAACATGCGCCTGCTCCTTAGGGCCCGCTTGCCCCATCCGTATACAACTCCCAAAGTTTGGGCACCTGAGCTGCAACATTTTCCAAATCCGGTGTGATTGGCATGTCAGAAGTGGTTTCTGCAAGGTAATCTGCTAATATCTGCCCCTTGACCGCGCTTCTGGAGCAGAAATTGATTTCGTATTCCCCCAAATCGATCGCCCATTTCATTAATCGCTTCGACGTTTCTGGATTATACAGGATTTGTTGAATCGGATGATCTGTTAATACAATGATGGGTGAGCTTGGAAGTATCGCCGCAGTCGTCGCACGATAATCACGAGTGCGTATACGAGTTTTTCTATTGGTCTATAGTTGAGTTCACTTCCGGTCAGCGCCTCGCTAACAAAATAAATGGGCATTTGCACCCCTTCTCTCTCGGCAATTAAGACCAAACTGACTACCTTCGGCGCAATGGCTAGGTATAAAATGAGATTTTCCCCAGCGATTGGAGTAGGTTGGGAAGGTTTTTAAGTAGCGCTTTCATTTCTTGGAATGCTTTCTCGGCTTCTTCCGTCCATTTAAAGTCAGTCTTCTTTGCACAATTCTTGAGCATGCTGAAGAACGGGAGAGACCTTTCAGCGGCTCTTGATAGGAATGTAGTCAACGCAACAAGCTTTCTGTTGAGGCTTTGAACTTGCTTTTTGGTTTTTGGAGATGGCATGCGTTCGATGGCTTCAATCTTTTTAGGATTAGCCTTGATACCTCTGGTGGTTATCACGTACCCCAAGAATGATCCTTCTTCTTCCCCAAAACTGCACTTCGACGGTTTAAGTTTCATGTTGACGCTGCACATGGTATCAAAGGTTTCAAGGATGTCCGCTAAAAGCTGCTCCTCGCTATTACTTTTGATAACAAGATCGTCTATGTACGCTTCTAGGTTGTGGCCAATTTGCTTTGCGAAAGTTGTATCGATCATGCGTTGGTAAGTGGCACCAACATTCTTGAGTCCGAATGGCATTTTGGTGTAACAGTATATGCCATGATCCGTATGAAATGCTGTATTTTCTTCATCTTCTAATGCCATGGGGATTTGATGATATCCCTTGAACGCGTCCAAGAAACATTTGAACTGAAATCCAGCGAGGGATTCAACTTTCCAGTCAATTTCGGGCAGATGGTAATTGTCTTTTGGGCACGCCTTGTTAATATCCTTGAAGTCAACACACAAACGCCATGACCCGTCAGCCTTAAAGACCAGAACTGGGTTAGCAACCCATGATTGATAATTAACTTTGTGCAGGATGATGGCGTTAACCAATTTATTTACTTCTCAGTGAAGCCACTCACTCCTGTCTGGTACCATAGGTCTTTTATTTTTCTGAACAAGCGTCATATTTACGGTAGCATTGAGGCGGTGTTGTGCGACATCTCGTGGTACACCCGTCATGTCCGCATCACGCCATCAGAATACATCTAAATTGGTCATAAGAATATTACGGAACTTGGCTTTTTCCCTTCTGTCAATCCACCCCCATTTTTTACCTTTTGGTCTGGGTAAGTGGGATTTATCACGAGGTAACATCCCGCCGATGCCTCTCCGGATGGTTTTACTTCTTCTTTTACCGTGATTGAAGCGCACAATGCATCAAGTGGAGTTGACTCGAGAGTAGCGACTTCCTGCTTCATCGGGAATTTAACTAGCCCATGAACCGTTGACAGTATCGCTCCAAATCTTTGGAGGGATGTTCTTCCTAGAATGGCGTTATATCTGAAATGTGTACGCATCACGTAGAACTCCACATCTTCAGTGCGCGCCTTATGTTTATCATCGTTATCCCTCAGTTCAAGTTTCAGATCCAAGGTGCCTATGGGCCATGCCGATTCTCCTGAGAACCCGGAGAGTGCCATAGTTGATGGTCTGATGCCTTTATTGACGACATCTGGCAACTGTCTGAAACACTGCTCGTACATTATGTCTATACTGTTTCCGGTATCCATGTGCAAACGCCTTATCCTATATCCGGTTTCAGGAAGTATCCCTGAACCACAATAGGTGCGCATGCAGTGTTGTGCAACCGAATGGCAGGAAACGAGATTCCAGTAACCAGTTCATTTATCAAGTCATTTTTGTGTTTTCCATCTCTGCGCAAGGAAATGGTGGTCATACTTGCATATACCTTACTTCCATGAGCTAAACGATGGACAGCGTGACGAGAGCCGAGAAAAGGAAAAAACCACAAAAGTATTAAGAACAATAAAGGAAAAAGATATATTTAAACCTTTTAACTTTCTTGTCCCACAGATGGCACCATTTAATCAAGCATGAAATGGTCCAAAGGGTTCGGTTCACGTGAGATCAACGATAAAAAGGGATTTAAGGGTTTTTTTTAGTTTAACTCTCCGTTCTGGAGTACCGAAAAATAACCCTCATACGAGATGATGATCTCAGAAAGGGTGGTTTAAAGGTAACCCACCATCATTCGGGTTAACTAGAGTTGATGGCTCGTCAGACAGTGTTAGGATTTATCGTTCAAAGGACGTTACTTGAGAACCGCTATGTTTTATAACCACGCAGATAGAGTGATGTGTGTAGTAGGTGTTTTCTGCTCTATCTTTGTGATGATCTTATGTGAGATCTGATGTAGGTATTTGATAATGCTAAAAACGAACATATATTTCATAGCATTATTCCTCAAGAAAGAAAAGCTTTTAGTTGCAATTGTTCTATTTAAAAGTGATATTCGTTTGAATAATAAAAGGTGAAGACAAAAGACAGATTCGACGAATTGAAGACGCAAACGACCAAAAAGCTCAAAAGTACAAAATACAATCAAAGAGGTTCCAATTATTGATAAGAAACGTCTCGAAATTACAAGAGTACAAGATTCAAAACGCAAAGTACAAGATATTAAATTGTACGCAAGGACGTTCGAAAATCCGGAACCGGGACATGAGTCAACTCTCAACGCTCGACGCAATGGACTAAAAATTACGAGTCAACTATGCACATAAATATAATATAATATATAATTAATTCTTAAAATTAATATATATATTATAATATATTTATATATCGTCGGTAAGAAAGAAGCCAAAGGAGGGTGAGCTGTATTTTCAAACTCCGCGACTCGCGGAGTTTGAAGGCAAAAGTTGCCGCGAGTCGCGGAGTACCCCTGAACTCAATTCCCTATAAAGCCAACCGAATTCTGATCATTTTCATATCCATAATATATCCATCTCTCTATCTATATACGTAATATTTATATTTATAATTTATATTTTAATTTTAATTTTAATTTTAATCCTAATAATAAGGGTATGTTAGCGAATGTTGTAAGGGTGTAAGTCGAAATTCTGTCCGTGTAACGCTACGCTATTTTTAATCATTGTAAGTTATGTTCAACCTTTTTAATTTAATGTCTCGTAGCTAAGTTATTATTATGCTTATTTAATCCGTAGTAATCATGATGTTGGGCTAATTACTAAAATTGGGTAATTGGGCTTTGTACCATAATTGGGGTTTGGACAAAAGAACGACACTTGTGGAAATTAGAGTATGGGCTATTAATGGGCTTTATATTTGTTTAACTAAATGATAGTTTGTTAATGTTAATATAAAGATTTACAATTGGGCGTCCCTATAAATTACCATATACACTCGATCGGACACGATGAGCGGGGTATTTATATGTACGAATAATCGTTCATTTAACCGGACACCGGAATGGATTACTAGCCACTATAATAATTAAAACAGGGGTGAAATTATGTACAAGGACACTTGGTATAATTGATAACAAAATATTAAAACCTTGGGTTACACTCAGTCGACATCCTGGTGTAATTATTAAACAAAGTATTAAAATCTTGTCACTGTTTAAGTCCCCAATTAGTTGGAATATTTAACTTCGGGTATAAGGATAATTTGACGAGGACACTCGCACTTTATATTTATGACTGATGGACTGTTATGGACAAAACCAGACGGACATATTAAATAATCCAGGACAAAGGACAATTAACCCATGGGCATAAAACTAAAATCAACACGTCAAACATCATGATTACGGAAGTTTAAATAAGCATAATTATTTTATTTCTTATTTAATTTCCTTTATTTTATATTTAATTGCACTTCTAATTATCACATTTTTATTGTTATTGTATTTAATTGCACTTTTAATTATCATACTTTTTAATTATCGTAAGTTTATTTTATCGCACTTTTATTATTCGCAATTTCATTATCGTTATTTACTTTACGCTTTTAATTAAGTCTTGTATTTATTTATTATTTTACATTTGGTTTTAACTGCGACTAAAGTTTTAAAATCGACAAACCGGCCATTAAACGGTAAAAACCCTCCTTTATAATAATAATATTACTTATATATATATATTTGTAAAAGTAAACTAATATAGTGTTAAGCTTTGTTTAAAGATTTTCCCTGTGGAACGAACTGGACTTACTAAAAACTACACTACTGTACGATTAGGTACACTGCCTATAAGTGTTGTAGCAAGGTTTAAGTATATCCATTCTCTAAATAAATAAATATCTTGTGTAAAATTGTATCGTATTTAATAGTATTTCCTGCTAAAAATTTTAAAGCTATTTTATATACATCTCGCATAACATCAAGTATTTTTGGCGCCGCTGCCGGGGATTCAATCTAGCTTAAAAGCCGGAAGCGCAACGCTAATTAAAAAAAAAAGATTTTTAGTTTACTTTTATTAAAATTCGTTTTTATAAAATTTAAATATTCGAAAATATAAAAAGAAAAACAAAAATATAAGTATTTTTAAGATTTTGTTAAATATTTAAGTTTTATAAAGTTTCTTTATTTTTATATAAGTTTTATTTAAGTATTTTGTTTTTATTTAAAACATAAAAAAAACCGAAAAAAAATATATATATAAATCTAGTTTTAAGATTTTTATTTATAAAATTATAAAGTAGTTCTATTTTTATTCTAGTTTTTAAAATATAAGTTTTTATTATATAAATATTTTAGATTTTAAAACAGAAAATATAAAATAAAAAAATAAAAAAAGAAAAACTCGTCGAATTTCAAAACTGTACCCGAGTTGAATTTTGAAACCCCGCGACTCGCGGAGTTTGAAGCATCGAATACCGCGACTCGCGGAGACAGTCTGACACGTGTACACAGGAACCCTAATTCGCATTAATTATGGGTTTTATTAATTTTAATTAATTTTAAACCCTAATTAGTTTATTTATATTATATTGTTTAGTTTAGTTTTTATTTAGTTAAATTAGTTTAAATAAAATATAAAATTAATAGTTTTAATAAATAATTAATATAAAAATAATATTTTTATAAAAATTTGTAACTTTTTACAACTTTTTGTATATTTTTATATTTTGTCCCTTTTTAATAGTTTTAGCGTAATATTTGTATTTTTAGCTCATATTTAGTTTTAAACTTAGTTTTTGCCATAGTTATTTTTACTTCTAGATTTTTAGGCTTTGCCGTAGAATTCCTTAAGTGCTTTTTCTTTAGACTAAGATTTAGGTACTTTAGAATTTTGCGACGCCTTTTTAAGTTTTAGTTTCTTTTTAAGTTATTTCCATTTGGGATATAGTTTTTCCTGTAAGCTTTAATATTTTTAGACGACTTTTACCTATGTATCAATTATCATTCCAATTAGTAATCTCAATTTGCGATTATAATTTTAAGTTAGTTGTAGTAATAAGGTTAGGTTAGTCAAGTGTTTTTAAGTTTTATAAGTTTCTTTTATTTTTCCGTCACCTTTTATTTTTCAACCATTTTTCTTTTTCGACCTTTTTCGACACACTCTTTTTCTTTCTTATTTCTCGCTATTCTAGTTTTTAGGACATAGATTTTTATTCTACTTCTTATCTAAATTTCTTAAAATTACGAAAATTTATTTTAAGTGGTTAAATTGATAGACATCAAAATTTTCTGGTTCGTAGTAATAGTTGGATTTGTACGTGGACCGGGTTATTGGAGCCAAACAGTCCTCAATTATATTGAGACCAAATGAATCCTGCCCCTCTGCTGCATCTTTTGGCTATTCGAAACGTGGGCAAAATCAGGAAAGTCTATTGATTGGATAACTTATTATAATTTTTCTTTCCTTTTAAAAACTAATAGGATATTCAGTGAATGCACCGAGCAAGACGTTCACCACCTTTTGTACGTTCACCACCTGTAACTAGATCAAGACATTTAGCAAATATTACCGCCGTTGATTTTTCTTTAGAATCGTCATCCAGTCGACCAAGTACTCCAGTTCAAATTTCCGATAATCCATTTTTTGAACCCGACCTCACAATTGAGAATCCGGAGAATATTCAGGAACGATTCATAGATCCTGAACCACTAAACTTTCCTCCGGAACCACCAATCATTCAAACAGAGATTGTTGAGGAACGAACCATTAAATCAGAATCTTCTAGTGATTTCGATTCAACAAATTCAATTATGGAAGTAACAGAACCATTAAGTATGGAAGACCGAATGAAAGCTAAACGCACTGGCCAAGGTCACGCAATTACTCATCCAGACATTAATGCGCCAGATTATGAAATCAAAGGACAAATTCTACACATGGTGACTAATCAATGCCAATTTAGTGGTGCGCCGAAGGAAGATCCAAATGAACATCTACGTACCTTTAATAGGATCTGCACACTATTTAAAATCCGAGAAGTGGAGGATGAACAGATATATCTCATGTTATTTCCCTGGACTTTAAAGGGAGAAGCCAAAGATTGGTTGAAATCGTTACCTGAAGGGGCAATTGATACATGGGACGTTTTAGTTGAAAAATTTCTTAAACAATTCTTTCCTGCATCTAAAGCCGTAAGACTTCAAGGAGAAATTGTTACATTCACACAGAAGCCGAATGAGACTCTATATGAGGCGTGGACAAGATTTGGAAAGTTATTAAGAGGATGTCCGCAACATGGTTTAGACACCTGTCAAATAGTACAAATATTCTACCAAGGATGCGACATCACTACAAGGAAAGACATAGATATAGCAGCTGGTGGTTCTATTATGAAGAAAACCGAAACTGATGCTTACAAAATTATTGATAACACTGCTTCCCACTCACATGAGTGGCACCAAGAAAAAGATATCGTTAGATCATCTAAAGCAGCTAGAGCCGATTCTAGCCATGACTTAGATTCCATTTTCGCAAAGATAGATGCTGTTGAGAGACGAATGGAAAAGATGACTAAAGATATTCACTCAATACGAATTAGTTGTGAGCAGTGTGGAGGACCACATTTGACAAAAGATTGTCTCAGTATTGAATTAACAATGGAACAAAGAGAGAATATTTCATACATAAACCAAAGGCCTGAAAATAATTATCGGAATAATTATCAACCGCCAAGACCTATTTACAATCAAAACCAGAATTATAACCGAAATATTCCATACAACAACCAACAAGGTCCTAGAAATCAACAAGTATCCAATAATACTTACAACCAGCAAAGACCTAATTTTCAAAACAAACCACCACAACAAACCGATGATAAAAAGCCGAATTTAGAAGATATGATGACGAAGCTAGTTGAAACTCAAACGCAGTTTTTCACATCTCAGAAACAAACTAATGAACAAAATGCTCAAGCATTTAGAAATCAACAAGCTCCTATTCAAAATCTGGAACAAGAAGTAAGTAACCTAGCAAGGTTAATAGGTGAAAGAAAACCGGGAAGTCTACCTAGTGATACAAATGCTAACCCCCGGAATGAAACAGCTAAAGCCATTACCACAAGAAGTGGTACAACACTTAAACCACCTGAAATACTTGTAACTTCTGATGAAGCTATTCCTACTCCACAAGAACCACAACCTGATCAAGATAAGGAAAAAGAACCGGTAGTTGCAAAGGTTAATGAAGATAACACAGTTAAGGCTAAACCTTATGTTAAACCATACCAACCACCACTTCCTTACCCGAGTAAAATGAAGAAAGAGAAACTTGAAGCCGAGCAATCCAAATTCTTGGATATGTTTAAATAGATAAATGTAAATCTTCCTTTCATTGATGTGATTTCAGGAATGCCTAGATATGCTAAATTCTTGAAAGATCTAATCTCAAATAGAAAGAAAACGGAAGAACTCTCGACTGTTATCATGAATGTTAATTGTTCAGCAGTGCTGTTGAATAAGATACCAGAAAAATTATCTGATCCAGGAAGTTTCACAATTCCATGTTTTCTGGGTAGTCTTAGTTCAATAGAAGCATTGGCAGACTTAGGTGCTAGTATAAATTTAATGTCGTATTCACTATACGCTAAAGTAGACCTTGGAGAATTGAAACCAACCAGAATAAGCATACAACTAGCCGATAGATCAATAAAATATCCTAGAGGGATAATGGAGAACATGCTAGTTAAAGTTGGTACTTTAGTATTTCCAGTAGATTTTGTTGTTCTGGACATGGAAGAAGATTCTCAAGTTCCTCTCATATTAGGAAGACCATTCTTAAATACGGCTAAAGCAATGATAGACGTGTTCGGTAAGAAATTGACCCTAAGTATAGAGGATGAGAGTGTTACCTTTTCAGTTGATAGAGCAATGCAACAACCACAATCTGCAGATGATACATGTTATTATATTCAAACTATAGATGCACATGCAGAATTATTAGAAGAATTTCCAGAATTACAAGGAATAGGAGAATGTACTTTAGGAGAAGGTAATGAACCAATTGATGAAGTTGAAATTTTAGCTACACTTCTAGCTAATGGATATGAACCAACAACAGAAGAAATTCAAATGCTAAAAGAAGAAGACAGATATCGATACAAATCATCGATAGAAGAACCACCGAAATTAGAATTAAAGCCACTTCCAAACCATTTGGAATACGCTTATTTACATGGTGAATCTGAATTACCTGTAATAATATCGTCTTATCTTACTGAAAATGAGAAATCACAACTCATTTCTGTGTTGAAAGCTCATAAACCAGCCATTGCATGGAAGATTCATGATATTAAAGGAATAAGTCCTTCGTATTGCACACATAAAATCCTTATGGAAGAAGGCCATAAAACGTATGTGCAACGCCAACGAAGACTAAATCCCAATATGCAAGATGTAGTTAAAAAGAAATTATTAAACTGCTAGATGCAGGTCTAATTTATCCAATTTCTGATAGTCCATGGGTAAGCCCAGTTCAATGCGTGCCTAAGAAGGGTGGCATGACTGTCATTACAAATGAGAAAAATGAGCTTATTCCTACTAGGACTGTAACAGGATGGCGTGTGTGTATTGATTATAGAAAATTAAATGGCGCCACCAGAAAAGATCAATTTCCCTTACCTTTCATTGATCAAATGTTGGAAAGATTAGCCGGAAATAGTTACTATTGTTTTCTAGATGGATTTTCCGGATATTTTCAAATTCCAATAGCACCCGAAGATCAAGAGAAAACCACATTCACGTGCCCTTATGGTACTTTTGCTTACAAACGCATGCCATTTGGACTTTGCAACGCCCCTGCAACCTTTCAAAGGTGTATGATGGCGATTTTTCACGACATGATAGAAGAATGCATGGAAGTTTTCATGGATGACTTTTCAGTCTTCGGTGATACATTTGAATCATGTCTAGTTAATCTGGAACGAATGCTTATTAGATGCGAACAATCAAATCTAGTACTTAATTGGGAGAAATGCCATTTCATGGTTAAAGAGGGCATCATTCTTGGACATAAAATTTCAAAAGAAGCAATTGAAGTGGATAGAGCTAAAGTAGATGTAATTGATAAACTTCCACATCCCACCAATGTTAGAGGAGTTAGGAGTTTTCTAGGGCATGCCGGTTTTTACCGACGTTTCATAAAAGATTTTTCTAAAATTGCCACTCCTATGAATAAACTCCTAGAAAAGGATGCTCCATTCATCTTTTCAGATGAGTGTATCAAATCTTTTAATATTCTTAAAGAGAAACTCACTAATGCGCCGATCATGATAACACCAAATTGGAATCTACCATTTGAACTAATGTGCAATGCAAGTGATTTTGCAATGGGAGCCGTTTTAGGACAAAGGATTGAAAAACGATTTCAACCTATATATTATGCTAGTAAGACGTTACAAGAAGCACAAACGAACTATACAACTACTGAAAAAGAACTCCTTGCTATTGTCTTTGCTTTTGACAAATTTCGATCATATCTCGTTCTAGCAAAAACGGTGGTCTATACCGACCATTCTGCTCTTAGATACCTATTTTCAAAACAAGATGCTAAACCAAGATTAATCCGTTGGATCTTACTCTTACAAGAGTTTGATATTGAAATCCGAGATAAAAGAGGAGCAGAAAATCTCGCCGCTGATCATCTTTCTCGTCTTGAAAATCCTGAATTAGAAGCTCTAAATGAATCGGCCATACAAGACAACTTTCCTGATGAATATCTATTGAAGATAGATTATAAAGAAATTCCATGGTTTGCAGACTATGCAAACTACTTAGTTTGTGGATTCCTTGAAAAAGGATTATCGTACCAAAAACGAAAGAAATTCTTCAGTGATATAAAACACTATTTTTGGGAAGATCCACATCTGTTTAAAAGTTGTCCCGATGGAATAATACGCCGATGTGTATTCGGAGATGAAGCCAGTAAAATATTAAACCATTGTCACACAGGACCAACAGGAGGGCATTATGGGCCTCAACTAATAGCAAGAAAAGTTTATGATGCTGGATTCTATTGGCCTACAATTTACAAAGACGCACACCTTCTTTGCAAATCCTGTGATGCTTGTCAAAGGGCCGAAAAAATAAGTCAACGTGATGAAATGCCACAAAATGTCATCCAAGTATGTGAAGTATTTGACATTTGGGGTATTGACTTTATGGGTCCATTTCCAAAATCTCATAATAATCTATATATACTCGTAGCCATTGATTATGTATCTAAATGGGCGGAAGCACAAGCTCTCCCAACTAACGATGCACGAGTTGTAGTCAACTTTTTAAAACATCTTTTTGCAAGGTTTGGAACACCGAAAGCTTTAATAAGTGATCGGGGTACTCATTTCTGTAATAATCAACTTGAGAAAGTTCTTAAAAGATATGGAGTAACTCATAAAATCTCCACCGCATATCATCCACAAACAAGTGGACAAGTTGAAAATACCAACCGAGCTTTAAAACGTATTCTAGAGAAAACCGTAGGATCAAATCCGAAGGAATGGTCCATTAAATTGGAGGATGCACTCTGGGCTTTTAGAACAGCCTACAAAACTCCAATTGGAACCACACCTTTTAGACTTGTTTATGGAAAAGCATGTCATCTTCCAGTAAAAATTGAACACAAAGCATTTTGGGCTTTGAAGACATGTAATCTTGATTTACATGAAGCTGGACGTCTACGGTTAAGTCAACTAAACGAATTAGAAGAATTAAGACATGAAGCATACGAAAATTCGTTAATCTATAAAGAAAGAACGAAGAAATGGCATGATAAAAGAATCAGAAGTTCAAAAGAATTTAAAGAAGGAGACAGAGTTCTTCTTTTCAATTCACGATTCAAGCTATTTCCTGGAAAATTGAAATCAAGATGGTCTGGACCATTCATAGTCAAAAGAGTTTTCCCATATGGAACGATAGAATTAATAAATTCAAATGGGATTGAATTTAAAGTTAATGGTCACAGAGTTAAACATTACATACATGGTCCGATGGAAGAAGACAATGAAGTTAATCACAATTTCGATACCACAGCTAACTAAGTATAGGGGGTTTATGTATTTATGTTAGAGTTAGATTGTCTGTTTTCATGTAGTTCTCGAAAATGGAACCCGAACGGTCTTTCCCTAGCAGACCCTAAAGAACTAGTCTTCTTCCCCCATTCTGAATTTTTATTTTTTTTAGGAAATGAAGACTGCCTGTGAACTAAACCATGGTCTAATGCTACACGCTTTGATCACTAAACGTAATAATGACACACTTCCTAGTGAAATAGTATCAGTAATCAGAGAAAGATTGGACGGAGTTAGAAAAGAATCCATATGCGAAGATAATAAGTTACAATTTGGTAAAGGAAAATCAAAATCCGCAGCGAAAAGAAGAGCACGACACCTAGAAAGATGTCATAAATGCAGAAAATGGTCACATGGAGGTAAATGTTCAAATAGTCAAACCTATTCAAACACCGAATTTGTTACTTTATGCAGAGACGGACCGTTCATATGTTTAGAAGAAAAAACACTGAATCCTCGAGGTTACGCCTATGTAGCCATGGAAAACCAATTAAACCGACTATCTTATGAATGGGATAGATCATATAACTAAGAAATCTATTTCACAGGTATATTTGTACAGTTTTTATTTTTTTTATTTTTATTTTTAACCTTTTGATAATAAACGCTAATTTTTTCGCTATAAAGTATTAAATTGGTATTTAATAAAATTAGGTTTGGCGACCGAAATTATTGATATCATTCAAAAATTTATTACAACACTGCGAAATTTAACGTTTATTCTTAAGGTATAAATATCTTTAATCAATCAACCCAAAATATTTCAAAAATTCGTCATGAGTTAAATTAGGTCTTGGAACCGAAATTACTTTACCGAAAAGAGGGGCGCATATTTTTGATAATATTTGATTGATTAAAGTGGGATAAAAAGCCAAAAAGTTTTTTAATTTTATTTTTACCATGTTTTTAAAATTAATATATAAATCTTAAATTAATATTGTAAACTTTGTAAAAACAATATATTTAAAATTGTAAATATTTGAAAAATTAATATAAGTTTGATGTGAATTTATAATATGAATTTTTAAATTAAGTTTGGTGTGAATTTTTAATTTTTAAAATATGAATTTTATTTTTATGCATTTTAAATTCTAAGTTTGGTGTGAATTTTTAATATTAATTTTGAATTTTATATTTAAATTGTGTGAATTTAAAAACAAAAATTTACTTTATCTCATTAAGTTAAAAATATGATTTTTAAAATTCGTCATAAGTTGAAGACTAGGTCGTTGAACCGAAATTGCTTTACCCGAGGGAGGGACGAGAACTTTTATTATCATTATTTTTAATCTTATTGAATTAAAGTATGCCAAAAACATTAAAAAAACTAAAAAAAAAAAAATCTAAGCTTTTAAAAACAATCGCTTGAAAAAGACAAATTTTAAAATTTTGTCGAGGGACGGACTAGGACATCGATCTGAAACGACCTCGTCCTAAATAACAAGGGAAACAAAATTTTAAAATTAATTACTTAATTGTTTTAATTAGTATAAGATATAAAAAAAAAAATACAAACTCCGCGACTCGCGGAGTTTGAAGGGTAAAACACCGCGACTCGCGGAGGGACCGAATTACAGAAAAAAATAAAACGCAATAACAGCTCAGTTGCACACCACAAAAACGAAAATACTGCGAAAATAACCCGAAAAAACCCGAAAAAGACCTCCCAAATTCACAATTTTTCACCGTTAATCATCAAATCTTTTACTAAAATCATGTTGAGAAGGATGCTATCAAGGAATTACTCAAGAAAAACGGTAAATTTCTACACCTAAACACCATTTAATCCGAAAATTAGTGTTCTTGAGTAATTTTATACCCAATTCGATTTTGATGCTTTTTAGTGTAATTATGCTTAAATTGCTTATGTATTATGCTTGTATAACCTAGATTGATGCTATTTAACATGATTAGAAGCCTTAAACTTCAAATTTTGAGTAATCTAGGGTTTGTGTTCTTGAGCAAATTTGGGGCTTTTTGATATAAACAGGTTATGGCCGATTTTTGTCATGAATTGTTGCTAAATTAAGTAGTGTAACATGTTTAGGTAGTTAAATGATCCAAACTTTGAGCCTAAACATGATTTTGAGAATTAAAGTGGACTTTTTCAAGTCTAAAATTCATGAACTTGATTTTTGAAAGATAATGCCATTTGAAACTTGTTTAATAGCTAGTAATGATTATTTTGACATGTTATTTGAGTTAAATGCTTATGAACTTGGCGAACATTTTCGTATATGCTTATTTGAAAAACTGTAGATTTGATAAAAATATGAAAATGAGCTTAAGTTTGATATAAATTGATCATGTCATTGTAATTATTTTGATTGATGATTTTGCTGACACTAATGCATATTTGGATGCACAAAAATTGTGTTTGATGTGTTTTACAGACTGAAAGGGGTGAATCTTCATCCCAAGCTCGCAATGCTCCTGCTGAGAATGCGGAACAACAGGAGGTGGATAACTACTACAAACAAGATATACCTCATCCAGTCATGACATTTTCTGATATGCACTTGGAAGATTTGCACCCGAACCTGAGATTTGACAGACTTTGGATAGATTATCCAAAATACCAAAGGGGTTTGCATACTCTTCATTCTAAAGTTGTTGAGGTACCTAGGGTCATAGAATGGGGACCATTAGAAGCTGTAGAATTGGCCGGGCCAATTAGGGAATTACTTGCACAGAGGTATGGTAAGTCTACTTTTAACGACTGGGTACGTTTATTCACCATGCGTAGACCTGTATATAAAGTATGGTGTGAAGAATTGTTGTGTAGTATCGAATTAAATGATCGGGTAGCTAGTTTAACTGATCGATCTTTTATTAGATTTTTGTTAGGAGGTTCGATGTGCCACATGTCTTTACTAGACATGGCTCAGGCTTTACGTATATATACGCCTGAGGAGTTAGCATCTGCCGATTGTAGAGGGTTGATACTAAATGGTAGAAAGATAGATGAAAATTTTGATACACATGGTGTATGGAGTCAAATGACAAGCCATCACCGATTCAAAGGGGGAAATTACTCTTATTTGGATATAGATAGAGCTGAATTAAGAGTAATTCATAGGTTTTTAGCTAATTCGATTACACAAAGAGGTAAGAACAAGGAAAAGGTAAATGAACAGGATTTGTTTTACCATATGTGTATTCGAGACCCACAAAGCGCTGTAAGTATACCTTATTGTGTGGGTTATTATTTATCAGCTATGGTTAGGGGGATGAGACCACATAGCATAATAGGAGGTGGTATATTTATTACTTTGATTGCTGAATATCTCGGTGTGGATATAAGTCGGGGGGGATTATTAGTCGAAGAACCAGAACCCCGCGATACAATAGGTTTAAATGTATACCATGGTGCGAAAGTTTTGAAGAGGTGAAATAACGCCGCAGTACAATACCATGGTAGACATCCACAGGTTGAGAGAAACCAACAGCAAGGTAATGTAGGAGGGGGAAATGAAATGCAAGAAATGCAAAGGTTTATAGCTTCACAGGAGTACGAAAATGCTAGACATAGAGCATTTGAAGATTGGCAAGTTCATCAAAATAAAATCATAGCTTATTGCCAACATATAGGTAGAAACTATATTCCTACTACAAAGCCCATATTCCCTCCCTGGTCTATAGAGATTCAACCACCGTATCCTACGTATAACCCAGCCGAAGCATTTTATAGCACCTATGGTTATGCATGGAACCCCTACTGGTATCAGTATCATCCCTAGTCTACTTAGTTTTATTTATTTTGTAATTTGTAATGTTGATACGTTTAATACTTATTTAATATTGTAATAGTTTTTATAATTTTCTAACTTTTATTCTTAGATTTTAATAATTTTTGAATGTGGGGTAATATACCAAACTTCAAAAATATGTATATATGTTTGCAGTTTATCTTATGCACACAACAGGGTAAAACAACGCATTTTCAAATACTGGCATTAAGTTCAGCAAAAGCAACTAATTTTGACGACAAGATGCAAAATATATGTGAAATAACAACAAGACGGAATGAACAAATGATGTGCACCATTTATCATTCAGCAAACAAACACAAATATGTTTGGAAACTTTGGTAAAATTTAATCATTTTCACACAAATCACCCTCAATAATTTAAATTGTTACTGATTTCTTGCAAATGAGGGCATTGCAAGATCTTAAGTGTGGGAAGGGGTTAAATTCTTTCGGATTTTAAAATTTTTAAATTTTTACTTTATACACTTGGTTACCATTAGAAATACTAGTAAAGTAGTAGTTGTATTAGAATCTAGTGCTCTCTGATAATAAAGAACAGCCCTAGTCTTATATACTGACTACCCAATTCTAGTAAAATTTTTCAAAATTTTTAATTAAATAAACTCAAAATCATGTTTATACATATTTATGAACGATAAAACTAGGTTTTAACACCGAAATTATTGTTACCTCGGAAATGACATAAATTGATAAACAAACCAAAATGTTAAAATTCATTTAAAATGGAATAGAGGATAATAAAAAAGAAAATAAAAGCCAAGTGTGGGAAAATTCTCCAAGTTATTCAAAACATATGTCACATATTTTTGTACAAATAACTGAAAATACTTTTGCTTTGGACTAAACTAAACTGTTTTACCCGATGAAAGAAAAGAAGCGATGGATCTACACGATGAATCAATTCCATCATTAAAAGGAAGTAAAGTCTTCCGAAAAAGAAACGCGCTTCTTGATTTAGGTCATGAAGTTGTCGTCCAGACCAGTTGTAGGTTAACGAAAAATCTAGAAAAGTCATCACTAAAATCAGCAGGAAATCCACGGACCTCAGCATTAAACAGGGTCGCCAAGTGGTCAGATTTATCCTAACCATGAGAAGGATTTATCTCTTACAATGGGGGGCACCATGCAAATTAGCTGGATAAGACTAATGAATCAGATCCCCAGAAAGGATAATCTCCTTAAAAGATCAAAAATCAACTTTTAAGCCTGATATTACTCAATCCTTGAGATTGACCTTAAAGATTGAGAATTACAAACTCATGGAATTCAATGATATCTAAACTCGAGCCTGAACGAGAAAATATTTTGATCAAAATTACAAACCGATTTGTTTTCTAAAAACCCATTTTCAATGCGTTCATTACCATTGAACGTAAAATCCTAGGAATTCACCTGGAATTCATTAGGTCACCTGAACCAAATCGGGTGTCAACCGTAAAAACGGTGGTTGCATAGTGGTCAAAGACAGGACCTTGTGCCAAACCTACAAATTATAAGGGTGAGCTTTACTATTGCTCCTACCAAGGATAGTAATTGCGTCTGACACGTTATAGACCATAATTAAAAGCATGTCAGGGGACATTGCCTTAACAGTTGCTTGTTCAACGCTTTCCTTTACAACCGGACGGTAGTTTACCGAAAGGTAATATACGGGACAAGTAAACTGGACGTGTTGCTTTCCTAAAACAAGGTTAGCAAGTGGGTGACACAAAACCGCAAGTTTTGAGCTAAAATTTTCAAATCTGAAACCCACCAAACCCACAAAAATATTTTGCAAACACCGGTGAAGGGTTATTCCGGAAAACTTATCTAGGGTAAAAACTAGATTTAATTTTCAAAAGATCAAATGTTTTCATAAAGATCCAATTTCTTTAATGGATCTAAATTTTTATAGTCATGTGGGACTGTAAACCATATCGTTACTACCCTTGTTTATACCGCCGTATAGAAATCACTGATGTACAAAGTGTGAAGAATAAAGAAGTGATTCTAGTATTTCAAGACGATATTGCTTGAGGACAAGCAACGCTCAAGTGTGGGAATATTTGATAATGCTAAAAACGAACATATATTTCATAGCATTATTCCTCAAGAAAGACAAGCTTTTAGTTGCAATTGTTCTATTTAAAAGTGATATTCGTTTGAATAATAAAAGGTGAAGACAAAAGACAGATTCGACGAATTGAAGACGCAAACGACCAAAAAGCTCAAAAGTACAAAATACAATCAAAGAGGTTCCAATTATTGATAAGAAACGTCTCGAAATTACAAGAGTACAAGATTCAAAACGCAAAGTACAAGATATTAAATTGTACACAAGGACGTTCGAAAATCCGGAACCGGGACATGAGTCAACTCTCAACGCTCGACGCAATGGACTAAAAATTACGAGTCAACTATGCACATAAATATAATATAATATATAATTAATTCTTAAAATTAATATATATATTATAATATATTTATAAATCGTCGGTAAGAAAGAAGCAAAAGGAGGGTGAGCTGTATTTTCAAACTCCGCGACTCGCGGAGTTTGAAGGCAAAAGTTACCGCGAGTCGCGGAGTACCCCTGAACTCAATTCCCTATAAAGCCAACCGAATTCTGATCATTTTCATATCCATAATATATCCATCTCTCTATCTATATACGTAATATTTATATTTATAATTTATATTTTAATTTTAATTTTAATCCTAAAAATAAGGGTATGTTAGCGAATGTTGTAAGGGTGTAAGTCGAAATTCTGTCCGTTTAACGCTACGCTATTTTTAATCATTGTAAGTTATGTTCAACCTTTTTAATTTAATGTCTCGTAGCTAAGTTATTATTATGCTTATTTAATCCGAAGTAATCATGATGTTGGGCTAATTACTAAAATTGGGTAATTGGGCTTTGTACCATAATTGGGGTTTGGACAAAAGAACGACACTTGTGGAAATTAGACTATGGGCTATTAATGGGCTTTATATTTGTTTAACTAAATGATAGTTTGTTAATGTTAATATAAAGATTTACAATTAGGCGTCCCTATAAATTACCATATACACTCGATCGGACACGATGGGCGGGGTATTTATATGTACGAATAATCGTTCATTTAACCGGACATGGGAATGGATTAATAGCCACTAGAATAATTAAAACAGGGGTGAAATTATGTACAAGGACACTTGGTATAATTGATAACAAAATATTAAAACCTTGGGTTACACTCAGTCGACATCCTGGTGTAATTATTAAACAAAGTATTAAAATCTTGTCACTGTTTAAGTCCCCAATTAGTTGGAATATTTAACTTCGGGTATAAGGATAATTTGACGAGGACACTCGCACTTTATATTTATGACTGATGGACTGTTATGGACAAAAACCAGACGGACATAATAAATAATCCAGGACAAAGGACAATTAACCCATGGGCATAAAACTAAAATCAACACGTCAAACATCATGATTACGGAAGTTTAAATAAGCATAATTCTTTTATTTCATATTTAATTTCCCTTATTTTATATTTAATTGCACTTCTAATTATCGCATTTTTATTGTTATTGTATTTAATTGCACTTTTAATTATCGTACTTTTTAATTATCGCAAGTTTATTTTATCGCACTTTTATTATTCGCAATTTCATTATCGTTATTTACTTTACGCTTTTAATTAAGTCTTGTATTTATTTATTATTTTACATTTGGTTTTAACTGCGACTAAAGTTTTAAAATCGACAAACCGGTCATTAAACGGTAAAAACCCCCCTTTATAATAATAATATTACTTATATATATATTTGTAAAAGTAAACTAATATAGCGTTAAGCTTTGTTTAAAGATTTTCCCTGTGGAACGAACCGGACTTACTAAAAACTACACTACTGTACGATTAGGTACACTGCCTATAAGTGTTGTAGCAAGGTTTAAGTATATCCATTCTCTAAATAAATAAATATCTTGTGTAAAATTGTATCGTATTTAATAGTATTTCCTGCTAAAAATTTAAAAGCTATTTTATATACACCTCGCATAACATCAGTATTTATAGGTGAGAGTGATTGTCATTCCTTCTACCACGTAGGTGACAAAGAAAAAAGGGGAGGGGACATGATAGTACAGAGTAGTACTATTATGCCGTATAGATCGTACACTCACGTGGTCCCCCCAGATCGTGCTGCTTGGCTACGTCCATCCATGTGTACGATACTAGGATTCTGTCAGTTATTCCTCGTACCATCCTTTGTCTTATTCAGCTTCTGTTAATATCTCGTATATTCTTTGACAGCGTGATTGATGTGTCAAGACATAACCTTTAAAATGTAGACAATATGCTTAATAATTAACACATAATACAGGCAACTAAAACCCGATCATGCAGTAACTAGCAAGTAAATTGACCAGTTCGATCCACAGGGAAAAGTTTGTTTTAAGGATTTTACAACGATTAATTATTCCAAAGGGGGGATTTGTGTTTGACGTTGTATTTTCGTTTAACGAAACAGTAAATAAATATAATGAATAACAAGAATAAGAATGCGGTGTTTACTTCTACGCTTGATAAATGACAAGGATTGTTCTTTTATAATTAAAACCGTTATGTGATAGTTACAATAGAGCAGTTTATATCAATTTCACAATTTCTATAAACTTAAGAGCTATGTTTAATCAACAAGATTCTTTCGTGGTTGAATTCACATAAAGCCTAGTTTACTAAGATCACTCTAAGTAAACTACATGATTGTATATCCTAAATATCATTCAATTAACATCCTATACTCACATATAGGTGGCTAGATCACTAGGTGTTGAAGTATAAGCTATGGTCTTTGATAAACTCACATAAACCAAGTCATAACTTACATAATTGAACTAGGATATAAGGATGATTACAACAATGGATCTTTTGAAAGAACATGGTGATTTAGATTGATTAACTAACTAGATCCAACCCGGTTAAACTTACGTGAAACCTAAATTACAACAATCACTTGAGGTAATTTCATAACTATGTTGCTTTGGAACTTATTCAATTACCGAATTAAACACATAACAAAATCACTTAAGTTTATGCATCTAATCGTCTAGATTACTAGGTGTACTGAAGTATAGATTGTTTTCCTAGTTAACTCACATTAATAGGTTTGCAATCTATATAAATGAAGTAATAAACTAAGCAAGCATAACAATGGTTCTTACGGTTGAACTAGATAATTTAATCAATCAAACATATATATAACTAGCATAACATCAAAGTATAGAACAATCCCAAGCCATAAATCTTACATTAAAGCAAACACACAAGGTTTTTAGCCAAACATAATCATAGTAGAACTAATGAAACAGTAAATACAATTCGAATTCATGTTTAAAAGATATAGAACAATAATACCATTTGCGATGAATAACCCTAGCTTAATCTTGATGTTGAAAGAGTGGAGATTGCCTTGTAGCCTTCCTTGAGACTTGAAAATCATACTAAGACTGAGGGAGAACATAATAGTGAAGGTGTATCAAGTATGTAGCCAAAGGCTGCATTAAATAGGCTCAAAAGTTAGATATTTTGGCCAGAAAGTGACCAGATGCGCCGCATCTCTTTGGGATGCGCCGCATCTCTTTGGGATGCGCCGTATCTCTTTACGTTCAGTAGATTCCAGCTTGATTCTGCACTCAGAACTGTCAGCAGGGGATCAGATGCGCCGCATCTGGGGCAGATGCACCGCATCTGGCTTGGATGTGCCGCATCCCTCTCAGATGCGCCGCATCTGGTGCAGTTTTGTTCCAGAAATCTTTATGCTCCGCATCTGAAACTTTCGGGAGTTATTTGGTGCAGAGATGCGCCGCATCTAAGAGATATGCGCCACATTTGGACCTGTTTCAGTGGTTTCGGGCTGTTTTAAGCGTTCAATCTTCGTTTTAACTTTGTTTTTGTTGTTGGTCTTCATTTGTTCAATCACAATGGACTTTTACAAATGTACATGAATTACAATGCTTAAGTACAACAAATACATACAAATAGATACAGAATTAGATCGAAATAACGACGATAAACATGTATAATTTTGGCGTTATCAAAATCCCCACACTTAAACCTTGCTTGTCCTCAAGCAAGACTTACAAGAAATCAAAATTTACTATAGTGAACACACGCATTTAATTGAGAACACAAAAAAAATGGGAATCACACTCACTCGATATAGTACACAAGGCACACAAGTTATTTTGGAACATAATAACTCATGCTATATGGAACACACATTCGGATCACAATATATACACACTCACACTTTTTATTTCACACACGAATCAAACTCACGCATTTTGAGTATACACACACCTTTGGAGTACACACGCTTTTATTTATTTCACAATGTAATACACACACTTTGAGTACATACACAAAATGAAATCACACCAAAGTTGAAAGATGGGTTTTAAAGTCCACATTTCTTAAAAACTTGGATCCTTAGGGAAATTTGGACCTTTGCGAAGAACCTTTTATATTTTGAAAATTAGACATGTTAGTTTTTACACTAACAAGTTTTCCAATTTTAACCTCAAAGTCTGGTTGAGGGTAACTGAAAATCGAAGCCCCAGTTGGCGCTTAGCAAGGTAGTCGCCCCCATGATTGAAGTATCATGGCACTTGAAACCAGATGTCCTAAAAATGGTTTTACACAATATAGTTCATAAAATAGCATAAGTTTTAGAAAAAACTATATCATGTCCAAATATCATCGGTGAACCATGAGTTTGCACACCTCAATTTGTTATAGCATATGTATGTTGACCGCGGTCAATATAGATGCGGTTGATCTTTACGGAGATCATCCATCTGGGGATTAGATTCATTAGTCTTAAAAGCTAATTTGCAATGTGCCCCCCATTGTACGAGACAGATCCATCTCATGGTTAGGATAAGTCTGACCACCAAAACCCCTGTTTGATGCTGAGGTGAGGTGGATTTCCAGCCGATGATAGAGATGACTTTTTAAGATTTTTCGTCAACCTACAGATGTTCTGAACTACATCTTCTAACATAAGTTAGCAAGTGTGTCATATTGGAAGACTTGACTTCCTTCACAATCATTACATAGATGAGCATTGGATTAGATTGTTAGAACAACAAATTACTTGATGATTCTTTTCTTTCAGAATGTGGTATAGCATGATGATTATATCTTTTATATGACTACTAGTTTTATGATTTTTAACAAAATAAACTCAATCATTTGGTTGTTTCTTAATTTGTTTTGTGATAATAATTTCGGTGTATACACCTAGTCTAAAATCTACAAATTTTACACAAAATTTGAATTTATAAAGATAAAAGTTAAAAAAATTTCACCATTTTAAGCCTTTTTAACCAAAATCAAAAACCCGAAAGAATTTATAACTTCCTCCCCACACTTGAGTTCATGTATCGCCCTGGTTACATGAAATCAGAAAAATTTAAATTCGAGAGGGTTAAAGAGTGTAAGAGAGTTTATTACTTTCAAGGTCTAAAACCGAAGTTCACGGGATGATGGCGCTGAACTGAATGCCAGCATAAGAACATCATCCACTTCTTTCAACCACAAAACAATCACCAATCAAGTATGTGCTGAACTTACTGCCAGTCTTTGTAAAAAATGTAGCATATAGCACAATGCTTACCTGTATCAATTCAAACAAAGCAGACATTTCAGAGAAACAATGGGGTTAATTAACAAAGTTATTCAAATTACAAACGTCCAACATACTATTAAGTTATTACACACCAAAGATGAAATTAAATTGTTTTTCAAACAAACCAACATCATTCAAAACTATCACACACTTCACGAATAATCACCTCAACTTCAGAAGAATCCCTAAAAAGAGTTACTTGGGCCAGCTCCACCTTCGTTTTAGTTTGCCGCGTCGTCTGTAGTGACCCGAACTTTTCCATGTTTATATATATATTAAATGAAATTGTTATTTACATGATTAAGTGTTTCCAACATGTTAAGCAATCAAACTTGTTAAGACTTGATTAATTGAAATAGGCTTCATATAGACAATTGACCACCCAAGTTGACCGGTGATTCACGAACGTTAAAACTTGTAAAAACTATATGATGACATATATATGGATATATATATATATAGTTAACATGATATTATGATAAGAAAACATATCATTAAGTATATTAACAATGAACTACATATGTAAAAGCAAGACTACTAACTTAATGATTTTGAAACGAGACATATATGTAACGATTATCGTTGTAACGACATTTAATGTATATATATCATATTAAGAGATATTCATACATCATATTATCATGATAATATAATAATTTAAAATCTCATTTGATATTATAAACATTGGGTTAACAACATTTAACAAGATCGTTAACCTAAAGGTTTCAAAACAACACTTACATGTAACGACTAACGATGACTTAACGACTCAGTTAAAATGTATATACATGTAGTGTTTTAATATGTATTCATACACTTTTGAAAGACTTCAAGACACTTATCAAAATACTTATACTTAACAAAAATGCTTACAATTACATCCTTGTTCAGTTTCATCAACAATTCTACTCGTATGCACCCGTATTCGTACTCGTACAATACACAGCTTTTAGATGTATGTACTATTGGTATATACACTCCAATGATCAGCTCTTAGAAGCCCATGTGAGTCACCTAACACATGTGGGAACCATCATTTGGCAACTAGCATGAAATATCTCATAAAATTACAAAAATATGAGTAATCAGTAATCATTCATGACTTATTTACATGAAAACAAAATTACATATCCTTTATATCTAATCCATACACCAACGACCAAAAACATCTACAAACACTTTAATTCTTCAATTTTCTTCATCTAATTGATCTCTCTCAAGTTCTATCTTCAAGTTCTAAGTGTTCTTCATAAATTCTACAAGTTCTAGTTTCATAAAATCAAGAATACTTCCAAGTTTGCTAGCTTACTTCCAATATTGTAGAGTGATCATCCAACCTCAAGAAATCTTTCTTATTTACAGTAAGATATCTTTCTAATATAAGGTAATACTCATATTTAAACTTTGATTCAATTTCTATAACTATAACAATCTTATTTCGAGTGGAAATCTTACTTGAACTTGTTTTCGTGTCATGATTCTACTTCAAAACTTTCAAGCCATCCAAGATCCTTTGAAGCTAGATCCATTTGTCTCTTTTCCAGTAGGTTTATCCACAAAACTTGAGGTAGTAATGATATTCATAACATCATTCGATTCATACATATAAAGCTATCTTATTCGAAGGTTTAAACTTGGAATCATAAGAACATAGTTTAGTTAATTCTAAACTTGTTCGCAAACAAAAGTTAATTATTCTAACTTGACTTTTAAAATCAACTAAACACATGTTCTATATCTATATGATATTCTAACTTAATGATTTAAAACCTGGAAACACGAAAAACACCGTAAAACTGGACATACACCGTCGTAGTAACACCGCGGGCTGTTTTGGGTTTGATAATTAAAAACTATGATAAACTTTGATTTAAAAGTTGTTCTTCTAGGAAAATGATTTTTCTTATGAACATGAAACTATATCCAAAAATCATGGTTAAACTCAAAGTGGAAGTATATTTTTCAAAATGGTCATCAAGACGTCGTTCTTTCGACTGAAATAACTACCTCTTACAAAAACAACTTGTAACTTATATTTATGACTATAAATCTATACTTTTTCAGTTTAGATTCATAAAATAGAGTTCAATATGAAACCATAGCAATTTGATTCACTCAAAACGAATTTAAAATGAAGAAGTTATGGGTAAAACAAGATTGGATATTTTTTGATTTTTGTAGCTACGGGAAATATTAACAATTCTATACAAATCATATCCTAGCTAACTTATATTGTATTATACATGTATTCTAATATATTATATAATCTTGGGATACAATAGACACGTATGCAAATGTTTTGACATATCATATCGACCCATGTATATATATTATTTGGAACAACCATAGACACTCTATATGCAGTAATGTTGGAGTTAGCTATACAGGGTTGAGGTTGATTCCAAAAATATATATACTTTGAGTTGTGATCTAGCCTGAGACGTGTATACACTGGGTCGTAGATTGATTCAAGATAATATATATCGATTTATTTCTGTACATCTAACTGTGGACAACTAGTTGTAGGTTACTAACGAGGACAGCTGACTTAATAAACTTAAAACATCAAAATCTATTAAAAGTGTTGTAAATATATTTTGAACATACTTTGATATATATGTACATATTTGTTATAGTTTCGTGAATCGACCCGCGGCCAAGTCTTACTTCCCGACGAAGTAAAAATCTGTGAAAGTGAGTTATAGTCCCACTTTTAAAATCTAATATTTTGGGAGGAGAATACATGCAGTTTTATAAATGTTTTACGAAATAGACACAAGTAAATGAAACTACATTATATGGGTGAATGATCGAAGCCGAATATGTCCCTTTTGCTTGGTAACCTAAGAATTAGTAAACCGATCTACTAATTGATGCGAATCCTAAAGATAGATCTATTGGGCCTAACGAACCCCCTCCAAAGTACCGGATGCTTTAGTACTTCGAATTCGTTTTTATCATGTCCGAAGGATTTCCCGGAATGATAGGGGATATTCTTATATGCATCTTGTTAATGTCGGTTACCAGGTGTTCACCATATGAATGAATTTTATCTCTCTGTATGGGATGTATATTGAAATATGAAATCTTGTGGTCTATTATTATGATTTGATAATATATAGGTTAAACCTATAACTCACCAACATTTTTGTTGACGTTTTAAGCATGTTTATTCTCAAGTGATTATTAAGAGCTTCTGCTGTCGCATACTTAAATAAGGACGAGATTTGGAGTCCATGCTTGTATGATATTGTGTAAAAACTGCATTCAAGAAACTTATTTCGTTGTAACATATTTGTATTGTAAACCATTGTGTAATGGTCGTATGTAAACAGGATATTTTAGATTATCATTATTTGATAATCTACGTAAAGCTTTTTAAACCTTTATTGATGAAATAAAGGTTATGGTTTGTTTTAAAATGAATGCAGTCTTTGAAAAACGTCTAATATAGAGGTCAAAACCTCGCAACGAAATCAGTTAATATGGAACGTTTTTAATCAATAAGAACGGGACATTTCAGTTGGTATCCGAGCGTTGGTCTTAGAGAACCAGAATTTTGCATTAGTGTGTCTTATCGAGTTTGTTAGGATGCATTAGTGAGTCTGGACTTCGACCGTGTTTACTTAAAAAATGATTGCTTAACAAATTTTGTTGGAAACTATATATTTTTAACATGTGAATATTATGTGATATATTAATCTCTTAACGTGTTTGATATTATGAGATAGATGTCTACCTCTAGAACAAGTCCCATTGACTCACCTAATAATAATGAAGAGTCAAATGTAAATTGGAATGATTCGTGGACTGATTCACAAGTTCCCGAAGAGGAACTGGAAGAATAGTCGGAACCGGAAGAAGAATCAGATCGGAAAAAGAATCGGAACCGGAAGAAGAAATAGAACCAGTGGGGGAAATAATAAAACGGTTAAGTAGAAGAAAATCCTCAACCAACCGACCAAAATTAATTATGGTCAATGGCGTTTCCGCCAAGGAAGCAAAGTATTGGGAGGATTACCAATTCTCCGATGAATCGGATCCCGACAAGGATTCCGATGATGTTATAGAAATTACCCCAACACAATTTAATAAGGCAAAAGAGAACAATAAGGGAAAGGGCATAAAAATAGAGAAATTTGATTCCAAACCCGATGAACTTTATATGTATCGTCAACACCCGTATTTCTTAAGTTGTGACAATAACCTGGGAACCTCTAAACCACCAGGTTTTTCTAAACCAATGTGGAAAATGACGGCTCGTATTAGGGGAACATCATATATCCCTAGAAACTTGGCAAAACGAACCAAAACCGAAGAAGAAGAAACGAGCGAGTCGGAATAAGATAGTTGTATTCGTGTGGTGTAATATATGTAATATAGTGTGCTTATGCTTTATGATATATGTAAAAATTGCTTGTATTAATAAGTATTTTTTTTATGAATCTAACTATTGTCTATTTTACAGTATAAAAACACAAAATGAATAGACAACCTAATATTTTAAGAGACCTACCCGGAGACATGATTGATGAAATCTTGTCTAGAGTCGGTCAGAATTTCTCGGCACAACTATTTAAGGCGAGATCAGTTTGTAAGACATTCGAAGAACGTTCCAAGAATGCCTTGATTTATAAAAGGCTTTCGTTCGAAAGATGGGGGATATCACATTGGGAAATCCATAAGTTACGATGTGTTTACTTTGACGCATATATTGCGGGGAACCCAAATGCTATTTTACGCAACGGGTTAAGAAATTATTTTGACTCAATATATCCGAATATAGGACTTCTTGATTTAGAAAAAGCGGCTAACATGCAACATAAAGAAGCATGTTATGTTTACTGGTTAGTAATGTTCGCTTCTCACCAAGGTGAGAACAAGAACATCGGGCTACAACTATTAAACAAAACGTTCCCACAAGTGACAGAGTCGGTAATTGGGGTAAGAAATGAGGTTTTTAGGTTATTACGAGACTGTTGGTCATTACGTAACCTTCATCCTTTTGATGACGTTACAACACATTGTCTTACTATCGGTCACAATGGTTATGTTCCACAAAACCAAGGATGGGAAGTGGTATTAGTAAAACCAGAATGCATGACTTGTTTCTGGACGTATGAATTACGTGTCTTTATTGCCTTTGCTAAACGCCTTATTTATTAACTAGAATTATCTTCGTAACTACTTTGTATCAAAGTTTTATGTGCTATATTTCATGCTATATGTAAAATAGCGGTATTGTAAGTTTGCAAGTTATTGTATAAAGGTTTGAATATGATATATATAATTTTTGTGATTAGTTTTTCATATAGAATTGTAGTAGTTGAAATGGTATGTTAGCTACTAAGTATGAACTTAACGGGTAGGTACTACCCGAATTAAAGAGTATAAAACGCTAATATGAAGAAAGAGCTTTTATAAATAAGTTCATATTACGCTACGAAATACTATTGACTACTCTTGATATTCTATATGATTAACTCATTTCTTTTGGCTATTTTTGAAGGAAATGGCACCAACTACTCGACATACCGTGAGTATGAACGAAGAGGAGTATCGTACCTTTCTTGTTGCAAACATAGCGGCAGTACAGGCTGCGCTACATACTAACAATAACGCTGAATCTAGCAATGCAGCTAACGGCGCAAGAAATCGTGTAGGATGCACCTACAAAGAATTCACTGCCTGTAAACCTTTGGAATTTGATGGAACCGAAGGACCAATTGGATTGAAACGGTGGACCGAGAAAGTCGAATCGGTGTTTGCCATAAGTAAGTGTACTGAAGAGGACAAAGTTAAGTACGCTACGCATACCTTCACAGGTACTGCGTTAACGTGGTGGAACACCTATCTTGAACAGGTAGGACAAAATGCTGCTTACGCACTACCGTGGTCGGCATTCAAGCAATTGATGAACGAGCAGTACCGTCCTAGAAACGAAGTCAATAAACTCAAGGCAGAACTTAGAGAGTTACAAACACAAGGGTTCGACGTTACCACATATGAACGACGATTCACAGAGTTGTGCCTATTGTGCCCGGGAGCATTCGAAGATGAAGAAGAGAAGATCGACGCGTTTGTAAAAGGGGGTTACCAGTAAGGATTCAAGAAGATGTAAGTTCACACGAGCCCGCTTCTATACAGAAGGCAAGTTGAATGGCTCATAAACTCATAAATCAGATTGAGGGAAGAATTAAAGAGCAAGCGGCTGAAGAAACCAACACGAAACAACTCAAGAGGAAGTGGGAGGAAAACGGTGACAAGAGTCACCAGTACAACAACAATAACAATTACAACAACAATCGCAACAACTATCCCAACAATCGCAACAACAATCGCAACAATAACCGCAATCCTAACAATAACTATAACAAACAACTCAACAACAACAACAACTACAACAACCGTTTCAACAATAATAACAATCCCAACAACAACCTCAATAACAACAACGGCAACAAAAACCAAAAACAGCCATGTCATAGGTGTGAAGAAAATCACCAGGGGTTTTGCACGACATTTTGCAACAGGTGTAAAAGAAATGGTCATAGCGCGACAAAGTGTGAGGTCTACGGACCAAAGTTTAACAGAACTAAGGGAGCAAATAATGACGGAACAAGTAATGCCGAAACGAATAGTGTCGGAGCAAGTAATACCAACGCTGTTTGTTATAAATGTGAAAAATCGGGCCACATTATTAGAAATTGCCCGAATTAGGGGAATACTAATGGGCAGGGCCGTGGAAGAGTTTTCAATATTAATGCGGCAGAAGCACAGGAAGACCCGGAGCTTGTTACGGGTACGTTTCTTATTGACGTTTCTTGTTGCATCAGAGAATTTTGTGCTAAATTAAGTTGCCCATTGACGCCTTTAGATAGTAAATTTTTACTCGAATTAGCAAATGGTAAGTTAATTTCAGCAGATAATATATGTCAGAATCGAGAAATTAAACTGGTTAGCGAAACATTTAAGATTGACTTGATACTAGTAGAGTTAGGGAGTTTTGATGTGATAATCGGTATGTACTGGTTGAAAGAAGTGAAAGCAGAGATCGTTTGTTACAAAAATGCAATTCGCATTATTCGAGAAAAAGGAAAACCCTTAATGGTGTAACCTAAAAAAAGAGCAACGTCAAGAAATTCAATTCCGAAGAAAAGAGCATCAATGATATTCCCGTCGTAAAAGAATTTCCCGATGTATTTCCGAAAGAATTACCGGGACTACCTCCACACCGATCCGTTAAATTTCAAATAGACCTTGTACCGAGAGCTGCACCAATAGCTCGTGCTCCATACAGACTCGTACCTAGCGAAATGAAGGAACTTCAGAGCCAATTACAAGAACTTTTAGAGGGTGGTTTCATTCGACCAAGAACTTTTGTTTATGTATCGAATACCGAGAGTTGAACAAACTTACCAACAAGAACCGCTACCCACTACCGAGAATCGATGACTTATTTGATCAACTACAAGGCTCGTCTGTTTATTCAAAGATTGACTTACGTTCCGGGTATCATCAAATGCAGGTGAAAGAAGATGATATTCCAAAGACTTCTTTCAGAACACGTTACGGTCATTACGAGTTTATGGTCATGCCGTTTGGTTTAACTAATGCACCAGCTGTGTTCATGGACCTTATGAACCGAGTGTGTGGACCATACCTTGACAAGTTTGCCATTGTTTTCATTGATGACATACTTATTTACTCAAAGAATGACCAAGAACACGGTGAACATTTGAGAAAGGTGTTAGAAGTATTCAGGAAGGAAGAATTGTATGCTAAGTTTTCAAAGTGTGCATTTTGGTTGGAAGAAGTTCAATTCCTCGGTCACATAGTGAACAAAGAAGGTATTAAGGTGGATCCGGCAAAGATAGAAACTGTTGAAAAGTGGGAAACCCCGAAAACTCCGAAACACATACGCCAGTTTTTAGGACTAGCTGGTTACTACAGAAGGTTCATCCAAGACTTTTCCAGAATAGCAAAACCCTTGACTGCATTAACGCATAAAGGGAAGAAATTTGAATGGAAGGATGAACAAGGGAAAGCGTTTAAGTTATTGAAGAAAAAGTTAACTACGGCACCTATATTGTCATTACCTGAAGGGAATGATGATTTTGTGATATATTGTGACGCCTCAAAGCAAGGTCTCGGTTGTGTATTAATGCAATAAACGAAAGTAATTGCTTATGCGTCTAGAAAATTGAAGATTCACGAAAAAAATTATACGACGCATGATTTGGAATTAGGCGCGGTTGTTTTTGCATTAAAGACTTGGAGGCACTACTTATATGGGGTCAAAAGTATTATATATACTGACCACAAAAGTCTTCAACACATATTTAATCAGAAATAACTGAATATGAGGTAGCGTAGGTGGATTGAATTGTTGAATGATTACGACTTTGAGATTGGTTACCACCCGGGGAAGGCAAATGTGGTAGCCGACGCCTTGAGCAGGAAGGACAGAGAACCCATTCGAGTAAAATCTATGAATATAATGATTCACAATAACCTTACTACTGATGTGGTAGCGGAGTGTATATAATACTATTAATTTTTACAAGAAAATACTATTAAATACGATACAATTTTACACAAGATATTTATTTATTTAGAGAATGGATATACTTAAACCTTGCTACAACACTTATAGGCAGTGTACCTAATCGTACAGTAGTGTAGTTTTTAGTAAGTCCGGTTCGTTCCACAGGGAAAATCTTTAAACAAAGCTTAACGCTATATTAGTTTACTTTTATAAAAATACAAATATATATATAAGTAATATTATTATTATAAAGGGGGGGTTTTTACCGTTTAATGACCGGTTTGTCGATTTTAAAACCTTAGTCGCAGTTAAAACCAAATGTAAAATAATAAATAAATACAAGACTTAATTTAAAGCGTAAAGTAAATAATGATAATGAAATTGCGAATAAAAGTGCGATAAAATAAACTTGCGATAATTAAAAAGTATGATAATTAAAAGTGCAATTAAATACAATAACAATAAATAAAATGCGATAATTAGAAGTGCAATTAAATATAAAATAAAGGAAATAAAATATGAAATAAAATAATTATGCTTATTTAAACTTCCGTAATCATGATGTTTGACGTGTTGATTTTAGTTTTATGCCCATGGGTTAATTGTCCTTTGTCTTGGATTATTTAATATGTCCGTCTGGTTTTTGTCCATAACAGTCCATTAGTCATAAATATAAAGTGCGAGTGTCCTCGTCAAATTATCCTTATACCCGAAGTTAAATATTCCAACTAATTGGGGATTCGAATTGTAACAAGGTTTTAATACTTTGTTTAATGAATACACCAGGTTATCGACTGCGTGTAAACCAAGGTTTTACTACTTTGTTAACAATTACACCAATTACCCTTGAATGTAATTTCACCCCTGTTTTAATTATTCTAGTGGCTATTAATCCATTCCCGTGTCCGGTTAAATGAACGATTATTCGTACATATAAATACCCCGCCCATCGTGTCCGATCGAGTGTATATGGTAATTTATAGGGATGCCCAATTGTAAATCTTTATATTAACATTAACAAACTATCATTTAGTTAAACAAATATAAAGCCCATTAATAGCCCATAGTCTAATTTCCACAAGTGTCGTTCTTTTGTCCAAACCCCAATTATGGTACAAAGCCCAATTACCCAATTTTAGTAATTAGCCCAACATCATGATTACTTCAGATTAAATAAGCATAATAATAACTTAGCTACGAGACATTAAATTAAAAAGGTTGAACATAACTTACAATGATTAAAAATAGCGTAGCGTTACACGGACAGAATTTCGACTTACACCCTTACAACATTCGCTAACATACCCTTATTATTAGGATTAAAATTAAAATATAAATTATAAATATATATATTACGTATATATTGAGAGAGAGATAGATTATGGATTATGAAAATGATCAGAATTCGGTTGGCTTTATAGGGAATTGAGTTCAGGGGTACTCCGCGACTCACGGCTTTTGTTTGCCTTCAAACTCCGCGAGTCGCGGAGTTTGAAAATACAGCTCACCAACTTTGGAGTCTTTCTTGCCGACGGATTTTTATTATTTATATAATATATAAATAATTATAAGAATTATTTAAATATTATATTATATTTATGTGCATAGTTGACTTGTAATTTTTAGTCCGTTGCATCGAGCTTTGAGAGTTGACTCATGTCCCGGTTCCGGATTTTCGAACGTCCTTGCGTACAATTTAATATCTTGTACTTTGCATTTTGAATCTTGTACTCTTGTAATTTCGAGACGTTTCTTATCAATAATTGGAACCTCTTTGATTGTATTTTGTACTTTTAAGCTTTTTGGTCGTTTGCGTCTTCAATTCGTCGAATCTATCTTTTGTCTTCACCTTTTATTATTTAAACGAATATCATTTGTAAATAGAACAATTGCAACTAAAAGCTTGTCTTTCTTGAGGAATAATGCTATGAAATATATGTTCGTTTTTAGCATTATCAAATATTCCCACACTTGAGCGTTGCTTGTCCTCAATCAATATCGTCTTGAAATACTAGAATCACTTCTTTATTCTTCACACTTTGTACATCAGTGATTTCTATACGGCAGTATAAACAATGGTAGTAACGATATGGTTTACAGTCCCACATGACTATGAAAATTTAGATACATTAAGGAAATTGGATCTTTATGAAAACATTTGATTTTTTGAAAATTAAATCTCGTTTTTACCCTAGATAAGTTTTCCGGAATAACCCTTCACCGGTGTTTGCAAAATATTTTTGTGGGTTTGGTGGGTTTCAGATTTGAAAATTTTAGCTCAAAACTTATGGTTTTGTGTCACCTACTTGCTAACCTTGTATTTGGAAAGCAACACGTCCAGTTTACTTATCCCGTATATTACCTTTCGGTAAACTACCGTCCGGTTGTAAAGGAAAGCGTTGAACAAGCAACTGTTAAGGCAATGTCCCCTGACATGCTTTTAATTATGGTCTATAACGTGTCAGACGCAATTACTATCCTTGGTAGGAGCAATAGTAAAGCTCACCCTTATAATTTTTCGGTCTGGCACAAGGTCCTGTCCTTGACCATGCTATGCAACCACCGTTCTTACGGTTGACACCCGATTTGGTTCAGGTGACCTAATGAATTCCAGGTGAATTCTTAGGATTTTACGTTCAATGGTAATGAACGCATTGAAAATGGGTTTTCAGAAAACAAATCGGTTTATAATTTTATCAAAATATTTTCTCGTTCAAGCTCGAGTTTAGATATCATTGAATTCCATTAGTTTAAATTCTCAATCTTTAAAGTCAATCTCTAGGATTGAGTAATATCAGGCTTAAAAGCTGATTTTTGATCTTTTAAGGAGATTATCCTTTCTGGGGATCTGATTCATTAGTCTTATCCAGCTAATTTGCATGGTGCCCCCCATTGTACGAGATAAATCCTTCTCATGGTTAGGATAAATCTGACCACTTAGCGACCCTGTTTGATGCTGAGGTCCGTGGATTTCCTGCTGATTTTAGTGATGACTTTTCTAGATTTTTCGTCAACCTACAGCTGGTCTGGACGACAACTTCCTGACTTAAATCAAGAAGCGCGTGTCTTTTTCGGAAGACTTTACTTCCTTTTAATGATGGAATTGATTCATCGTGTAGATCCATATCTCTTACAGTAAATCAGGTAAAACTTTTTAGTTTAGTCCAAAGCAAAAGTTTTAGTCCAAAGCAAAAGTATTTTCAGTTATTTGTACAAAAATATGTGATATATGTTTTGAATAACTTGGAGAATTTTCCCACACTTGGCTTTTATTTTCCTTTTTATTGTCCTCTATTCCATTTTAAATGAATTTTAACATTTTGGTTTGTTTCTCAATTTATGTCCTTTCCGAGGTTACAATAATTTCGGTGTTAAAACCTAGTTTTATCTTTCATAAATATGTGTAAACATGATTTTGAGTTCATTTAATTAAAAATTTTGAAAAATTTTACTAGAATTGGGTAGTCAGTATATAAGACTAGGGCTGTTCTTTATTATCAGAGAGCACTAGATTCTAATACAACTACTGCTTTACTAGTATTTTTAATGGTAACCAAGTGTTTAAGATAGAAATTATAAAATCCGAAAGAATTTAACCCCTTCCCACACTTAAGATCTTGCAATGCCCTCATTTGCAAGAAATCAGTAACAATTTAAATTATTGAGGGTGATTTGTGTGAATATGATTAAATTTTTACCAAAGTTTCCAAATATATTGGCGTTTGTTTGCTGAATGATAAATGGTGCACATCATTTGTTCATTCCGTCTTGTTGTTATTTCACATATATTTTGCATCTTGTCGTCAAAATTAGTTGCTTTTGCTGAACTTAATGCCAGTCTTTGAAAATGCGTTGTTTTACCCTGTTGTGTACATAAGATAAACTGTAAACATATATACATATTTTTGAAGTTCGGTATATTACCCCACATTCAAAAATTATTAAGATCTAAGAATAAAAGTTAGAAATTATAAAAACTATTACAATATTAAATAAGTATTAAACGTATCAACATTACAAATTACAAAATAAATAAAACTAAGTAGACTAGGGATGATACTGATACCAATAGGGGTTCCATGCATAACCATAGGTGCTATAAAATGCTTCGGCAGGGTTATACGTAGGATACGGTGGTTGCATCTCTATAGACCAGGGAGGGAATATGGGCTTTGGAGTAGGAATATAGTTTCTACCTATATGTTGGCAATAAGCTATGATTTGGTTTTGATGAACTTGCCAATCTTTAAATGCTCTTTGTCTAGCATTTTCGTACTCCTGTGCAGCTATAAACCTTTGCATTTCTTGCATTTCATTCCCCCCTCCTACATTACCTTGCTGTTGGTTTCTCTCAACCTGTGGATGTCTACCATGGTATTGTACTGCGACGTTATTTCGCCTCTTCAAAACTTTCGCACCATGGTATACATTTAAACCTATTGTACCGCGGGGTTCTGGTTCTTCGACTAATAATCCCCCCGACTTATATCCACACTGAGATATTCAGCAATTAAAGTTATAAATATACCACCTCCTATTATGCTATGCAGTCTCATCCCCCTAACCATAGCTGATAAATAATAACTCACACAATAAGGTATACTTACAGCGCTTTGTGGGTCTCGAATACACATATGGTAAAACAAATCCTGTTCATTTACCTTTTCCTTGTTCTTACCTCTTTGTGTAATCGAATTAGCTAAAAACCTATGAATCACTCTTAATTCAGCTCTATCTATATCCAAATAAGAGTAATTTCCCCCTTTGAATCGGTGATGGCTTGTCATTTGACTCCATACACCATGTGTATCAAAATTTTCATCTATCTTTCTACCATTTAGTATCAACCCTCTACAATCGGCAGATGCTAACTCCTCAGGCGTATATATACGTAAAGCCTGAGCCATTTCTAGTAAAGACATGTGGCGCATCGAACCTCCTAACAAAAATCTAATAAAAGATCGATCGGTTAAACTAGCTACCCGATCATTTAATTCTATACTACACAACAATTCTTCACACCATACTTTATATACAGGTCTACGCATGGTGAATAAACGTACCCAATCGTTAAAAGTAGAATTACCATACCTCAGTGCAAGTAATTCCCTAATTGGCCCGGCCAATTCTACAGCTTCTAATGGTCCCCATTCTATGACCCTAGGTACCTCAACAACTTTAGAATGAAGAGTATGCAAACCCCTTTGGTATTTTGGATAATCTATCCAAAGTCTGTCAAATCTCAGGTTCGGGTGCAAATCTTCCAAGTGCATATCAGAAAATGTCATGACTGGATGAGGTATATCTTGCTTGTAGTAGTTATCCACCTCCTGTTGTTCCGCATTCTCAACAGGAGCATTGCGAGCTTGGGATGAAGATTCACCCCTTTCAGTCTGCAAAACACATCAAACACAATTTTTGTGCATCCAAATATGCATTAGTGTCAGCAAAATCATCAATCAAAATAATTACAATGACATGATCAAATTATATCAAACTTAAGCTCATTTTCATATTTTCATCAAATCTACACTTTTTCAAATAAGCATATACGAAAATGTTCGCCAAGTTCATAAGCATTTAACTCAAATAACATGTCAAAATAATCATTACTAGCAATTAAACAAGTTTCAAATGGCATTATCTTTCAAAAATCAAGTTCATGAATTTTTAGACTTGAAAAAGTCCACTTTAATTCTCAAAATCATGTTTAGGCTCAAAGTTTGGATCATTTAACTACCTAAACATGTTACACTACTTAATTTAGCAACAATTCATGACAAAAATCGGCCATAACCTGTTTATATCAAAAAACCCCAAATTTGCTCAAGAACACAAACCCTAGATTACTCAAAATTTGAAGTTTAAGGCTTCTAATCATGTTAAATAGCATCAATCTAGGTTATACAAGCATAATACATAAACAATTTAAGCATAATTACACTAAAAAGCATCAAAATCAAATTGGGTATAAAATTGCTCAAGAACACTAATTTTCGGATTAAATGGTGTTTAGGTGTAGAAATTTACCATTTTTCTTGAGTAATTCCTTGATAGCATCCTTCTCAACATGATTTTAGTAAATGATTTGATGATTAACGGTGAAAAATTGTGATTTTGGGGGTGTTTTCTCGTGTATTTTCGGGTTTTATTTTTGCTGTATGTGTTTTTGTGGTGTGTGGACTGAAGATACTGATCAGTTCGTCCAGCTTTTATTTTTTTTTTTTCTGGATTTTGCAAGCTGAGTCGCGGAGTTTTTTTTTTTTTTTTTTTTTAACATCTTATACTAATTAAAACAATTAAGTAATTAATTTTAAAATTTTGTTTCCCTTGTTATTTAGGACGAGGTCGTTTCGGATCGATGTCCTAGTCCGTCCTTCGACAAAATTTTAAAATTTGTCTTTTTGTAGCGATTGTTTTAAAAGCTAAGATTTTTGGGTTTTTTTTTTTAAATGTTTTTGGCATACTTTAATTCAATAAGATTAAAAATAATGATAATAAAAGTTCTCGTCCCTCTCTTGGGTAAAGCAATTTCGGTTTAAAGACCTAGTCTTCAACTTACGACGAATTTTAAAAATCATATTTTTAACTTAATGAGATAAAGTAAATTTTTGTTTTTAAATTCACACCAAACTTAAAATAAAAATACATAAAATTTAAAATTAATATTAAAAATTCACACCAAACTTAAAATTTAAAATGCATAAAAATAAAATTCATATTTTAAAAATTAAAAATTCACACCAAACTTAATTTAAAAATTCATATTATAAATTCACACCAAACTTATATTAATTTTTCAAATATTTACATTTTTAAATATATTATTTTTACAAAGTTTACAATATTAATTTAAGATTTATATATTAATTTTAAAAACATGGTAAAATTAAAATTAAAAATCTTTTTGGCTTTTTATCCCACTTTAATCAATCAAATATTATCAAAAATATACGCCCCTCTTTTCGGTAAAGTAATTTCGGTTCCATGACCTAATTTAACTCATGACGAATTTTTGAAATATTTTGGGTTGATTGATTAAAGATATTTATACCTTAAGAATAAACGTTAAATTTCGCAGTGATGTAATAAATTTTTGAATGATATCAATAATTTCGGTCGCCAAACCTAATTTTATTCAATACCAATTTAATACTTTATAGCGAACAAATTAGCGTTTATTATCAAAAGGTTAAAAATAAAAATAAAAAAAAATAAAAACTGTACAAACATACCTGTGAAATAGATTTCTTAGTTATATGATCTATCCCATTCATAAGATAGTCATTTTAATTGGTTTTCCATGGCTACATAGGCGTAACCTCGAGCATTCAGTGTCTTTTCTTCTAAACATATAAACGGTCCATCTCTGCATAAAGTAACAAATTCGGTATTTGAATAGGTTTGATTATTTGAACATTTACCTCCATGTGACCATTTTCCGCATTTGTGACATCTTTCTAGGTGTCGTGCTCTTCTTTTCGCTGCGGATTTTGATTTCCCTTTACCAAATTGTAACTTATTATCTTCGCATCTGGTTTCTTTTCTAACTCCGTCCATTCTTTCTCTGATTACTGATACTATTTCACTCGGAAGTGTGTCATTATTACGTTTAGTGATCAAAGCGTGTAGCATTAGACCATGGTTTAGTTCACAGGCAGTCTTCATTTCCTAAAAAAAATAAAAATTCAGAATGGGGGGAGAAGACTAGTTCTTTAGGGTCTGCTAGGGAAAGACCATTCGGGTTTCATTTTCGAGAACTACATGAAAACAGAAAATCTAACTCTAACAGAAATACATATTATCCTTTAAAGACTTGATTCTCCCCACACTTAGTTAGCTGTGGTGTTGAAATTTTGATTAACTTCGTTGTTGACTTCCATCGGACTATCTATGTAATGTTTAACTCTGTGACCATTAACCTTAAATTCAATCCCATTTGAATTTATTAATTCTATCGTTCCGTATGGGAAAACTCTTTTGACTATGAATGGTCCAGACCATCTTGATTTCAATTTTCCAGGAAATAGCTTGAATCGTGAATTGAAAAGAAGAACTATGTCTCCTTCTTTAAATTCTTTTGAACTTTTGATTCTTTTATCATGCCATTTCTTCGTTCTTTCTTTATAGATTAACGAATTTTCGTATGCTTCATGTCTTAATTCTTCTAATTCGTTTAGTTGACTTAATCGTAGACGTCCGGCTTCATGTAAATCAAGATTACATGTCTTCAAAGCCCAAAATGCTTTGTGTTCAATTTCTACTGGAAGATGACATGCTTTTCCATAAATAAGTCTAAAAGGTGTGGTTCCAATTGGAGTTTTGTAGGCTGTTCTAAAAGCCCAGAGTGCATCCTCCAATTTAATGGACCATTCCTTCGGATTTGATCCTACGGTTTTCTCTAGAATACGTTTTAAAGCTCGGTTGGTATTTTCAACTTGTCCACTTGTTTGTGGATGATATGCGGTGGAGATTTTATGAGTTACTCCATATCTTTTAAGAACTTTCTCAAGTTGATTATTACAGAAATGAGTACCCCGATCACTTATTAAAGCTTTCGGTGTTCCAAACCTTGCAAAAAGACGTTTTAAAAAGTTGACTACAACTCGTGCATCGTTAGTTGGGAGAGCTTGTGCTTCCGCCCATTTAGATACATAATCAATGGCTACGAGAATATAGAGATTATTATGAGATTTTGGAAATGGACCCATAAAGTCAATACCCCAAATGTCAAATACTTCACATACTTGGATGACATTTTGTGGCATTTCATCACGTTGACTTATTTTTCCGGCCCTTTGACAAGCATCACAGGATTTGCAAAGAAGGTGTGCGTCTTTGTAAATTGTAGGCCAATAGAATCCAGCATCATAAACTTTTCTTGCTGTTAGTTGAGGCCCATAATGCCCTCCTGTTGGTCCTGTGTGACAATGGTTTAATATTTTACTAGCTTCATCTCCAAATACACATCGGCGTATTATTCCATCGAGACAACTTTTAAACAGATGTGGATCTTCCCAAAAATAGTGTTTTATATCACTGAAGAATTTCTTTCGTCTTTGGTACGATAATCCTTTTTCAAGGAATCCACATACTAAATAGTTTGCATAGTCTGCAAACCATGGAATTTCTTTATAATCTATCTTCAATAGATATTCATCAGGAAAGTTGTCTTGTATGGCCGATTCATTTAGAACTTCTAACTCAGGATTTTCAAGACGAGAAAGATGATCAGCGGCGAGATTTTCTGCTCCTCTTTTATCTCGGATTTCAATATCAAACTCTTGTAAGAGTAAGATCCAACGGATTAATCTTGGTTTAGCATCTTGTTTTGAAAATAGGTATCTAAGAGCAGAATGGTTGGTATAGACCACCGTATTTGCTAGAACGAGATATGATCGAAATTTGTTAAAAGCAAAGACAATAGCAAGGAGTTCTTTTTCAGTAGTTGTATAGTTCGTTTGTGCTCCTTGTAACGTCTTACTAGCATAATATATAGGTTGAAATCGTTTTTCAATCCTTTGTCCTAAAACGGCTCCCATTGCAAAATCACTTGCATCGCACATTAGTTCAAATGGTAGATTCCAATTTGGTGTTATCATGATCGGCGCATTAGTGAGTTTCTCTTTAAGAATATTAAAAGATTTGATGCACTCATCTGAAAAGATGAATGGAACATCCTTTTCTAGGAGTTTATTCATAGGAGTGGCAATTTTAGAAAAATCTTTTATGAAACGTCGGTAAAAACCGGCATGCCCTAGAAAACTCCTTATTCCTCTAACATTTGTGGGATGTGAAAGTTTAGCAATTACATCTACTTTAGTTCTATCCACTTCAATTCCTTCTTTTGAAATTTTATGACCAAGAACGATGCCTTCTTTAACCATAAAATGGCATTTCTCCCAATTAAGAACTAGATTTGATTGTTCGCATCTAATAAGCATTCGTTCCAGATTAACTAGACATGATTCAAATATATCACCGAAGACTGAAAAGTCATCCATGAAAACTTCCATGCATTCTTCTATCATGTCATGAAAAATCGCCATCATACACCTTTGAAAGGTTGCAGGGGCGTTACAAAGTCCAAATGGCATTCGTTTGTAAGCAAAAGTACCATAAGGGCACGTGAATGTGGTTTTCTCTTGATCTTCGGGTGCTATTGGAATTTGAAAATATCCGGAAAATCCATCTAGAAAACAATAGTAACTATTTCCGGCTAATCTTTCCAACATTTGATCTATGAAAGGTAAGGGAAAGTGATCTTTTCTGGTGGCGTCATTTAATTTTCTATAATCAATACACACACGCCATCCTTTTACAGTCCTAGTAGGAATAAGCTCATTTTTCTCATTTGTAATGACAGTCATGCCACCCTTCTTAGGCACGCATTGAACTAGGCTTACCCATGGACTATCAGAAATTGGATAAATTAAACCTGCATCTAGCAGTTTAATAATCTCTTTCTTAACTACATCTTGCATATTAGGTTTTAGTCTTCGTTGGCGTTGCACATACGTTTTATTACCTTCTTCCATAAGGATTTTATGTGTGCAATACGAAGGACTTATTCCTTTAATATCTTGAATCTTCCATGCAATGGCTGGTTTATGGGCTTTCAACACAGAAATGAGTTGTGATTTCTCATTTTTAGTAAGAGAAGACGATATTATTACAGGTAATTCAGATTCACCATGTAAATAAGCGTATTCCAAATGGTTTGGAAGTGGCTTTAACTCTAATTTTGGAGGTTCTTCTATCGATGATTTGTATCGATATCTGTCTTCTTGTTTTAGCATTTGAATTTCTTCTGTTGTTGGTTCATGTCCATTAGCTATAAGTGTAGCTAACATTTCAGCTTCATCAATTGGTTCATTACCTTCTCCTAAAGAACATTCTCCCGTTCCTTGTAATTCTGGAAATTCTTCTAATAATTCTGCATGTGCATATATGGTTTGAATATAATAACATTTATCATCTGCAGATTGTGGTTGTTGCATTGCTCTATCAACTGAAAAGGTAACACTCTCCTCCTCTATACTTAGGGTCAATTTCTTACCGAACACGTCTATCATTGCTTTAGCCGTGTTTAAGAATGGTCTTCCTAATATGAGAGGAACTTGAGAATCTTCTTCCATGTCCAAAACAACAAAATCTACTGGAAATACTAAAGTACCAACTTTAACTAGCATGTTCTCCATTATCCCTCTAGGATATTTTATTGATCTATCGGCTAGTTGTATGCTTATTCTGGTTGGTTTCAATTCTCCAAGGTCTAGTTTAGCGTATAGTGAATATGGCATTAGATTTATACTAGCACCTAAGTCTGCCAATGCTTCTATTGAACTAAGACTACCCAGAAAACATGGAATTGTGAAACTTCCTGGATCAGATAGTTTTTCTGGTATCTTATTCAACAACACTGCTGAACAATTAGCATTCATGGTAACAGCCGAGAGTTCTTCCATTTTCTTTCTATTTGAGATTATATCTTTCAAGAATTTAGCATATCTAGGCATTCTTGAAATCACATCAATGAAAGGAAGATTTACATTTATCTTTTTAAACATATCCAAGAATTTGGATTGCTCGGCTTCAAGTTTCTCTTTCTTCATTTTACTCGGGTAAGGAAGTGGTGGTTGGTATGGTTTAACATAAGGTTTATCCTTAGCTGTGTTATCTTCATTAACCTTTTCAACTACCGGTTCTTTTTCCTTATCTTGATTAGGTTGTGGTTCTTGTGGAGTAGGAATAGCTTCATCAGAAGTTACAGGTATTTCAGGTGGTTTAAGCGTTGTACCACTTCTTGTGGTAATGGCTTTAGCTGTTTCATTCCGGGGGTTAGCGTTTGTATCACTAGGTAGACTTCCCGGTTTTCTTTCACCTATTAACCTTGCTAGGTTACTTACTTCTTGTTCCAGATTTTGAATAGAAGCTTGTTGATTTCTAAATGCTTGAGCATTTTGTTCATTGGTTTGTTTTTGAGATGTGAAAAACTGCGTTTGAGTTTCAACTAGCTTCGTCATCATATCTTCTAAATTTGGCTTTTTATCATCGTTTTGTTGTAGTGGTTTGTTTTGAAAATTAGGTCTTTGCTGGTTGTAAGTATTATTGGATACTTGTTGATTGCTAGGACCTTGTTGGTTGTTGTATGGAATATTTCTGTTATAATTCTGGTTTTGATTGTAAATTGGTCTTGGCGGTTGATAATTATTCTGATAATTATTTCCAGGCCTTTGGTTTATGTATGAAATATTCTCTCTTTGTTCCATTGTTAATTCAATACTGAGACAATCTTTTGTCAAATGTGGTCCTCCACACTGCTCACAACTAATTCGTATTGAGTGAATATCTTTAGTCATCTTTTCCATTCGTCTCTCCACAGCATCTATCTTTGCGGAAATGGAATCTAAGTCATGGCTAGAATCGGCTCTAGCTGCTTTAGATGATCTAACGATATCTTTTTCTTGGTGCCACTCATGTGAATGGGAAGCAGTGTTATCAATAATTTTGTAAGCATCAGTTTCGGTTTTTTTCATAATAGAACCACCAGCTGCTATATCTATGTCTTTCCTTGTAGTGATGTCGCATCCTTGGTAGAATATTTGTACTATTTGACAGGTATCTAAACCATGTTGCGGACATCCTCTTAACAACTTTCCAAATCTAGTCCATGCCTCATATAGAGTTTCATTCGGCTTCTGTGTGAACGTAACAATTTCTCCTTGAAGTCTTACGGCTTTAGACGCAGGAAAAAATTGTTTAAGAAATTTTTCAACTAAAACGTCCCATGTATCAATCGCCCCTTCAGGTAACGATTACAACCAATCTTTGGCTTCTCCCTTTAAAGTCCAGGGAAATAACATGAGATATATCTGTTCATCCTCCACTTCTCGGATTTTAAATAGTGTGAAGATCCTATTAAAGGTACGTAGATGTTCATTTGGATCTTCCTTCGGCGCACCACTAAATTGGCATTGATTAATCACCATGTGTAGAATTTGTCCTTTGATTTCATAATCTGGCGCATTAATGTCTGGATGAGTAATTGCGTGACCTTGGCCAGTGCGTTTAGCTCTCATTCGGTCTTACATACTTAAAGGTTCCAGATTCTCCATAATTGAATTTGTTGAATCCGAATCACTAGAGGATTCTGATTTAATGGTTCGTTCCTCAACAATCTCTGTTTGAATGATTGGTGGTTCCGGATGAAAATTTAGTGGTTCAGGATCTATGAATCGTTCCTGAATATTCTCCGGATTCTCAATTGTGAGGTCGGGTTCAAAAAATGGATTATCGGAAATTTGAACTGGAGTACTTGGTCGACTGGATGACGATTCTAAAGAAAAATCAACGGCGGTAATATTTGCTAAATGTCTTGATCTAGTTACAGGTGGTGAACGTACAAAAGGTGGTGAACGTCTTGCTCGGTGCATTCACTGAATATCCTATTAGTTTTTAAAAGGAAAGAAAAATTATAATAAGTTATCCAATCAATAGACTTTTCTGATTTTGCCCACGTTTCGAATAGCCAAAAGATGCAGCAGAGGGGCAGGATTCGTTTGGTCTCAATATAATTGATGACTGTTTGGCTCCAATAACCCGGTCCACGTACAAATCCAACTATTACTACGAACCAGAAAATTTTGATGTCTATCAATTTAACCACTTAAAATAAATTTTCGTAATTTTAAGAAATTTAGATAAGAAGTAGAATAAAAATCTATGTCCTAAAACTAGAATAGCGAGAAATAAGGAAGAAAAAGAGCGCGTCGGAAAAAGGTCGAAAAAGAAAAATGGTTGAAAAATAAAAGGTGACGGAAAAATAAAAGAAACTTATAAAACTTAAAAACACTTGACTAACCTAACCTTATTACTACAACTAACTTAAAATTATAATCGCAAATTGAGATTACTAATTGGAATGATAATTGATACATAGGTAAAAGTCGTCTAAAAATATTAAAGCTTACAAGAAAAACTAAATCCCAAATGGAAATAACTTAAAAAGAAACTAAAACTTAAAAAGGCGTCGCAAAATTCTAAAGTACCTAAATCTTAGTCTAAAGAAAAAGCACTTAAGGAATTCTACGGCAAAGCCTAAAAATCTAGAAGTAAAAATAACTATGGCAAAAACTAAGTTTAAAACTAAATATGAGCTAAAAATACAAATATTACGCTAAAACGATTAAAAAGGGACAAAATATAAAAATATACAAAAAGTTGTAAAAAGTACAATTTAAAAAAAATATATTATTTTTATATTATTTATTTATTAAAACTATTAATTTTACAATTTAATTAAACTAATTTAACTAAAATATAAATTAAATAAAAAGTAAAACTAATTATAATAATAATAATAATTAATTAGGGTTAATAATAATAATAATTAATAATTACCCGTAATTAATGCTGAATTAGGGTTCTGTCGGTGTCAGAGTGTCTCCGCGAGTTGCGGTGCCCGAAGCAGAAAACTCCGCGAGTCGCGGGGTTCCAGAATTCAACTCAGGTACAGTTTTTAATTCGACCTTTTTTTTTTATAAAAACAAAATACTTAAATAAAACTTATATAAAAATAGAGAAACTTTATAAAACTTAAATATTTAACAAAATCTTAAAAATACTTATATTTTTGTTTTTCTTTCTATATTTTCGAATAATTAAAACGTATTTTTATAAAAACGAATTTTAATAAAAGTAAACTAAAAATCTTTTCTTTTTTTTTTTTAATTAGCGTTGCGCTTCCGGCTTTTAAGCTAGATTGTTCCCCGGCAGCTGCGCCAAAAATAACTTGATGTGGTAGCGGAGTGTATATAATACTATTAATTTTTACAAGAAAATACTATTAAATACGATACAATTTTACACAAGATATTTATTTATTTAGAGAATAGATATACTTAAACCTTGCTACAGCACTTATAGGCAGTGTACCTAATCGTACAGTAGTGTAGTTTTTAGTAAGTCCGGTTCGTTCCACATGGAAAATCTTTAAACAAAGCTTAACGCTATATTAGTTTACTTTTATAAAAATACAAATATATATATAAGTAATATTATTATTATAAAGGGGGGGTTTTTACCGTTTAATGACCGGTTTGTCGATTTTAAAACCTTAGTCGCAGTTAAAACCAAATGTAAAATAATAAATAAATACAAAACTTAATTTAAAGCGTAAAGTAAATAATGATAATGAAATTGCGAATAAAAGTGCGATAAAATAAACTTGCGATAATTAAAAAGTACGATAATTAAAAGTGCAATTAAATACAATAACAATAAATAAAATGCGATAATTAGAAGTGCAATTAAATATAAAATAAAGGAAATAAAATATGAAATAAAATAATTATGCTTATTTAAACTTCCGTAATCATGATGTTTGACGTGTTGATTTTAATTTTATGCCCATGGGTTAATTGTCCTTTGTCATGGATTATTTAATATGTTCGTCTGGTTTTTGTCCATAACAGTCCATCAGTCATAAATATAAAGTGCGAGTGTCCTCGTCAAATTATCCTTATACCCGAAGTTAAATATTCTAACTAATTGGGATTCGAATTGTAACAAGGTTTTAATACTTTGTTTAATGAATACACCAGGTTATCGACTGCGTGTAAACCAAGGTTTTACTACTTTGTTAACAATTACACCAATTACCCTTGAATGTAATTTCACCCCTGTTTTAATTATTCTAGTGGCTATTAATCCATTCCCGTGTCCGGTTAAATGAACGATTATTCGTACATATAAATACCCCGCCCATCGTGTCCGATCGAGTGTATATGGTAATTTATAGGGACGCCCAATTGTAAATCTTTATATTAACATTAACAAACTGTCATTTAGTTAAACAAATATAAAGCCCATTAATAGCCCATAGTCTAATTTCCACAAGTGTCGTTCTTTTGTCCAAACCCTAATTATGGTACAAAGCCCAATTACCCAATTTTAGTAATTAGCCCAACATCATGATTACTTCGGATTAAATAAGCATAATAATAACTTAGCTACGAGACATTAAATTAAAAAGGTTGAACATAACTTACAATGATTAAAAATAGCGTAGCGTTACACGGACAGAATTTCAACTTACACCCTTACAACATTCGCTAACATACCCTTATTATTAGGATTAAAATTAAAATTAAAATTAAAATTAAAATTAAAATATAAATTATAAATATATATATTACGTATATATTGAGAGAGAGATAGATTATGGATTATGAAAATGATCAGAATTCGGTTGGCTTTATAGGGAATTGAGTTCAGGGGTACTCCGTGACTCGCGGCTTTTTTTTTGCCTTCAAACTCCGCGAGTCGCGGAGTTTGAAAATACAGCTCACCAACTTTGGAGTCTTTCTTGCCGACGGATTTTTATTATTTATATAATATATAAATAATTATAAGAATTATTTAAATATTATATTATATTTATGTGCATAGTTGACTTGTAATTTTTAGTCCGTTGCGTCGAGCGTTGAGAGTTGACTCATGTCCCGGTTCCAGATTTTCGAACGTCCTTGCGTACAATTTAATATCTTGTACTTTGCATTTTGAATCTTGTACTCTTGTAATTTCGAGACGTTTCTTATCAATAATTGGAACCTCTTTGATTGTATTTTGTACTTTTAAGCTTTTTGGTCGTTTGCGTCTTCAATTCGTCGAATCTGTCTTTTGTCTTCACCTTTTATTATTTAAACGAATATCATTTGTAAATAGAACAATTGCAACTAAAAGCTTGTCTTTCTTGAGGAATAATGCTATGAAATATATGTTCGTTTTTAGCATTATCAACTACTCAAATAAAGGAGGCGCAACAAGGAGTTTTAAAAGAGAGAAATTTAAAGGATGAAATACCCAAAGGATCGGAGAAGCATCTTAATATTCTGGAAGACGGAACCCGGTATAGGGCTGAAAGGATTTGGGTACCAAAATTTGGAGATATGAGAGAAATGGTACTTAGAGAAGCTCATAAAACCAGATACTCAATACATCCTGTAACGGGGAAGATGTACAAGGATCTCAAGAAACATTTTTGGTGGCCGGGTATGAAAGCCGATGTTGCTAAATACATAGGAGAATGTTTGACGTGTTCTAAGGTCAAAGCTGAGCATCAGAAACCATCAGGTCTACTTCAACAACCCGAAATCCCGAAATGGAAATGGGAAAACATTACCATGGATTTCATCACTAAATTGCCAAGGACTGCAAGTGGTTTTGATACTATTTGGGTAATAGTTGATCGTCTCACCAAATCAGCACACTTCCTGCCAATTAGAGAAGATGACAAGATGGAGAAGTTAGCACGACTGTATTTGAAGGAAGTCGTCTCCAAACATGGAATACCAATCTCTATTATCTCTGATAGGGATGGCAGATTTATTTCAAGATTCTGGCAGACATTACAGCAAGCATTAGGAACTCGTCTAGACATGAGTACTGCCTATCATCCACAAACTGATGGGCAGAGCGAAAGGATGATACAAACGCTTGAGGACATGCTACGAGCATGTGTTATTGATTTCGAAAACAGTTGGGATCGACATCTACCGTTAGCAGAATTTTCCTACAACAACAGCTAACATTCAAGCACTGAGATGGTGTCGTTTGAAGCACTTTATGGTAGAAAGTGCAGGTCTCTGATTTGTTGGAGTGAAGTGGGGGATAGACAGATTACGGGTCCGGAAATAATACAAGAAACTACCGAGAAGAACATCCAAATTCAACAACGGTTGAAAACTGCCCAAAGTCGACAAAAGAGCTACGCCGACATTAAAAGAAAATATATAGAATTTGAAATTGGAGAGATGGTCATGCTTAAAGTTGCACCTTGGAAAGGCGTTGTTCGATTTGGTAAACGAGGGAAATTAAATCCAAGGTATATTGGACCATTCAAGATTATTAATCGTGTCGGACCAGTAGCTTACCGACTTGAGTTACCTCAACAACTCGTGGCTGTACATAACACTTTCCACGTCTCGAATTTTAAGAAATGTTTTGCTAAAGAAGATCTCTCTATTCCGTTAGATGAAATCCAAATCAACGAAAAACTTCAATTCATCGAAGAACCCGTCGAAATAATGGATCGTGAGGTTAAAAGACTTAAGAAAAACAAGATACCAATTGTTAAGGTTCGATGGAATGCTCGTAGAGGACCCGAGTTCACCTGGGAACGAGAAGATCATATGAAGAAGAAATACCCGCATTTATTTCCAGAAGATACGTCAACACCTCCAACTGCTTAAAATTTCGGGACGAAATTTATTTAACGGGTAGGTACTGTAGTGACCCGAACTTTTCCATGTTTATATATATATATATATATATTAAATGAAATTGTTATTTACATGATTAAGTGTTTCCAACATGTTAAGCAATCAAACTTGTTAAGACTTGATTAATTGAAATAGGTTTCATATAGACAATTGACCACCCAAGTTGACCGGTGATTCACGAACGTTAAAACTTGTAAAAACTATATGATGACATATATATGGATATATATATATATATTTAACATGATATTATGATAAGTAAACATATCATTAAGTATATTAACAATGAACTACATATGTAAAAGCAAGACTACTAACTTAATGATTTTGAAACGAGACATATATGTAACGATTATCGTTGTAACGACATTTAATGTATATATATATATCATATTAAGAGATATTCATACATCATATTATCATGATAATATAATAATTTAAAATCTCATTTGATATTATAAACATTGGGTTAACAACATTTAACAAGATCGTTAACCTAAAGGTTTCAAAACAACACTTACATGTAACGACTAACGATGACTTAATGACTCAGTTAATATGTATATACATGTAGTGTTTTAATATGTATTCATACACATTTGAAAGGCTTCAAGACACTTATCAAAATACTTCTACTTAACAAAAATGCTTACAATTACATCCTCGTTTAGTTTCATCAACAATTCTACTCGTATGCACCCGTATTCGTACTCGTACAATACACAGCTTTTAGGTGTATGTACTATTGGTATATACACTCTAATGATCAGCTCTTAGCAGCCCATGTGAGTCACCTAACACATGTGGGAACCATCATTTGGCAACTAGCATGAAATATTTCATAAAATTACAAAAATATGAGTAATCAGTAATCATTCATGACTTATTTACATGAAAACAAAATTACATATCCTTTATATCTAATCGATACACCAACGACCAAAAACACCTACAAACACTTTCATTCTTCAATGTTCTTCATCTAATTGATCTCTCTCAAGTTCTATCTTCAAGTTCTAAGTGTTCTTCATAAATTCTACAAGTTCTAGTTTCATAAAATCAAGAATACTTCCAAGTTTGCTAGTTTACTTCCAATCTTGTAGAGTGATCATCCAACCTCAAGAAATCTTTCTTATTTATAGTAATATATCTTTCTAATATAAGGTAATACTCATATTCAAACTTTGATTCAATTTTTATAACTATAACAATCTTATTTCGAGTGGAAATCTTACTTGAACTTGTTTTCGTGTCATGATTCTACTTCAAAACTTTCAAGCCATCCAAGATCCTTTGAAACTAGATCCATTTGTCTCTTTTCTAGTAGTTTTATCCACAAAACTTGAGGTAGTAATTATGTTCATAACATCATTCGATTCATACATATAAAGCTATCTTATTCGAAGGTTTAAACTTGAAATCACTAGAACATAGTTTAGTTAATTCTAAACTTGTTCGCAAACAAAAGTTAATCCTTCTAACTTGACTTTTAAAATAAACTAAACACATGTTATATATCTATATGATATGCTAACTTAATGATTTAAAACCTGGAAACACGAAAAACACCGTAAAACTGGACATACGCCGTCGTAGTAACACCGCGGGCTGTTTTGGGTTTGATAATTAAAAACTATGATAAAATTTGATTTAAAAGTTGTTCTTCTGGGAAAATGATTTTTCTTATGAACATTAAACTATATCCAAAAATCATGGTTAAACTCAAAGTGGAAGTATGTTTTTCAAAATGGTAAATCAAGACGTCGTTCTTTCGACTGAAATGACTACCTCTTACAAAAATGACTTGTAACTTATATTTCCGACTATAAATCTATACTTTTTCTGTTTAGATTCATAAAATAGAGTTCAATATAAAACCATAGCAATTTGATTCACTCAAAACGAATTTAAAATGAAGAAGTTATGGGTAAAACAAGATTGGATATTTTTTGATTTTTGTAGCTACGGGAAATATTAACAATTCTATACAAATCATATCCTAGCTAACTTATATTGTATTATACATGTATTCTAATATATTATGTAATCTTGAGATACCATAGACACGTATACAAATGTTTTGACATATCATATCGACCCATGTATATATATTATTTGGAACAACCATAGACACTCTATTTGCAGTAATGTTGGAGTTAGCTATACAGGGTTGAGGTTGATTCAAAAAATATATATACTTTGAGTTGTGATCTAGCCTGAGACATGTATACACTGGGTCGTGGATTGATTCAAGATAATATATATATATCGATTTATTTCTGTACATCTAACTGAGGACAACTAGTTGTAGGTTACTAACGAGGACAGCTGACTTAATAAACTTAAAACATCAAAATGTATTAAAAGTGTTGTAAATATATTTTGAACATACTTTGATATATATCTACATATTTGTTATAGGTTCGTGAATCGACCAGTGGCCAAGTCTTACTTCCCGACGAAGCAATAATCTGTGAAAGTGAGTTATAGTCCCACTTTTAAAATCTAATATTTTGGGAGGAGAATACATGCAGTTTTATAAATGTTTTATGAAATAGACACAAGTAAATGAAACTACATTATATGGGTGAATGATCGAAGACGAATATGTCCCTTTTGCTTAGTAACCTAAGAATTAGTAAACCGATCTACTAATTGACACGAATCCTAAAGATAGATCTATTGGGCCTAGCGAACCCCATCCAAAGTACCGGATGCTTTAGTACTTCAAATTCGTTTTTATCATGTCTGAAGGATTTCCCGGAATGATAGGGGATATTCTTATATGCATCTTGTTAATGTCGGTTACCAGGTGTTCACCATATGAATGAATTTTATCTCTATGTATGGAATGTATATTGAAATATGAAATCTTGTGGTATATTATTATGATTTGATAATATATAGGTTAAACCTATAACTCACCAACATTTTTGTTGACATTTTAAGCATGTTTATTCTCAGGTGATTATTAAGAGCTTCCGCTGTAGCATACTTAAATAAGGACGAGATTTGGAGTCCATGCTTGTATGATATTGTGTAAAAACTGCATTCAAGAAACTTATTTCGTTGTAACATATTTGTATTGTAAACCATTGTGTAATGGTCGTATGTAAACAGGATATTTTAGATTATCATTATTTGATAATCTACGTAAAGCTTTTTAAACCTTTATTGATGAAATAAAGGTTATGGTTTGTTTTAAAATGAATGCAGTCTTTGAAAAACGTCTCATATAGAGGTCAAAACCTCTCAACGAAATCAATTAATATGGAACGTTTTTAATCAATAAGAATGGGACATTTCATCGTCATCCTGGAATATTGAAGGGTTGTACCCTGGATAAGTTGCTTGAGCAGGGACGACAGCAGTGTCTTCATTAGGTGGGTTAGGGGGATATGCAGGAGGAGGATAAGGCGCAGGATATGGATCACCCATTCAAACCCATGGTTCGTATGCAGGCCAAGGAGAGGGGGTATAGTTAGCGGGATCTGCAGCGTATGACACGGTCTGTTCATGTATCCAGGTAAGCTGATTTTGCTGCCCCGCTTGAGTGTACCACGTTCTATCATTCCCTACATCAATGTACTGTTGCATCTCCCTGTTACCTGTATCGTAGTGATCAATTACCTTTTGAGTGTTTCGATCATTATGGAGATGCAAATCTAAAAATTGTCGGGACATATAAGCCTCCCAATCATTTCCCGGACCCGAACTACTTCCAACATTCGGCTGTGGATCTGGCTACGGTTGTGGTTGTTGCGGTTGCCTGTACTCGAGATCCACATACCGAGTTAGAAGGCCGTTCGACCACCTCATCAAAATGTTTGCCCTTGTATAACTTACTCTATCAAAGGCAATCATATGTTTCTCCTCTAACCCACTTGTATTGATACGAAAATGTTGGGCAATCCTGGTTACAAAATGGCCGCCCATAATTGGTGTAATCTTTTTCCTTTCTTCGAGAAGGAAAGTGAGAATCATTCGTGGAATATGAACATGGGTATGATCCATTATCACGTGAATGTACCAGATATCTAAGTTGGTAACTTTTTCGCTACTGTCTTTTCGACAGTTTATAGTACTTGAAATGAATCTTTGGATGCATCAATGCTCGTAAGTACGTAGCTTGCTACAAGTCTGCTTGCTTGCACTATATGCGCTATGGCTCATGTTCACCCATGCTTCTGAATGATTAAAAGAGGAAACATAGACTATAGCCTGATTAAAGTAATTTTGCATCAATGATTGTGGCAACCCTTCATAGATATCCAACGCCTTTACAAATTGTAGCAGTGTTAATGTCCGGTCTTGTCCTCTAAGCTGAAATCTCATAAAGGTGTTTGATGTTGGCGAAGAATAATCAACTCTCAGTGAACCAATGAATTCCTTGGTTAAGAGTGGGTACACTTTTTCTTCCATTCTGAACAAGTTTTCCCATGCATGTATTCGATGGCCTTGATATGTTACCCAAAAAAGGTTACGAAAGGTTTGCAATTCACCGGCTTCTTCCAACGGTGACCAATCAATATATTTACCCGCGTATACATCTTTGTGCAAGAGTGTCTTCATCCGTTCATGATATTCCGGATGCCTCAAAACCGCGTTGATCCATGGATCCGGGGTGGTTAATCCACGGACATTTAATTGCTGGTTGTCAATATCCATTTCTTCTTCCACAATATTTTCTTCGTCACTCGTGTCCGGATCTCTAATTGCCGGGCCTTTTTGCTTCTTTGATTTTGGGTTTGATGATGATGCTCTAGTCTACATAAAAACACAACAAAACCAAACAAACAAAACAACAAACCAAGTTGATTAGCGTTAAAGAAATTCAAAACATCTTTCATATTGCACAAGCCAAAACCATGTTGAAAATGTTATATCGTACGCATTACACAAACTCTCATGTCAAACATAATTCTATCATGGATGTACTTATCTCATTTTTAACAAACATGTACTAGTATGACTCATAATCTTTATCACTTCATAAGTTCAATCATATCTAGCATAACTAGTTTCACCAAAAAAAAGTATATGGAACCATTAGCATTCATCAATAAGCATGTCAAACAATATGCAATCAATGGTTATCATACATTTAGACACTAAAGTCGACTCAAGTATACAATTTCATCAAAAAGCCTAAGCATACAATCCTTAACTTCCGCAAATAAAACTTTTCAATTCGAACAAACGCTAAGTTAAGGCATATATGAGTTTAGCATAATCAATGAATTGCTTTAATTCCACTTAGAACACTCACTAGTCAATAAAAGTCAAAATCCCCAATTCAAGAACCCTAATTCTTAATTTATTCAAAATCATGTGTTTCAACGAGGGTTCAAGGAAAATTGCTAGTGTAAGCTAGTAATTAAACTTCAAAAGATCTCAATTTAATCAATTAATGGTCAAAAATTTCGAAACCCCCAAATTCATGAAGAACCCTAATTTGTAAAGTAAATTTTTAAACAATTAATCATGAAATTTGAGCATGAATAAGGATTAGTAACAACAATATAAGCATATAATGACCAAAAACATGAAGATTCAAACATCCCTACACTTAGACCAAGCTAAATCCGAATTTGAGAATGAAGAACACAAGAATCATGAAGAAATGAAGATTAATCTTACCTTTCTCATGTTGATAGACGGATTAGATGCTCAAAGATGGGTTTAATCGGTTGATTTTGTGTTTGGAGATGGAATCCTTGAGAGAAAATGAGATGAAAGTCGGAGTTGTAGGTGAAAAAATGAATACAATTGATAAACTCCCGTATTTGTGCAAAAAAAATAGGCAGACTCCAACAATCAGACACAGATGCGGCGCATTTGGAGTAGATGTGGCGCATCTAGCTCAGATGCGGCGCATCTGAAGTAGATGTAGCGCATCTCTTGGCCAAAAATCGGCGCATGACCCAATCTCGGTGCATTTAAAACTGTCGGGATTTTTCTTGTCTTCAGATGCGGCGCATCCCTTACAGATGCGGCGCATCTGGCCCTGTTGCACCAGTTTTTGATGTTTTTTCGCGTATTAAACATTGCGGAATGTCCCTAAACAACTTGGTTCGTACTAAAACTCGAAAAATCACTTAAAACAATCAATCCTAAGAAACGAGACACATGAATGAGACTATGTACACGTTGTGAAATTTATTAGTGAGTCGTTCACACGACTCCTTCCCAAGCTAATTAGCTTTGGGGGAGAAAGTGATGTCATCTTGAACCGTGGTATTAACTCCATCAAAATAGAGTTTTAATCGATGACCATTCACTTTAAAAGTGTTCCCGTTTCTAAACAATTCAACATATCCCGATGGAAATGCTTGTTTCACCAAATAAGGTCCCGTCCATCGGGACTTCAATTTTCCGGGAGAAAATTTAAACCGTGAGTTAAAAACCAAAACCTTATCACCGGTTTTAAACTCTTTCACTTCTTTCAATCGGGAATCATGCCACCTTTTCATTTTCTCCTTATACGAGCTCGAATTCTCGTACGCTTCTAACCTCAACTCTTCCAATTCATACCTTTGCATGAATCGGTTTTCACCAGCCTTTTCCATGTCTAAATTACAAAGCTTCAATGCCCAGTATGCTCTATGTTCCACTTCAACCGAAAGATGGCACGCTTTACCATATACAAGTCTAAATGGTGTGGTACCGATTGGTGTTTTAAAAGCAGTCCTAAAGGCCCACAACGCATCATCTAACTTGCGTTGCCAAATCTTAGGGTTGTTATCAACCGTCTTCTCAAGTATACGTTTTAAGGCACGATTCGTGTTCTCCACTTGACCACTCGTTTACGGGTGGTACGGAGTAGAGAAACGATGAGTTACGCCATACTTCTTCAACACCTTTTCAAGAAGGTTGTTGGCAAAATGTGTTCCTCGATCGGATATGAGCGCCTTTGGGATTCCAAAGAGCGAGAAGAGATTTTTCAAGAAGTTCACCACCACCCTAGCATCATTCGTAGGTAAAGCTTTCGCTTCAGCCCACTTAGATACATAGTCAATGGCTACTAGGATGTACTTGCACTTATGGGAACTTAGAAATGGTCCCATGAAATCGATTCCTCAAATATCAAATATTTCACAAACTTGGATGCCGGTTTGAGGCATCTCATCCTTTTTCGTGATGTTACCCATTCGTTGGCATGCATTACAAGTCCGAACGAAATTATGGGCATCTTTAAAGATCGTGGGCCAATAAAAGCCCGAGTCAAGGATTTTTCTTGCAATGTGGTTTGGTCTGAAATGACCGCCGGTGGGCCCTTGATGGCAATGCTCAAGAATTTGTTGAGCCTCTTTTCCGTACACACAACGGCGAATCACTTAATCCGCACCAACATGAAATAGGTCGGGGTGTTCCCAGAAATAGGACTTCAAATCCGCAAAGAATTTCTTCTTTTGTTGATAAGAAAGTCCTTTTTGAAGAATGCTTGAAGCAAGATAGTTTGCCAAATGGGCAAACCATAGGATTTCATATTCCTTGTCAACCCTCATTAGAGATTCGTCAGGAAATGTGTCCTTGATGATTGTATCATCGAGTTTATCTAATTCGGGGTTTTCAAGTCGGGATAAATGGTCGGCGGCTAGATTCTCGACTCCTTTCTTGTCACGTATCTCAATGTCAAACTCTTGAAGTAAAAGAACCCAACGTATGAGATGATGCTTTGCATCTAGTTTCGAGAATAAGTACCTAAGGGCCGAATGGTCCATTTAAACAATGGTTTTGGACAACACCAAATATGACCGAAATTTTTCAAACGCATAAACAACCGTCAGGAGCTCCTTTTCAGTGGTGGTATAATTAATTTGAGATCCCGTTAGAGTTTTGCTCGCATAATAAATTGGGCGAAAATGATTATCGGGACGTTGTCCTAAAACAGTACCTAAGGCATAGTCGCTTGCGTCACACATTAGCTCAAATGGCATACTCCAATCCGGAGATACGATAATGGGAGCTTGTATGAGTTTTAACTTTAGAATGGAGATTGCGTTCTCGCAATTAGAATAAAAGTCAAATGGAGCATCCTTATCAAGAAGTTTGGTCGTTGGGCGGGTGATTTTAGAAAAATCGTTGATAAATCGTCTGTAGAATCCTGCGTGACCAAGAAAGTTTCTAATGGCCTTGACATTCGTCGGTATAGGTAGCTTAGAGATAACTTCAATTTTAGCTTTATCTACCTCTATTCCCGCACGAGATATCTTCTGACCAAGTACAATGCCCTCCTTTACCATGAAGTGGCATTTTTTCCAATTCAGGACCAAATTTGCTTTCTCACATTGGATAAGCATACGTTCAAGGTTAAAAAGACACGATTCAAAGGAATCTCCAAACACGAAAAAGTCATCCATGAAGACTTCCATACAATCCTCTACCATATCATCAAAAATTGCCATCATGCACCTTTGAAAGGTTCTGGGTGCATTGCATAAACCAAATGGCATGCGGCGATAGGCAAAGGTCCCGAAAGGATAAGTGAATGTGGTCTTTTCTTGGTCGTTGGGATCAATTGGAATTTGGAAGTAACCGGGGAAACCATCTAGAAAGCAATAGTATTATTTCCCCGCTAATCGTTCAATCATTTGATCAATAAAAGGTAACAGGAAATGACCCTTTCTAGTGGCATCATTGAGACGTCTGTAATCAATACAGACTCTCCAGCCGGTAACCGATCTAGTTGGAACGATTTTGTCCTTTTCATTTACAATAACGGTTGTACCTCCCTTTTTGGGTACTACTTGTACTAGACTAACCCAAGGACTATCGGAGATGGGGTAGATTAACCCGGCGTCAAGGAGCTTGACTACCTCTTTTTTAACAACCTCTTTCATGTTGGGATTTAGCCTTTGTTGTCTTTGTACTACTGGTTTGAAGTCATTCTCAAGGAGAATTTTATGTGTACAATAAGACGGGTTTATCCCTGGAATGTCGGTCATTTTTATGGGTTTTCAAAACAGAGATTAACCTATCCTTCTCGTTACCGGAAAGATGTGAAGCAATAATTACTGGTAATTGAGATGTACCTTCGAGATAAGCATACTCCAAGTGTTTGGGTAGCTCCTTAAGCTCTAGTACGGGTGGTTCTTCCAAGGAATTCCTTATTCGAAATCTATCTTTATTTTCGATATCTTCAAATGATTTCTCTTCCTTGGGAATTTCTTCTTCTATGGTCTCATCATCCGTGACCACCTTCATCAACTCATCAAAATCTTCATCAATATTGAAGTATTCACTTTCACTTATCGGGGAAAACCCCGAGGTATCAATTTCAAGTAGCTCCTGCAATTCATCCTCAACACAAAGATTTATAACATCAATTTGAAAACAAGAGTCATCGGTGGAAGTGGGTCTTTTCATGGTCTTGTCAATGTGACAAATTATTCTATCGTTTCCCACACCTAGACTTAATTGTTCTTTTTGGACATTAATGATAGCATCTGCGGTGTTAAGGAAAGGACCTCCTAAAATGATAGGAACTTTTGTGTCCTCTTGCATTTCTAGAATAACAAAGTCGACGTGAAAGATAAGTGAGCCAACTTTTACAAGAATATCCTCGGCTATACCTATGGGAGTATCAAATGATTGGTTTGCTAATCGAATACCCATCCGGGTTGGTTTCAAGTCTCCTAAGTCAAGTTTTAAATATAATGAGTAAGGCCTTAGGTTAACACTTGCACCTAGGTCGGCTAGTGCATCGTACACTACCGAATCACCCATCATACATGGTATGATAAAACTACCCGGATCTCCCAATTTTGGAGGTACATTTTGCTTTTTCAAGATGGCCAAACACTCCTCATGGAGGAATGTGACAGAAACTACTTGGTATTTACCCTTCGAGGATATGAGATCTTTCAAAAACTTCCCGTAATGGGGCATACCCTTAAGAACCTCCGCGAGTGGCATGTTAATGCTGATTTGCTTGATCATATCCGCAAATTTCTGATATTGGCTCGCGAGTCTGTCTTTCTTCAATGCTTTTGGGTATGGAATAGGTGCCTTGTACACCTTCACTGGTGGTTCTTCACTTTTCTTCGATATGACCTCTGGTGGATCATCTTTCTCTTGTTCTTTTTCAACATGCTCATCTACATCAACAGGTACCTGCAAAACAGAAGGAGATAAAGGAACTTCCGGGGACTTAAGGGTCTCTGGGTTAGTGGTTAAACCACTTCTAGTAGTTATAGCATTTACATGCTCATTTCTTGTTTGATTGTTACTGGGATTCACTTGAGTATTTGAGGGGAGAGCACCAGGTGGTCTCTCTGCTAGTAACTGTGAGATCCTTCCAACATCCCTTTCTAAATTCTGAATCATAGCTTGTTGATTTCGAATTTGCTGAGTTTGAAGTTCCGCAGTTTGCTCGAGCTTAACCATAAAATCTCTCAAAAGATCTTCTAAACTGGATTTCTTCTCGGGTTGTGATTGTACATGTGTTTGTGGTTGTGGTTGTGGTTGATTGTGTTGGAAATTATTTTGGTAATTTCGTGGAGGTTGATTACGATTGTTTAGGTGATTGTAACCCGGTGGTGCATTTCTTTGATTTTGATTTGGGAAATTCCGATTATTTTGGTAACCTGAATTTCCTCCTTGGTAATTGTTGTTGTTTGAACCTGAAGGTCCTCCTATTTGATAACTGTTGATAGGAGGATATTTCCGATTCGTTGCTTCAACCGCCGGAAAGTCGTCAAAATTCATTTCACCTTTACGCAAGTAACCTAAGAAATTTTCTTGCTCTTCTATCGTTGTTTGATCAAAATCTCTAGTGAGATGGGGACCTTGGCACAATTCACACCCTACCCTGATAGCGTACATTTCTTTGGTTACCTTCTCAATTTGCCTTGCTTGATTTGCCAATTGAACTTTTAATGCAGTGATTTCATCGTTGCTTTCGACATTAGCAATCGTTTATGATCTAGAGAACTCCATCTCTTGATGCCAATTATGAGAATGGGCTGCTATATCGGCAATTATTGTGTGAGCTTCTTCTGGCGTTTTCTTCATGATTGAACCTCCTGCTGCAACATCTATATCTTTTCGAGTAGCCACATTGACTGCTTTATAGAATATTTGGACCTTTTGGAATGTATTCAACCCATGTTGAGGACATACCTTAAGCATTTTATTGAATCGGGTCCAAGCTTCATAAAGAGTCTCATTAGACTTTTGCTTGAAGTGATTTATATCACTTTGCAACTTTGCTGCTTTTGAAGCAGGGAAGAATTCTGACAAAAACTTGTCCATCATATCATTCCAATCTTCAATATAACTTTCTGGTAATGAGTCTAGCCAATCTCTTGCATCGTCCTTTAATGACCATGGAAAGATTTTTAAACATGCGACATCATCGGTGACATCTTTGATTTTGAAAAGCTTGCAAATGCTTACAAACTTACGAAGATGCTCATTAGCATCCTCATTTGGAGCTCCACCGAATTGGCATGTATTAGTCACCATGTGTAGAAATTGACCCTTTATTTCAAAGCCGTCAGTCATCGTAGGTTGAATAATTGCGTGGCCTTGACCTGTTCTTGTTGCCTTCATTAATACATCCATCGTTTGATTTGTAGCAGCCATCTCTTCCTCTTCTTTAATAACTGGCTCTATGAATGGTTGAATAACTGGTTCAGAGTTAGAATCCAATGAAAGTGATTCTAAACCCTGAGCAAGAGATTCTACTTCTTGAGCTCTTAAGCATTCGTGAAGCTCTCTTTCAGGTTCAGGATATGAAGGAATTAAATTAGAGTTGAAAGAACATAGATTCATGCATCAATACCTATCCTGCAATCACAACACCACAAACAAACCAATTGCAAAAACACAAGCTTACAATAAAAAGTAACTTTTCTAGGAATTGAATTCCTACAAAAGGATCGAATAATTCAAAGTTTATTAAAATCTTTTAACAAAACCGCTTCCCCGACAGCGGCGCCAAAAAGTTGATGTGTCAAGACGTAACCTTTAAAACGTAGACAATATGCTTAATAATTAACAAATAATACAGGCAACTAAAACCCGATCATGCAGTAACTAGCAAGTAAATTGACCAGTTCGATCCGCAGGGAAAATTTTGTTTTAAGGATTTTACAACGATTAATTATTCTAAAGGGGGTTTGTGTTTGACGTTGTATTTTCGTTTAACAAAACAGTAAATAAATATAATGAATAACAAGAATGAGAATGCGGTGTTTACTTCTATGCTTGATAAATAACAGGGATTGTTCTTTTATAATTAAAACCGTTATGTGATAGTTACAATAGAGTAGTTTATAGCAATTTCACAATTTCTATAAACTTAAGAGCTATGTTTAATCAACAAGATTCTTTTGTGGTTGAATTCACATAAAACCTAGTTTACTAAGATCACTCTAAGTAAACTACATGATTATATATCCTAAATATCGTTCAATTAACATCCTATACTCACATATAAGTGGCTAGATCACTAGGTGTTGAAGTATAAGCTATGGTCTTTGATAAACTCACATAAACCAAGTCATAACTTACATAATTGAACTAGGATACAAGGATGATTACAACAATGGATCTTTTAAAAGAACAAGGTGATTTAGATTGATTAACTAACTAGATCCAACCCGGTTAAACTCATGTGAAACCTAAATTACAACAATCACTTGAGGTAATTTCATAACTATGTTGCTTTGGAACTTATTCAATTACCGAATTAAACACATAGCAAAATCACTTAAGTTTATGCATCTAATTGTCTAGATTACTAGGTGTAGTGAAGTATAGATTGTTTTCCTAGTTAACTCACATTAATAGGTTTGCAATCTATATAATTGAAGTAATGAACTAAGCAAGCATAACAATGGTTCTTACGGTTGAACTAGATAATTTAATCAATCAAACATATATATAACTAGCATAACATCAAAGTATAGAACAATCCCAAGCCATAAATCTTACATTGAAGCAAACACACAAGGTTTTTAGCCAAACATAATCATAGTAGAACTAATGAAACAGTAAATACAATTCGAATTCATGTTTAAAAGATATAGAACAATAATACCAATTGTGATGAATAACCCTAGCTTAATCTTGATGTTAAAAGAGTGGAGATTGCCTTGTAGCCTTCCTTGAGCCTTGAAAATCATACTAGAACTGAGGGAGAACGTAATAGTGAAGGTATATCAAGTATGTAACCAAAGGCTCCATTAAATAGGCTCAAAAGTTAGGTATTTTGGCAAGAAAGTGACCAGATGCACCGCATCTCTTTGGGATGCGCCGCATCTCTTTACGTTCAGTAGATTCCAGCTAGATTCTGCACTCAGAACTGTCGGCAGGGGATCAGATGCGCCGCATCTGGGACAGATGCCCCGCATCTGGGACAGATGCCCCGCATCTGGGACAGATGCGCCGCATCTGGCTTGGATGCGCCTCATCCCTCTCAGATGCGCCGCATCTGTTTTAGTTTTGGTCCAGAAATCTTTATGCTCCGCATCTAAAACTGTCGGGAGTTATTTGGTGCAGAGATGCGCCACATCTAAGAGAGATGCGCCGCATTTGGACCTATTTCAGTGGTTTCGGGCTGTTTTAAGCATTCAATCTTCGTTTTAACTTTGTTTTCGCTGTTGGTCTTCATTTGTTCAATCACAATGGACTTTTACAAATGTACATGAATTACAATGCTTAAGTACAACAAATACATACAAATAGATACAGAATTAGATCAAAATAACGACAATAAACATGTATGATTTTGGCGTTATCAGTGATGTTGGGCGCGCATGGTCCGTAAACTATGTTGAACATTATATAACGCATATCCAGCCTTTGAGGATAGTGACGTGAGATTTTTGCAGTCATAGATGTGCACAATATGTTTGCGTATTTTATGTGCGTCATTGACAAGTATGCAAGATGAAAGCAACTTAAAGTAACAAAGTAACTTTATTAGATTAAGGAAGGCGTTCACCGTTTACAGACAAGATCTGGACCATTACAAGTGCTGACATCCTCTAGACCGCTCCTAGTACAATCTTCGGCGTTCACCTCGGGGTACTTATTTTTTCCGATCGGAGGTGAGAAGACCTTGGAAGCTTCTAGTGAGAGAGTGTATTGTAGTGAGAGAGTGTGAAGAGGTGTGTGTAAAATGGATTACAATTGCCCTTTAAATAAGCTTGAATTTTGCTGTCATACGGCTAGCAGGCCGTATGGCAAGTCGTATGGCCTGCCCGTATGACTTGGCAAACTGTTTGGCCTGGCCGTATGCATGGCAGGCCGTTTCTGATGTGGCATCCCGGATGGCAACCCGGATGGCAAGCCGGATGGCTTGCCTGATTTGCTGTTTTTGCTGGATCGTTTTGCTTGTTCCTTGGATCGTAACTTCGTTTCCGGGGTCGTAACTTGTCTTTCACCGTTTTCGCTCTGTATTCTTCGTTTTAGCTCTGATTCTCCTGATTCTTTTTGCATCGTCTTCGTAATTACTAAATCTACAAAATCAACCGATAAAGTGATTATTTTTAGAATAAAGCTTAGAACTTTATTATTTTTGCGCCCTAATATCGACGTAAAAACATGACTTTTTAGCAGATATCAAATATCCCACACTTGGACTTTGCTTGTCCTCAAGCAAACTTTCGATCTTTTAGCACAGGAGATTCCTATTCGTAGTGATCAAGCGATCTTCGTTTCGCAAGACTTTAGATTGAAAACTTAGTTTTATCCTTATTGCTATTCCCGAATCTTTTTTCGCAAGCATGAGAGGAGGTTACATAACTGAGGCTATCTCACTCGGGTCACTCAATTCACTAAAGTGTATCGGGTGTCCTAAAGTTCTAAGAAATGAAATCGCTTATAGCCAGTCATGTTTGCATTCTTCGTCATAGGCTTGATCGAGACTCAAATATCAATCACTTATTTCAGAGAATTTTCAGTTATAGGCTCGGCTTGTTTTATGAAGAGATGGTGATTAGAGGTTTGGGTTGTGAAAGGGTTTGGATAGATACGAGTTCTTTTGAGGATCGATTTTGATAATTCTTTCAGCTTTTTATCGGGAGTTTTGAAATGAGCATCCTTCTTTTCGACTGCCAGGAGTTCTTTTCTCGAATCTTTGAGTTCTGCTCCTTTTCTCATAACCTTATTCATTTTTTTATTTTAATTTTTTTTGCAAGCATCTTTCGCTTTTCTCTCCGAGGTCTCCTTTTTATTGGCGGTCTTCTTGATACTTGACTTGGATGCTTGCATTTTTCTAGTGCGACTTTATAGAGAATTCCCCGGAAGTTATGATTTCTTTGGGATTTATTTCTTAGTTTATGAGGTGAATGAAAAGAATATATAGTGGTAGATGGATTCATGGTAGATTGGAGTGAAAATGAAAATGGAAGTATGGGGTGTTTTGTCTTCATGAACAGCTGAGGTTTCTAACTTAGTAATTCTCGTCAAAAGGTGTAATTCCGAAATGTAGATCAAGAGCAAGTTCTAATTCAGAGATGCCAACATCGGCACACTCAATGGAAATATAATGAAGTCTAAAAATGAGTGCTTGATGGGTCTTATTTGGGGTACCTCACAACAATTATAATGGGTCAAATTGCGCCTTTGGTTATGCAATGCTCTTTTGGAATGTTGGTTTGGTTTTCGAAAAAAGTTTCAACTTTGTTTTACTCTATTGTCTACTTTGTAACAAAATATTTTTGATCGTTTATAAAATTTGGAATTGTGACACCGCTAATTTTTTTTAAATACGTGGCGAAAGCATTTATTTATTAATTAAATACGATATAAATGGTAATCAACGTTTGCACAAACCGATGTCACGTGTCATTAAAACAATTTACATATTTAACTGGATAAGACATGATTACATTATGTTTTTAAAAGAACACAGTTCAAACTATAAAAGATCACATCAGAGTTGACTCCTGTCAAACATAACATCACCATGCCCGTCTTATCCCCAAAATACATCACTTATAAAAGCTAACAACCTGCAGGGAGAGGATGGAGGGGAATTAGTACAAAGCTAAGTGAGTACAACTAACTACAGGTAATAGTATACAGGAACCGTTATACCAATCATGTCACAAAGGCTAACACATAATCATCACCCAAGTGTCATCTATAGAGAATCTGGCGGCTCGGCCAAACCATTAACCACCAGTTGATCAGGCTGGGGCTTACCAGAAGTTCCTCCACCACCATGTTGTATATATATAATCCACACGCGACAAACGCGTCATTCACACATATATACACCACGATTGTCTAGGCTACCACATAAGGAACCCAACCACCAGGTTGATCTCTCCTATTGAGGCTACCACACAATAGGGACGTACTGGGCTACAGCAGACAAGCATCAACTAACATGCAGTCATCACAACATACTAACTAACCACAACAGTAAGTATACCTAGAAAGCATGGCAATCATAATATAACATGCTACTCTATACTATATACTCCAGTTAGTCCCACTCACCAAGCAACCAGCTCAGATAATCTACTACTGAGCGGCTTCCTTATCCTTATCACCTGAACATAAGGCAAATCAAGTTAGTTTCTATCCGTTAAAACCAAATAACATAGTACGGTAATTTTTGTATCAAAAAGCTTCGCTAAACATTTTTACTTAACACTTATGCATTTTCAGAATTTATATCCTGATCATCAATATACAAACGGGCAGCATAACGGCTAAAAATCAACACTTACTAAAATAATCCACTGCCAAAGACACTCGGTCGACTGTCAGAGACAGTCGGCCAACTGTCTACACTTACTCGGCCGAGTGTCTAGTCACTCGGTCGATGGTCTCTCACAGGCATACTCGGTCGTGGGTCATATACACTCGGTCGATGGTCGAGTCGGTTGGTCAAGTGTCAGGAGACACTTGGCCGACTGTGTTTATCTGCAGGTGGTGCTGAACAAGGCTACGGGTTTCACCCAAAATCAATCAATTCTTGCTCTAGAGCTCGAATACGACCTCAAAACTGACTGAATCAAAAACACTAAACATGTAGAAACATAAACCCACACGATTTGGACTCAAACAACATCAAATCTAACCACTTTGACCCAAATTACTCACTTTGTAAAACTTTACACAAAAAACCCAATTTTCTCAAAGATTAAAGCATGAAATGCTATGATTCTTACCTTGATAGAATCGGTAAAACACAAGGAACAAGATAGCGTAAAAGATTTGAGCTCAAGAACAAGGATTTAAGATTAGGGTTTTGATGTAGGTGAGAGTGAAGAACGAAGTGTGTTTTGGGAATAATCTGGAAAATGCAAGAAATGGGTACACTAGTCATCATATTTGGGTTTAATTCCCACACTGTGCCACACACGGGTATTTATCAGTTATCTGATATCTTTCGTATCATTTGGTGACCCAAACGAAGTTCAAATTAAATAAACAAACTTGTTCTGTGACCCTTGTCACAAACTGGTCCTAATCACATCATCAGATAATCATAAATGTTAAATTAAAATAAAAACATATAATATCACAACATAAACTTAAGGGAAAACTAGTAATCTTACAGCCAGGCCCGGTTGAGGATGTTACAGGAATCCTAAGAGTTATATATAGCTCGAAAAGTTTTAAATTTTTATGAAAATTTAGCTTATTCAACACTTGAGGATTTTGCAAGAATCATTATGTGCAATATATTGCTATCCCACACTTTAAAATAACATTGTCCTCAATGTTAGGGATACAGCGTATCCTACACTTTAGTTTTGAACAACATTTTGTTATTTAAAGTTTATGTTGGCAGGGTTGTTAATTCCACACTTAGTGTTTAAAGTGGTCTAGTATATTACGTATATTCTATGGTTGCAAGGTGTGAAGTAGTACTCCCCTATGGTTGCAAGGTGTGTATGGATGGTTCACCTATTGTGTTTTCTTCTAATCTTGTGGTGGCGCCATTCTCATTCACTGCGTCCATGCTCCAAGTCGTGCTTCCATTTTGTGTGCGGTCTCAATCATCGTTTGTTTGTGACGTTTACTCATGCATACTTATTTAACTAATATCATACAAACTAACATTGGAAAGATAGTTATGCCCAAGATTGGGCGTACAGTGATAAAAATATAATAATGTATCAAAGTATCTCAGATAATCATAAGGAAAAGTGGTAGAGAGTAGAGTCATGGTTGATCTGGCATATGAGGAGGCATAGAGTATGATACGCTGGTATGAGGCTCCCTTGGGTGCCTCAAGTCTGACTGGACCTCATCAAGCATTTACTCATTGGTGGCTAATCTCCGTACCCAATCTGAAGTGTTAGTGCCAAAAGATACCATGACGCCAATCTCGTCCGAGCGCGCGATCAGTCCAATGAGAGATGAGGTGCTAGTATGAATCACTGGCCCCGTTTCTCAGTTTGCTCCGTCCTGTAAATCTCTTCCCCGATCATTGTTCATACCCATTCCTCCAAGACCTTGTGTTACATCCTCAGCCATGCCCTGGCTAACAACTTGTTCCCATGTAGAAGTGTGAGTACCGGCAGATGCTGTAACGACCCAGACCTCGTTATACTAAAAACACGACCCAAAAAAAAATTCTGGACCAGTACATCTGGACGGCATCCAGTATTGAAGGCCAGGACGGCGTCCATGCAATTTGGACGGCATCCAAATGAACTGCAACTTTCTGATCTGTTTTCAATTTTCACGCGAGCGAAAACCCGTTTCCCGACATTTTTAACCGAAACAACTTCCGCAACATGATAACATAATTAAAACTAAGAAGTTTTCACAATAAAACCAAGTTTAACAACATCGGGCCCACATCGGCCGTTTTACGAATTCCGTTCAAAAATACAAGTTTAGACCATAAGAGTTTAATATCCAAAAGACACTAGAGCATGGTGTTTGGGGGTTAAACTACCCAATTATCGGTCAAACTCCACGCCGGAACCTAAAAAGAGTAAACAACGAGAGGGTAAGCAATGCTTAGTGAATGCAATAATTATACATATACATATATAACTCACTTACATGCAATCACTTACACCATTTTCGCATACATGCTAGCAATATAATTAGCATACCATCATAAAGTATAACGCTAAATCTTCAATAACACAAGCTAGTATAACAATAGCATATAACACGAGCAACATAGTATGCTACACTACAATACGCAAACATTGATGTTCGCAACATCCATTAGTATTCAAATTCCAAGGCTAGCCCCTACGAATGGTATCGTCAACATCGAACTTAAACCCCATCCGTCCCAATTAAAGTGGTATCGTCAACATCGAACTTAAAACCCACATATGAGGTATCGTCAACATCGAACTTTTACCCCTCATCAAATCACTACAATAGTGGTATGGCATCGTTAACATCGAACTTTAACTCCATACATGAGGTATCGTCAACACCAAACTTTAAACCCTCATCCAACAAACAATAGTGGTATGGCTTCGTCAACATTGAACTTCAAATCCATACATGAGGTATCGTCAACATCGAACTTTAAACCCTCATCCAATAAAAAATAGTGGTATGGCACCGTCAACATCGAACTTTAAATCCATACCCCATAAGCAAATAAATCATATACATACATATATAATTATTCCACTCACCTTAACGCTTCGGTGACGATTTTATACTTCCGCAAGCTTCAAAGCAAAGTACCTAATACATTAAGTACTCAATCAACACACAAACTAGTTGGACTAAACACCAACAATACACTCTTGTGCATTGAATGACTTAAATGCATTAAATGACCCATTTATGCCAAAATCGTCTATTTAAGGTCAAGACCATCAATAATCACTAAAAATGAGTGATTAAGGTCCCACAACACTAACTAATGTAACAATGGGGTATTTCATACCTATATTTCCCAACTAGGTCAATCATTAACCATTTGACCATTTTAAAGTCAACACACCCATTTCGGGTCATCCACTAACCCTAATAACACCCATCTACTAAATCTCTAGATGTGTTAGTAATTAACTAACCCATTAAGACTCTTATCCACCAATTAACACCTTGAAACTCTAGGTTAGTTACTATTGAGTCCTCATGACTCAATCTTACCCTAGAACACCTAAAATCACCAAATATAGGTTTTATGTTCACCATTTACCCAAACCCTTACCCTTATATAAATCAAAGTAAGGAAATCAAAGTTAGAACATACCACTACAACTAAAACGTAGCTAGGGACTAGATGAACAACTTTAAAACTCGCGCATTGACTCGAAACAACCTTCTTCCTCCTTGATTTGAGCTCTCTCACTCTAGAAAACTTCTCTCTCTCTAAAATTAAAGTGGATAGGAAGTGGTGGTTAAAAATGGAGTAATGGCACTCCATGAACTGATCTAGTGGGCTTAAACTCATCCCATAAGTGAAATTACCAAAAAGCCCTTTTCAAAAGATCTTAAAACAACAGCTGGCCCGTCAGACCCTTTGGCGTCCAATTTAATGGATGGCGTCCAGTCCTTCAATGTTGGACGACGTCTCAACAGTTTGGATGGCGTTCCAACTAACTGGAAACTGGGTCTTACAACTCTCCCCCACTTGAATCGGATTGCGTCCTCACAATCCAAGTCGCATGACAAGCCGAAAGATACACCAAAACAAATTCTTCGGATTCCCATGTAAACACGGAACCCTTACTACGACGCCATTGAACTTTAAAGGTTCTCACCTCTTTATTTCTCAACATTTTCACCTTTTCATCGAGTATTGCAATCGGCTCCTCAACATACTCTAACTTGTTGTTTAGTTCAATCTCGTCTAATGGTACCCATGATGAATCATCCGCAAGACACTTACGGAGATGGGAAACATGAAATGTATTATGGATCCCCGCAAACTCTTTGGGTAATTCTAAACGGTAAGCAACTTCACCAACACGAGTTAAAATTTTAAAAGGACCAATAAATCGAGGAGCTAACTTTTCCCGTTTTCGAAACCGAATAATACCCTTCCATGGCGAAACCTTAAGCATCACCATGTCACCTTCTTGGAACTCAATCGGTCGCCTACGTTTATCGGCATACGACTTTTGTCTATCTTGAGCCGCTTTCAAATGAGTCTGAATCATCTCAATCTTGCTATTCGTCTCTAAATCCAAATCGGTACTCCCGATTTCCTTTTGTCCCACTTCGCCCCAACAAATTGGAGTTCACCACCTTCGTCCATAAAGCATCTCAAAAGGTGGCATCTCGATACTAGTATGGTACCTATTATTGTATGAGAATTCCACCAAAGGCAAGTGCTCATCCCAACTACCATTGAAATCAATAATACATGCCCGTAACATATCCTCCAAAGTTTAATTCGTACGTTCGGTTTGACCGTCCGTTTAAGGATGGTACGCCGTGCTCAATCTCAATTATGTACCCATATCTTCATGAAACTTTTCCCAAAATCGAGATGTGAAACGAGTATCCCGATCCGAAACAATAGATATAGGGACCCCGTGTCTCGATATCACCTCCTTGATAAACAACTATGACAAAGCCTCTTACGATATCGTTTCCCGAATGGGAAGAAACAAGGCACTTTTCGTCAATCGATCAACTATCACACAAATCGTATCAAATTGGGTTCTCGCCGTCTTTGGTAACTTTGTAATGAAATCCATGATAATGTGCTCCCATTTCCATTTCAGGACTTCCAACGGTTGTAACGTACCATACGGCTTTTGGTGCTCGGCCTTAACTTGCAAACACGTGACGCATTGCTCAACATACTTAACAACATCACGTTTCATACCCGACCACCAATACTCTTTCTTCAAATCAAGATACATCTTTGTCACGCCCAGATGAATGGAATACTTTGACTTATGTGCTTCATCAAGTAGCACTCGTCGGTAATCTCCCATTCTAGGCACCCACACTCGTCCTAGAAAGGATAACAAACCATGCGGGCTGTAGTGACCCGAACTTTTCCATGTTTATATATATTAATTGAGATTGATATTTACATGATTAAATGTTTCCAACATGTTAAGCAATCAAACTTGTTAAGACTTGATTAATTGAAATATGTTTCATATAGACAATTGACCACCCAAGTTGACCGGCGATTCACGAACGTTAAAACTTGTAAAAACGACATGACGATATATATATATCGATATACATATGGTTAACATGAGATTATGATAAGTAAGTATCTCCATAAGTATATTAACAATGAGTTATATACATATAAACAAGACTACTAACTTAAGGATTTCGAAACGAGACATATATGTAACGATTATCGTTGTAACGACATTTAAATGTATATATATCATATTAAGATATATTAATATATCATAATATCATGATAATATAATAATTTAACATCTCATTAGATATAATAAACAATGGGTTAACAACATTAATTGAGATCGTTAACTTAAAGGTTTCAAAACAACACTTACATGTAACGACTAACGATGACTTAACGACTCAGTTAAAATGTATATACATGTAGTGTATTTAGATGTATTAAAATACTTTTGGAAGACTTCAAGACATATATCAAAACACTCATACTTAACGAAAATGGTTACAGTTACTTTTCCATTCTTTTCTTTCATCAAGAATTCTAGTCGTATTCTTACCCGTATTATACACAGCTTCAAAACGTACTTACTATGAGTATATACCAATAGGAACTAGCATGGGATTCCACTCTTGATTATGTCATGTATGACTAATCAATTTTAACTTCTACCATGAGCTAGTCAACTAACTAGAACACCTTTTAACCCCACTCACCACTCACCAATTACCACTCATCATTCACTCCATTTCACTTCCAATTCTCTTTCTAATTCTCTCTCAACACACACACACACTCTATTATGAATGTATTTTTCCAGTAGTTAATCATCATCTTCATCAAAAATCACTTCAAGAATCAAGCTATAATCATCATAGGAAGAACACTTCAAGAACACTTCAAAAATCCCTTCAAGTTTACTAATTTACTTCCAAGCTTTCTAATCCATTCCAAGTAATCATCTAAGATCAAGAAACCATTGTTATATACAGTAGGTTATCTTTCTTATTCAAGGTAATATTCATATTCAAACTTTGATTCAATTTCTATAACTATAAACTATCTTAATTCGAGTAAAAATCTTACTTGAACTTGTTTTTGTGTCATGATCCTACTTCAAGAACTTTCAAGCCATCCAAGATCCTTTGAAGCTAGATCATTTCTTGTCACTTCCAGTAGGTTTACCTACTAAACTTGAGGTAGTAATGATGTTCATAACATCATTCGATTCATATATATAAAACTATCTTATTCGAAGGTTTAAACTCATAATCACTAGAACATAGTTTAGTTAATTCTAAACTTGTTCGCAAACAAAAGTTAATCCTTCTAACTTGACTTTTAAAATTAACTACACACATGTTCTATATCTATATGATATGCTAACTTAATGATTTAAAACCTGGAAACACGAAAAACACCGTAAAACCGGATTTACGCCGTCGTAGTAACACCGCGGGCTGTTTTGGGTTAGTTAATTAAAAACTATGATAAACTTTGATTTAAAAGTTGTTATTCTGAGAAAATGTTTTTTATTATGAACATGAAACTATATCCAAAAATTATGGTTAAACTCAAAGTGGAAGTATGTTTTCTAAAATGGTCATCTAGACGTCGTTCTTTCGACTGAAATGACTACCTTTACAAAAACGACTTGTAACTTATTTTTTAGACTATAAACCTATACTTTTTCTGTTTAGATTCATAAAATAGAGTTCAATATGAAACCATAGCAATTTGATTCACTCAAAACGGATTTAAAATGAAGAAGTTATGGGTAAAACAAGATTGGATAATTTTTCTCATTTTAGCTACGTGAAAATTGGTAACAAATCTATTCCAACCATAACTTAATCAACTTGTATTGTATATTATGTAATCTTGAGATACCATAGACACGTATACAATGTTTCGACCTATCATGTCGACACATCTATATATATTTCGGAACAACCATAGACACTCTATATGTGAATGTTGGAGTTAGCTATACAGGGTTGAGGTTGATTCCAAAATATATATAGTTTGAGTTGTGATCAATACTGAGATACGTATACACTGGGTCGTGGATTGATTCAAGATAATATTTATCGATTTATTTCTGTACATCTAACTGTGGACAACTAGTTGTAGGTTACTAACGAGGACAGCTGACTTAATAAACTTAAAACATCAAAATATATTAAAAGTGTTGTAAATATATTTTAAACATACTTTGATATATATGTATATATTGTTATAGGTTCGTGAATCAACCAGTGGCCAAGTCTTACTTCCCGACGAAGTAAAAATCTGTGAAAGTGAGTTATAGTCCCACTTTTAAAATCTAATATTTTTGGGATGAGAATACATGCAGGTTTTATAAATGATTTACAAAATAGACACAAGTACGTGAAACTACATTCTATGGTTGAATTATCGAAATCGAATATGCCCCTTTTTATTAAGTATGGTAATCTAAGAATTAGGGAACAGACACCCTAATTGACGCGAATCCTAAAGATAGATCTATTGGGCCTAACAAACCCCATCCAAAGTACCGGATGCTTTAGTACTTCGAAATTTATATCATATCCGAAGGGTGTCCCGGAATGATGGGGATATTCTTATATATATGCATCTTGTTAATGTCGGTTACCAGGTGTTCACCATATGAATGATTTTTATCTCTATGTATGGGATGTGTATTGAAATATGAAATCTTGTGGTATATTATTATGATTTGATATATATAGGTTAAACCTATAACTCACCAACATTTTTGTTGACGTTTTAAGCATGTTTATTCTCAGGTAATTATTAAGAGCTTCCGCTGTCGCATGCTTAAATAAGGACGAGATTTGGAGTCCATGCTTGTATGATATTGTGTAAAAACTGCATTCAAGAAACTTATTTTGTTGTAACATATTTGTATTGTAAACCATTATGTAATGGTCGTGTGTAAACAGGATATTTTAGATTATCATTATTTGATAATCTACGTAAAGCTTTTTAAACCTTTATTAATGAAATAAAGGTTATGGTTTGTTTTAAAATGAATGCAGTCTTTGAAAAACGTCTCATATAGAGGTCAAAACCTCGCAACGAAATCAATTAATATGGAACGTTTTTAATCAATAAGAACGGGACATTTCAGTTGGTATCAGAGCGTTGGTCTTAGAGAACCAGAAAATTTGCATTAGTGTGTCTTATCAAGTTTGTTAGGATGCATTAGTGAGTCTGGACTTCGACCGTGTTTTCTTTAAAAATGATTGCTTAACATTTTTGTTGGAAACTATATATTTTTAACATATGAATATTATGTGATATATTAATCTCTTAACGTGTTTGATATTATGTGATAGATGTCTACCTCTAGAACAAGTCCCATTGACTCACCTAATAATAATGAAGAGTCAAATGTAAATTGGAATGATTCGTGGACTGATTCACAAGTTCCCGAAGAGGAACCGGAATAAGAGTCGGAACCGGAAGAAGAATCGGAACCGGAAGAAGAAATAGAACCGGTGGGGGAAATAATAAAACGGTTAAGTAAAAGAGAATCCTCAACCAACCGACCAAGGTTAATTATGGTCAATGGTGTTTCCGCCAAGGAAGCAAAATATTGGGAGGATTACCAATTCTCCGATGAATCGGATTCCGACGAGAATTCCGATGATGTTATAGAAATTACCCCAACTGAATTTAAAAAGGCAAAAGAAAATAATAAGGGAAAAGGCATAAAAATAGAGAAATCTAATTCCAACCCCGATGAACTTTATATGTATCGTCAACCCCCGAAGTCCTTAAGTTGTAACAATGACCCGGGAACCTCTAAACCACCAGGTTTTTCTAAACCAATGTGGACAACGACGGCTCGTATTAGGGGAGCATCATATATCCCTAGAAACTTGGCAAAATGAACCAAAACCGAACAAGAAGAAACGAGCGAGTCGGAATAAGATAGTTGTATTCGTGTGGTGTAATATATGTAATATAGTGTGCTTATGCTTTATGATATATGTAAAAATTGCTTGTATTAATAAGTATTTTTTTTATGAATCTAACTCTTGTCTATTTTACAGTATAAAAACACAAAATGGATAGACAACCCAATATTTTAAGAGACCTACCCGGAGACATGATTGATGAAATCTTGTCTAGAGTGGTCAGAATTCCTCGGCACAACTATTTAAGGCGAGATCAGTTTGTAAGACATTCGAAGAACGTTCCAAGAATGCCTTGGTTTATAAAAGGCTTTCGTTCGAAAGATGGGGGATATCACATTGGGAAATCCATAAGTTACGATGTGTTTACTTTGACGCATATATTGCAGGGAACCCAAAATGCTATTTTACGCAACGGGTTAAGAAATTATTTTGACTCAGTATATCCGAATATAGGACTTCGTGATTTAGAAAAAGCAGCTAACATGCAACATAAAGAAGCATGTTATGCTTACGGGTTAGTAATGTTCGCTTCTCACCAAAGTGAGAACAAGACCATCGGGCTACAACTATTAAACAAAACGTTCCCACAAGTGACGGAGTCGGTAATTAGGGTAAGAAATGAGGTTTTTAGGTTATTACGAGACTGTTGGTCATTACGTAACCCTCGTCCCTTTGACGACGTTGCAACACGCTGTCTTATCAACGGCCATAACGGTTATGTTCCACAAGACCAAGGATGGGAAGTAGTCCTAGTAAAACCAGAATGCATGACTTGTTTCTGGACGTATGAATTACGTGTCTTTATTGCCTTTGCTGAACGACTTGTGTACTAGCTAGAATTATCTTCACAACTATCTTGTATCAAAGTTATTGTGTGCTATATTTCATGCTTTATGTAAAATAAGCGGTATTGTAAGTTTGTAAAATATTGTATAAAAGTTTGAACGCGAAATATTATTATAATCAGTTTTTCATATAGAATTGTAGTAGTTGAATTGTATATTAGCTACTAAGTATGAACTTAACGGGTAGGTACTACCCGAATTTAAACTTATAAAATGCTAATATGAAGAAAAAGCTTTTATAAATGAGTTCATATTATGCTACGAAATACTATTAACTACACTTAATATTCTGTATGATTAACTTGTTCCATTTGACTATTTTGAAGGAAATGGCACCGACTACTCGACACACTGTGAATATGAATGAAGAGGAATTCCGTACTTTTCTAGCTTCAAACATAGCCGCAGTACAGGCTGCGCTACATACCAACAATAACCTTGGATCTGGCAGTACAGGAAATCGTGTAGGATGCACCTACAAAGAATTCACTGCCTGCAAACCTTTGGAATTTGATGGAACCGAAGGACCGATCGGATTGAAACGGTAGACCGAGAAGGTCGAATCGGTGTTTGCCATAAGTAAGTGTACTGAAGAGGACAAAGTGAAGTACGCTACGCATACCTTCACAGGTTCTGCGTTAACATGGTGGAATACCTATCTAGAGCAAGTGGGACAAGATGATGCGTACGCACTACCGTGGTCAGCATTCAAGCACTTGATGAACGAGAAGTACCGTCCCAGAACCGAGGTCAATAAGCTCAAGACAGAACTTAGAGGGTTACGAACCCAAGGATTTGATATTACCACGTACGAAAGACGATTCACAGAATTGTGCCTATTGTGTCCGGGAGCATTCGAAGATGAGGAAGAGAAGATCGACGCGTTTGTGAAAGGATTACCGGAAAGAATCCAAGAAGATATAAGTTCACACTAGCCTGCCTCCATACAACAGGCATGTAGAATGGCTCACAAACTAGTGAACCAGATTGAAGAAAGAATTAAAGAACAGACTACTGAAGAGGCCAATGTGAAGCAAGTCAAAAGAAAGTGGGAGGAAAACGGTGATAAGAATCACCAATACAACAACAACAGCAATTACAACAATAATCGCAACAATTATCCCAACAATCGCAACATCAATCGCAACTACAACAAACGGCCCAACAACAACAACAACAACAACAGCAACTACAACAATCATCCCAACAACAATAATAACTGCAACAACAACAACAATCAGAAGAAGCTATGCCAAAGGTGTGAAAAGTATCACTCGGGGTTCTGCACCAAATTTTGCAACAAGTGTAAAAGAAATGGTCATAGCGCGGTGAAGTGTGAGGTCTACGGACCAGGGGTTAATAGAACGAAAGGAACAAATGGTGTCGGAACGAGTAATGGCGGAGCAAGTAGTGTCGGAGCAAGTTATGCCAATGTAGTTTGTTATAAATGTGGAAAACCGGGCCACATTATTAGAAATTGCCCGAACCAGGAGAACACGAATGGACAAGGCCGCGGAAGAGTTTTCAATATTAATGCGGCAGAGGCACAGGAAGACCCGGAGCTTGTTACGGGTACATTTCTTATTGACAATAAATCTGCTTACGTTTTATTTGATTCGGGTGCGGATAGAAGCTATATGAGTAGAGATTTTTGTGCTAAATTAAGTTGTCCATTGACGCCTTTGGATAGTAAATTTTTACTCGAATTAGCAAATGGTAAATTAATTTCAGCAGATAATATATGTCGGAATCGAGAAATTAAACTGGTTAGCGAAACATTTAAGATTGATTTGATACCAGTAGAGTTAGGGAGTTTTGATGTGATAATCGGTATGGACTGGTTGAAAGAAGTGAAAGCAGAGATCGTTTGTTACAAAAATGCAATTCGCATTATACGAGAAAAAGGAAAACCCTTAATGGTGTACGGAGAAAAGGGCAACACGAAGCTACATATTATTAGTAATTTGAAGGCACAAAAACTAATAAGAAAAGGTTGCTATGCTGTTCTAGCACACGTCGAGAAAGTACAAACTGAAGAAAAGAGCATCAATGATGTTCCCATTGCAAAAGAATTTCCCGATGTATTTCCGAAAGAATTACCGGGATTACCCCCACAGCGATCCGTTGAATTTCAAATAGATCTTGTACCAGGAGCTGCACCAATAGCTCGTGCTCCTTACAGACTCGCACCCAGCGAGATGAAAGAACTACAAAGCCAATTACAAGAACTTTTAGAGCGTGGTTTCTTTCGACCAAGCACATCACCGTGGGGAGCTCCTGTTTTGTTTGTCAAGAAGAAAGATGGTACATTCAGGTTGTGTATCGACTACCGAGAGTTGAACAAACTTACCATCAAGAAACGCTACCCACTACCGAGAATCGACGACTTATTTGATCAACAACAAGGCTCGTCTGTTTATTCAAAGATTGAATTACGTTCCGGGTATCATCAAATGCGGGTGAAAGAAGATGATATTCCAAAGACTGCTTTCAGAACACGTTACGGTCATTACGAGTTTATGGTCATGCCGTTTGGTTTAACTAATGCACCAGCTGTGTTCATGGACCTTATGAACCGAGTGTGTGGACCATACCTTTGACAAGTTTGTCATTGTTTTCATTGATGACATACTTATTTACTCAAAGAATGACCAAGAACACGGTGAACATTTGAGAAAGGTGTTAGAAGTATTGAGGAAGGAAGAATTGTACGCTAAGTTTTCAAAGTGTGCATTTTGGTTGGAAGAAGTTCAATTCCTCGGTCACATAGTGAACAAAGAAGGTATTAAGGTGGATCCGGCAAAGATAGAAACTGTTGAAAAGTGGGAAACCCCGAAAACTCCGAAACACATACGCCAGTTTTTAGGACTAGCTGGTTACTACAGAAGGTTCATCCAAGACTTTTCCAGAATAGCAAAACCCTTGACTGCATTAACGCATAAAGGGAAGAAATTTGAATGGAAGGATGAACAAGAGAAAGCGTTTCAGTTATTGAAGAAAAAGCTAACTACGGCACCTATATTGTCATTGCCTGAAGGGAATGATGATTTTGTGATTTATTGTGACGCATCAAAGCAAGGTCTCGGTTGTGTATTAATGCAACGAACGAAGGTGATTGCTTATGCGTCTAGACAATTGAAGATTCACGAACAAAATTATACGACGCATGATTTGGAATTAGGCGCGGTTGTTTTTGCATTAAAGACTTGGAGGCACTACTTATATGGGCTCAAAATTATTATATATACCGACCACAAAAGTCTTCAACACATATTTAATCAGAAACAACTGAATATGAGGCAGCGTAGGTGGATTGAATTATTGAATGATTACGACTTTGAGATTCGTTACCACCCGGGGAAGGCTAATGTGGTAGCCGATGCCTTGAGCAGGAAGGACAGAGAACCCATTCGAGTAAAATCTATGAATATAATGATTCATAATAACCTTACTACTCAAATAAAGGAGGCGCAACAAGGAGTTTTAAAAGAGGGAAATTTAAAGGATGAAATACCCAAAGGATCAGAGAAACATCTTAATATTCGAGAAGACGGAACCCGGTATAGGGCTGAAAGGATTTGGGTACCAAAATTTGGAGATATGAGAGAAATGGTACTTAGAGAAGCTCATAAAACCAGATACTCAATACATCCTGGAACGGGGAAGATGTACAAGGATCTCAAGAAACATTTTTGGTGGCCGGGTATGAAAGCCGATGTTGCTAAATACATAGGAGAATGTTTGACGTGTTCTAAGGTCAAAGCTGAGCATCAGAAACCATCAGATCTACTTCAACAACCCGAAATCCCAGAATGGAAATGGGAAAACATTACCATGGATTTCATCACTAAATTGCCAAGGACTGCAAGTGGTTTTGATACTATTTGGGTAATAGTTGATCGTCTCACCAAATCAGCACACTTCCTGCCAATAAGAGAAGATGACAAGATGGAGAAGTTAGCACGACTGTATTTGAAGGAAGTCGTCTCCAGACATGGAATACCAATCTCTATTATCTCTGATAGGGATGGCAGATTTATTTCAAGATTCTGGCAGACATTACAGCAAGCATTAGGAACTCGTCTAGACATGAGTACTGCCTATCATCCACAAACTAATGGGCAGAGCAAAAGGACGATACAAACACTTGAAGACATGCTACGAGCATGTGTTATTGATTTCGGAAACAGTTGGGATCGACATCTACCGTTAGCAGAATTTTCCTACAACAACAGCTACCATTCAAGCATTGAGATGGCGCCGTTTGAAGCACTTTATGGTAGAAAGTGCAGGTCTCTGATTTGTTGGAGTGAAGTGGGGGATAGACAGATTACGGATCCGGAGATTATACAAGAAACTACCGAGAAGATCATCCAAATTCAACAACGGTTGAAAACCGCCCAAAGTCGACAAAAGAGCTACGCTGACATTAAAAGAAAAGATATAGAATTTGAAATTGGAGAGATGGTCATGCTTAAAGTTGCACCTTGGAAAGGCGTTGTTCGATTTGGTAAACGAGGGAAATTAAATCCAAGGTATATTGGACCATTCAAGATTATTGATCGTGTCGGACCAGTAGCTTACCGACTTGAGTTACCTCAACAACTCGCGGCTGTACATAACACTTTTCACGTCTCGAATTTGAAGAAATGTTTTGCTAAAGAAGATCTCACTATTCTGTTAGATGAAATCCAAATCAACGAAAAACTCCAATTCATCGAAGAACCCGTCAAAATAATGGATCGTGAGGTTAAAAGACTTAAGCAAAACAAGATACCAATTGTTAAGGTTCGATGGAATGCTCGTATAGGACCCTAGTTCACCTGGGAACGAGAAGATCATATGAAGAAGAAATACCCGCATTTATTTCCAGAAGATACGTCAACACCTCCAACTGCTTAAAATTTCGGGACGAAATTTATTTAATGGGTAGGTACTGTAGTGACCCGGACTTTTCCATGTTTATATATATTAATTGAGATTGATATTTACATGATTAAATGTTTTCAACATGTTAAGCAATCAAACTTGTTAAGACTTGATTAATTGAAATATGTTTCATATAGACAATTGACCACCCAAGTTGACCGGCGATTCACGAATGTTAAAACTTGTAAAAACGACATGACGATATATATATGGATATACATATGGTTAACATGAGATTATGATAACCCGAACTTTAAAGGTTCTCACTGATGTTATGCGAGGTGTATATAAAATAGTTATTAATTTTAGCAGAAAACACTATTAAATACGATACAATTTTACACAAGATATTTATTTATTTATAGAATGGATATACTTAAACCTTGCTACAACACTTATAGGCAGTGTACCTAATCGTACAGTAGTGTAGTTTTTAGTAAGTCCGGTTCGTTCCACAGGGAAATCTTTAAACAAAGCTCAACGCTATATTAGTTTACTTTTATAAAAATACAAACATATATATATAAGTAATATTATTATTATAAAGGGGGGTTTTTACCGTTTAATGACCGGTTTGTCGATTTTAAAACTTTAGTCGCAGTTAAAACCTAATGCAAAATATAAAATAAATACAAGACTTAAATTAAAGCGTAAAGTAAATAACGATAATGAAATTGCGAATAATAAAAGTGCGATAAAATAAACTTGCGATAATTAAAGAGTATGATAATTAAAAGTGCGATTAAATAACAATAAATAAAAGTGCGATAATTAGAAGTGCAATTAAATATAAAATAAAGGAAATTAAATATGAAATAAAAGAATTATGCTTATTTAAACTTCCGTAATCATGATGTTTGACGTGTTGATTTTAGTTTTATGCCCATGGGTTAATTGTCCTTTGTCCTGGAGTATTTAATATGTCCGTCTAGTTTTTGTCCATAACAGTCCATCAGTCATAAATATAAAGTGCGAGTGTCCTCATCAAATTATTCTTATACCCGAAGTTAAATATTCCAACTAATTGGGGATTCGAATTGTAACAAAGTTTTAATACTTTGTTTAATGAATACACCAGGTTATCGACTGCGTGTAAACCAAGGTTTTACTACTTTGTTAACAATTACACCAATTACCCTTGAATGTAATTTCACCCCTGTTTTAATTATTCTAGTGGCTATTAATCCATTCCCGTGTCTGGTTAAATGAACGATTATTCGTACATATAAATACCCCGCCCATCGTGTCTGATCGAGTGTATATGGTAATTTATAGGGACGCCCAATTGTAAATTTATATTAACATTAACAAACTTTCATTTAGTTAAACAAATATAAAGCCCATTAATAGCCCATAGTCTAATTTCCACAAGTGTCGTTCTTTTGTCCAAACCCCAATTATGGTACAAAGCCCAATTACCCAATTTTAGTAATTAGCCCAACATCATGATTACTTCGTTTTAAATAAGCATAATAATAACTTAGCTACGAGACATTAATATAAAAAGGTTGAACATAACTTACAATGATTAAAAATAGCGTAGCGTTACACGGACAGAATTTCGACTTACACCCTTAAAACATTCGCTAACATACCCTTATTATTAGAATTAAAATTAAAATTAAAATTAAAAATATAAATTATATATATATAAATATCGTATATATGAGAGAGAGATATATTTTCTGTGTTTAAAACTCGGCAGAAAACTGGCTTTATATAGGACCTGACCAGCATTTTCACTCCATGCGACTCGCATGGATTTTGTGCCTCTGGCCATGCGAGTCGCATGGCCACCCTGGATCCAGCCAAATTGCTTTGTTTTCTTCTTACCGACGTAATATAATAATAATATATAATATATAATTATATATAATTATATATATTATATTATATTCTTGTGCATAGTAGACTAGATATTTTTGGTCCGTTGCGTCGGGCGTTTCTTCTAGGCTCAGGTCCCGGTTCCGGATTTTCGGACGTCTTCGCGTATTATTTTAAATCGCGTACTTTGCGTCTTGTAACTTGTACTCTTGTTATTTTGAGACGTTCCTCATCAATAATTTGAACCTTTTTGATTGAATCTTGTACTTTTTAGCTTTTTGGACCTTTCCGTCTTCAATTTGTCGAATCTGCCTTTTATCTTCACTTTTTAATATTTAAACGAATAGTGCTTGTAAATCGAACAATATCAACTAAAATCTTGTCTTTCTTGGGAAATAATGCTGTAAAATATGTGTTCATTTTTAGCCTTATCAATATCCCCACACTTGAACGTTGCTTGTCCTCAAGCAATACAATCTTGAAATAATATAATACATCACACGAATCACTTCTTTATTCTTCACACTTTGTACATCAGTGATTTTGATAGAGCGGTATAAACAATGATAGTAATGATAGAACCATAGTTAAAGGTGGGTGTGTCATCCACAGTTGCCTTGGGTTTAGGTCAACGACACTTACAATCAAATAGCCGATTTACTTTCGGTTTCCAAAGCAAAGTGCACATTTGAAAGGCGGTTTACAGTCCCACATGACTATGAAAATGTAGATCCTTAAGGAAATTGGATCTTTATGAAAACATTTGATCTTTTGAAAATTCAAGCTAGATTTTACCCTAGACAAGTTTTCTGATTTAATCCATTCTTTGGTGTTGCAAAATATATTTGTGGATCAATATTTTGGCTTAAAACTTTTAGGTTCGTGTAATCCACTGCTATCCTGGTATCGGAAAGCACACATCCAGTTTACTTGTTCCGTATATTACCTTTCGGTAAACTACCGTCCGGTTGTAAAGGAAAGCGATGAACAAGAAACTGTTAAGGCAATGTCCAGTGACATGCAGATGATTATGGTCTTTTTAACGTGTCAGATGCTAGAACTATCCTTGGTAGGAGCAATAGTAAAGATCATCCTTTAATTTTTCGGTCTGGCACAAGGTCCTGTCTCCGACCATGCTATGCAACCACCGTTCTTACGGTTGACACCCGATTTAGTTCAGGTGACCTAATGAATTCCAGGTGAATTCCTAGGATTTTACGTTCAATGGTAATGAACGCATTGAAAATGGTTTTTCAGAAAACAAATCGGTTTGTATTTTTGATCAAAATATTTTCTCGTTCAAGCTCGAGTTTAGATATCATCGAATTCCATGAGTTTGTAATTCTCAATCTTTAAGGTCAATCTCAAGGATTGAGTAATATCAGGCTTAAAAGCTGATTTTTAATCTTTTAAGGAGATTATCCTTTCTGGGGATCTGATTCATTAGTCTTATCCAGCTAATTTGCACGGTGCCCCCCATTGTACGAGATAAATCCTTCTCATGGTTAGGATAAATCTGACCACTTGGCGACCCTGTTTGATGCTGAGGTCCGTGGATTTCCAGCCGATTTTAGTGATGACTTTTCTAGATTTTTCGTCAACCTACAGCTGATCTGGACGACAACTTCATGACCTAAATCAAGAAGCGCGTGTCTTTTTCGGAAGACTTTACTTCCTTTTAATGATGGAATTGATTCATCGTGTAGATCCATCTCTTCTTTTCTTTCATCGGGTAAAACAGTTTAGTTTAGTCCAAAGCAAAAGTATTTTCAGTTATTTGTTACAGATAGATGTGACATATGTTTAAGATAACTTGGTAAATTTTCCCACACTTGGCTTTTATTTTCCTTTTTATCGTCCTCTATTACATTTTAAATGAATTTTAACATTTTGGTTTGTTTCTCAATTTATGTCCTTTCCGAGGTAACAATAATTTCGGTGTTAAAACCTAGTTTTATCGTTCATAAATATGTATAAACATGATTTTGAGTTCATTTAATTGAAAATTTTGAAAAATTTTACTAGAATTGGGTAGTCGGTATATAAGACTAGGGATGTTCTTTATTATCAGAGAGCACTAGATTCTAATACAACTACTGCTTTACTAGTATTTTTAATGGTAACCAAGTGTATAAAGTAAAAAAAATTTTAAAATCCGAAAGAATTTAACCCCTTCCCACACTTAAGATCTTGCAATGCCCTCATTTGCAAGAAATCAGTAACAATTTAAATTATTGAGGGTGATAAGCGTAGAAAAGTGATTAAATTTTACCAAAGTTTCAAACATATTGTTGTTTGTTTGTTGAATGATAACTGGTGCACGTCATTTGTTTATTCCGTCTTGTTTGTTATTTCACACATATTTTGTATCTTGTCGTCAAAATTACTTGCTTTTGCTGAACTTAATGCCAGTCTTTAAAAACGCGTTGTTTTACCCTGTCTTGTAAGATAAACTACAAACAAATATATACATACTAATTTTTTTTTTATTTATAAAACCTTTAACTTATAAAACAAATATTAATTAATTTTAAAAATTTGTTTCTTTTAAGAATGAGGGCGTTTCGGAACGATGTCCTAGTCCGTCCCTCGACAAAATTTTAAAATTTGTCATTTTCAAGCAATTGTTTTAAAAGCTTAGATTTTTGGATTTTTTAATTTTTTTTTTGGCATACTTTAAATCAATAAGATTAAAAATAATGATAATAAAAGTTCTCGTCCCTCCCTCGGGTAAAGCAATTTCGGTTCAATGACCTAGTCTTCAACTTACGACGAATTTTAAAAATCATATTTTTAACTTAATGAGATAAAGTAAATTTTTGTTTTTAAATTCACACAATTTAAATATAAAATTCAAAATTAATATTAAAAATTCACACCAAACTTAAAATTTGAAATGCATAAAATTAAAAAATTCATATTTTTTTAAAAATTAAAAATTCACACCAAACTTAATTTAAAAATTCATATTATAAATTCACACCAAACTTATATTAATTTTTCAAATATTTACAATTTTAAATATATTGTTTTTTACAAAGTTTACAATATTAATTTAAGATTTATATATTAATTTTAAAAATATGGTAAAAATAAAATTAAAAATCTTTTTGGCTTTTTATCCCACTTTAATCAATCAAATATTATCAAAAATATGCGCCCCTCTTTTCGGTAAAGTAATTTCGGTTCCAAGACCTAATTTAACTCATGACGAATTTTTGAAATATTTTGGGTTGATTGATTAAAGATATTTATACCTTAAGAATAAACGTTAAATTTCGCAGTGATGTAATAAATTTTTGAATGATATCAATAATTTCGGTCGCCAAACCTAATTTTATTCAATACCAATTTAATACTTTTTGGCGAACAAATTAGCGTTTATTATCAAAAGGTTAAAAATAAAAATAAAAATAAAAACTGTACAGACATACCTGTGAAATAGATTTCTTAGTTATATGATCTATCCCATTCATAAGATAGTCGGTTTAATTGGTTTTCCATGGCTACATAGGCGTAACCTCGAGCATTCAGTGTCTTTTCTTCTAAACATATGAACGGTCCGTCTCTGCATAAAGTAACAAATTCGGTATTTGAATAGGTTTGATTATTTGAACATTTACCTCCATGTGACCATTTTCCGCATTTGTGACATCTTTCTAGGTGTCGTGCTCTTCTTTTCGCTGCGGATTTTGATTTTCCTTTACCAAATTGTAACTTATTATCTTCGCATCTGGATTCTTTTCTAACTCCGTCCATTCTTTCTCTGATTACTGATACTATTTCACTCGGTAGTATGTCATTATTACGTTTAGTGATCAAAGCGTGTAGCATTAGACCATGGTTTAGTTCACAGGCAGTCTTCATTTCCTAAAAAAAATAAAAATTTAGAATGGGGGGAGAAGACTAGTTCTTTAGGGTCTGCTAGGGAAAGACCATTCGGGTTCCATTTTCGAGAACTACACGAAAACAGACAATCTAACTCTAACAGAAATACATATTATCCTTTAAAGACTTGATTCTCCCCACACTTAGTTAGCTGTGGTGTCAAAATTGTGATTAACTTCGTTGTCGACTTCCATCGGACCATGTATGTAATGTTTAACTCTGTGACCATTAACTTTAAATTCAATCCCATTTGAATTTATCAATTCTATCGTTCCGTATGGGAAAACTCTTTTGACTATGAATGGTCCAGACCATCTTGATTTCAATTTTCCAGGAAATAGCTTGAATCGTGAATTGAAAAGAAGAACTCTGTCTCCTTCTTTAAATTCTTTTGAACTTCTAATTCTTTTATCATGCCATTTCTTCGTTCTTTCTTTATAGATTAACGAATTATCGTATGCTTCATGTCTTAATTCTTCTAATTCGTTTAGTTGACTTAATCGTAGACGTCCAGCTTCATGTAAATCAAGATTACATGTCTTCAAAGCCCAAAATGCTTTGTGTTCAATTTCTACTGGAAGATGACATGCTTTTCCATAAACAAGTCTAAAAGGTGTGGTTCCAATTGGAGTTTTGTAGGCTGTTCTAAAAGCCCAGAGTGCATCCTGCAATTTAATGGACCATTCCTTTGGATTTGATCCTACGGTTTTCTCTAGAATACGTTTTAAAGCTCGGTTGGTATTTTCAACTTGTCCACTTGTTTGTGGATGATATGCGGTGGAGATTTTATGACTTACTCCATATCTTTTAAGAACTTTCTCAAGTTGATTATTACAGAAATGAGTACCCCGATCACTTATTAAAGCTTTCGGTGTTCCAAACCTTGCAAAAAGATGTTTTAAAAAGTTGACTACAACTCGTGCATCGTTAGTTGGGAGAGCTTGTGCTTCCGCCCATTTAGATACATAATCAATGGCTACGAGTATATATAGATTATTATGAGATTTTGGAAATGGACCCATAAAGTCAATACCCCAAATGTCAAATACTTCACATACTTGGATGACATTTTGTGGCATTTCATCACGTTGACTTATTTTTCCGGCCCTTTGACAAGCATCACAGGATTTGCAAAGAAGGTGTGCGTCTTTGTAAATTGTAGGCCAATAGAATCCAGCTTCATAAACTTTTCTTGCTGTTAGTTGAGGCCCATAATGCCCTCCTGTTGGTCCTGTGTGACAATGGTTTAATATTTTACTGGCTTCATCTCCGAATACACATCGGCGTATTATTCCATCGGGACAACTTTTAAACAGATGTGGATCTTCCCAGAAATAGTGTTTTATGTCACTGAAGAATTTCTTTCGTCTTTGGTACGATAATCCTTTTTCAAGGAATCCACAAACTAAATAGTTTGCATAGTCTGCAAACCATGGAATTTCTTTATAATCTATCTTCAATAGATATTCATCAGGAAAGTTGTCTTGTATGGCTGATTCATTTAGAACTTCTAATTCGGGATTTTCAAAACGAGAAAGATGATCAGCGGCGAGAATTTCTGCTCCCTTTTTGTCTCTAATTTCAATATCAAACTCTTGTAAAAGTAAGATCCAACGAATTAATCGTGGTTTGGCATCTTGTTTCGAAAATAAGTATCTAAGAGCAGAATGGTCGGTATAGACTATTGTTTTTGATAGAACGAGATACGAACGAAATTTGTCAAAAGCAAAGACAATAGCAAGGAGTTCTTTTTCAGTAGTTGTATAGTTCGTTTGTGCTCCTTGTAATGTCTTACTAGCATAATATATAGGTTGAAATCGTTTTTCAATCCTTTGTCCTAAAACGGCTCCCATTGCAAAATCACTTGCATCGCACATTAGTTCAAATGGTAGATTCCAATTTGGTGTTATCATGATCGGCGCATTAGTGAGTTTTTCTTTAAGAATATTAAAAGATTTGATACATTCATCTGAAAAGATGAATGGCGCATCCTTTTCTAGGAGTTTATTCATAGGAGTGGCAATTTTAGAAAAATCTTTTATGAAACGTCGGTAAAAACCGGCATGCCCTAGAAAACTCCTAACTCCTCTAACATTGGTGGGATGTGGAAGTTTAGCAATTACATCTACTTTAGCTCTATCCACTTCAATTCCTTCTTTTGAAATTTTATGTCCAAGAACGATGCCTTCTTTAACCATGAAATGGCATTTCTCCCAATTAAGTACTAGATTTGATTTTTCGCATCTAATTAGCATTCGTTCCAGATTAACTAGACATGATTTAAATGTATCACCGAAGACTGAAAAGTCATCCATGAATACTTCCATGCATTCTTCTATCATGTCGTGAAAAATCGCCATCATACACCTTTGAAAGGTTGCAGGGGCGTTGCAAAGTCCAAATGGCATGCGTTTGTAAGCAAAAGTACCATAAGGGCACGTGAATGTGGTTTTCTCTTGGTCTTCGGGTGCTATTGGAATTTGAAAATATCCGGAAAATCCATCTAGAAAACAATAGTAACTATTTCCGGCTAATCTTTCCAACATTTGATCTATGAAAGGTAAGGGAAAGTGATCTTTTCTGGTGGCGTCATTTAATTTTCTATAATCAATACATACACGCCATCCTGTTACAGTCCTAGTAGGAATAAGCTCATTTTTCTCATTTGTAATGACAGTCATGCCACCCTTCTTAGGCACGCATTGAACTGGGCTTACCCATGGACTATCAGAGATTGGATAAATTAAACCTGCATCTAGCAGTTTAATAATCTCTTTCTTAACTACATCTTGTATATTAGGATTTAGTCTTCGTTGGCGTTGCACATACGTTTTATGACCTTCTTCCATAAGGATTTTATGTGTGCAATACGAAGGACTTATTCCTTTAATATCATGAATCTTCCATGCAATGGCTGGTTTATGAGCTTTCAACACAGAAATGAGTTGTGATTTCTCATTTTCAGTAAGAGAAGATGATATTATTACAGGTAATTCAGATTCACCATGTAAATAAGCGTATTCCAAATGGTTTGGAAGTGGCTTTAACTCTAATTTCGGAGGTTCTTCTATCGATGATTTATATCGATATCTGTCTTCTTCTTTTAGCATTTGAATTTCTTCTGTTGTTGGTTCATATCCATTAGCTATAAGTGTAGCTAACATTTCAGCTTCATCAATTGGTTCATTACCTTCTCCTAAAGAACATTCTCCTGTTCCTTGTAATTCTGGAAATTCTTCTAATAATTCTGCATGTGCATCTATAGTTTGAATATAATAACATGTATCATCTGCAGATTGTGGTTGTTGCATTGCTCTATCAACTGAAAAGGTAACACTCTCATCCTCTATACTTAGGGTCAGTTTCTTACCGAACACGTCTATCATTGCTTTAGCCGTGTTTAAGAATGGTCTTCCTAATATGAGAGGAACTTGAGAATCTTCTTCCATGTCCAAAACAACAAAATCTACTGGAAATACTAAAGTACCAACTTTAACTAGCATGTTCTCCATTATCCCTCTAGGATATTTTATTGATCTATCGGCTAGTTGTATGCTTATTCTTGTTGGTTTCAATTCTCCAAGGTCTAGTTTAGCGTATAGTGAATACGGCATTAGATTTATACTAGCACCTAAGTCTGCCAATGCTTCTATTGAACTAAGACTACCCAGAAAACATGGAATTGTGAAACTTCCTGGATCAGATAATTTTTCTGGTATCTTATTCAACAGCACTGCTGAACAATTAGCATTCATAGTAACAGCCGAGAGTTCTTCCATTTTCTTTCTATTTGAGATTAGATCTTTCAAGAATTTAGCATATCTAGGCATTCCTGAAATCACATCAATGAAAGGAAGATTTACATTTATCTGTTTAAACATATCCAAGAATTTGGATTGCTCGGCTTCAAGTTTTTCTTTCTTCATTTTACTCGGGTAAGGAAGTGGTGGTTGGTATGGTTTAACATAAGGTTTATCCTTAACTGTGTTATCTTCATTAACCTTTTCAACTACCGGTTCTTTTTCCTTATCTTGATCAGGTTGTGGTTCTTGTGGAGTAGGAATAGTTTCATCAGAAGTTACAGGTATTTCAGGTGGTTTAAGTGTTGTACCACTTCTTGTGGTAATAGCTTTAGCTGTTTCATTCCGGGGGTTAGCATTTGTATCACTAGGTAGACTTCCCGGTTTTCTTTCACCTATTAACCTTGCTAGGTTACTCACTTCTTGTTCCAGATTTTGAATAGAAGCTTGTTGATTTCTAAATGCTTGAGCATTTTGTTCATTGGTTTGTTTTTGAGATGTGAAAAACTGTGTTTGAGTTTCAACTAGCTTCGTCATCATATCTTCTAAATTCGGCTTTTTATCATCGGTTTGTTGTGGTGGTTTGTTTTGAAAATTAGGTCTTTGCTGATTATAAGTATTATTGGATACTTGTTGATTGCTAGGACCTTGTTGGTTGTTGTATGGAATATTTCGGTTATAATTCTGGTTTTGATTGTAAATCGGTCTTGGCGGTTGATAATTATTCTGATAATTATTTCCAGGCCTTTGGTTTATGTATGAAATATTCTCTCTTTGTTCCATTGTTAATTCAATACTGAGACAATCTTTTGTCAAATGTGGTCCTCCACACTGCTCACAACTAATTCGTATAGCATGAATATCTTTAGTCATCTTTTCCATTCGTCTCTCCACAGCATCTATCTTTGCGGAAATGGAATCTAAGTCATGGCTAGAATCGGCTCTAGCTGCTTTAGATGATCTAATGATATCTTTTTCTTGGTGCCACTCATGTGAGTGGGAAGCAGTGTTATCAATAATTTTGTAAGCATCAGTTTCGGTTTTCTTCATAATAGAACCACCAGCTGCTATATCTATGTCTTTTCTTGTAGTGATGTCGCATCCTTGGTAGAATATTTGTACTATTTGACAGGTGTCTAAACCATGTTGCGGACATCCTCTTAACAACTTTCCATATCTTGTCCACGCCTCATATAGAGTTTCATTTGGCTTCTGTGTGAACGTAACAATTTCTGCTTGAAGTCTTACGGCTTTAGATGCAGGAAAGAATTGTTTAAGAAATTTGTCAATTAAAACGTCCCATGTATCGATCGCCCCTTCAGGTAACGATTCCAACCAATCTTTGGCTTCTCCCTTTAAAGTCCAGGGAAATAACATGAGATATATCTGTTCATCCTCTACTTCTCGTATTTTAAATAGTGTGCAGATCCTATTAAAGGTACGTAGATGTTCATTTGGATCTTCCTTCGGCGCACCACTAAATTGGCATTGATTAGTCACCATGTGTAGAATTTGTCCTTTGATTTCATAATCTGGCGCATTAATGTCTGGATGAGTAATTGCGTGACCTTGGCCAGTGCGTTTAGCTCTCATTCGGTCTTCCATACTTAAAGGTTCCAGATTCTCCATAATTGAATTTGTTGAATTGGTATCACTAGATGATTCTGATTTAATGGTTCGTTCCTCAACAATCTCTGTTTGAATGATTGGTGGCTCCGGAGGAAAGTTTAATGGTTCAGGATCTACGAACCGTTCCTGAATATTTTCCGGATTCTCAATTGTGAGGTCGGGTTCAAAAAATGGATTATCGGAAATTTGAACTGAAGTACTTGGTCGACTGGATGATGATTCTAAAGAAAAATCAACGGCGGTTATATTTGTTAAACGATGTCTTGATCGAGTTACAGGTGGTGAACGTACAAAAGGTGATGAACGTCTTGCTCGGTGCATTCACTGAATATCCTATTAGTTTTAAAAAGGAAAGAAAAATTATAATAAGTTATCCAATCAATAGACTTTTCTTATTTTGCCCACGTTTCGAATAGCCAAAAGATGCAGCAGAGGGGAAGGATTCGTTTGGTCTCAATATAATTGAGGACTGTTTGGCTCCAATAACCCGGTCCACGTACAAATCCAACTATTACTACGAACCAGAAAATTTTGATGTCTATTAATTTAACCACTTAAAATAAATTTTCGTAATTTTAAGAAATTTAGATAAGAAGTAGAAAAAATTCTAAGTCCTAAAAACTAGAATAGCGAGAAATAAGAGAGAAAAAGAGTTCGTCGCAAAAGGTCGAAAAAGAAAAAATGGTTGAAAAATAAAAGGTGACGGAAAAATAAAAGAAACTTATAAAAACTTAAAAATACTTGACTAACCTAACCTTATTACTACAACTAACTTAAAATTATAATCGCAAATTGAAATTACTAATTGGAATGATAATTGATACATAGTAAAAGGTGTCTAAAAATATTAAAGCTTACAGGAAAAAACTAAATCCCAAATGGAAATAACTTAAAAAGAAACTAAAACTTAAAAAGGCGTCGCAAAATTCTAAAGCACCTAAATCTTAGTTTAAAGAAAAAGCACTTAAGGAATTCTACGGCAAAGCCTAAAAATCTAGGATTACTACGGTAAATACTATGTCTAAAAACTAAGTACGAATAATAAAAATATAAAAATTACGCTAAAACAATTAAAAGATACAAAAATATAAAAGTTATAAAAAGTTATAAAAATATTAGATTTTATAAAAATATTATTTTTATATTTTTTTATATTATAGTATTAAGTAAATAAATAATAAAACTAAACAAAAGTAAAAATAACTAAATAAATTAAAAACTTAATTATAATAATAATAATAGTTTTAGGGTTTAAATAATAATAATTAAATAATATCCGTAATAAATGCGGAATTAGGGTTTGTTTGTGGCCTGGTCAAACCCCTCATGCGAGTCGCATGGAATAAGGGGGTGGGTCATGCGAGTCGCATGGCCATTCTGAACTGGTTCAATTGGACTGGTTCAAATGACAGGTCACGTAATTATTTAATATTTATTTTTAATTTCTGTTTTATATATAATATAAGATATAAATATATAATTTAAATAAAAACTTAATAAAATACTAAAATAAAATACAAATACTTTAATATTTTGTAAATAATAAAGAATAACTTAAAATACACTTTAAAATATATATATATATATATATATATATTTTTTTTTTTTTTAAAAGTTTTAAAAGATTTTTTTTTTTTTATATTTTTAATTTTTAAACAAAAATATAAATTTTACAAAAACTAATTATAACTAAAAAAAATATATGGCATTTTGCTTCGGCGTTTTCCCCGGCAGCGGCGCCAAAAATACTTGGTGTTATGCGAGGTGTATATAAAATAGTTATTAATTTTAGCAGAAAACACTATTAAATACGATACAATTTTACACAAGATATTTATTTATTTATAGAATGGATATACTTAAACCTTGCTACAACACTTATAGGCAGTGTACCTAATCGTACAGTAGTGTAGTTTTTAGTAAGTCCGGTTCGTTCCACAGGGAAATCTTTAAACAAAGCTCAACGCTATATTAGTTTACTTTTATAAAAATACAAACATATATATATATAAGTAATATTATTATTATAAAGGGGGGTTTTTACCGTTTAATGACCGGTTTGTCGATTTTAAAACTTTAGTCGCAGTTAAAACCTAATGCAAAATATAAAATAAATACAAGACTTAAATTAAAGCGTAAAGTAAATAACGATAATGAAATTGCGAATAATAAAAGTGCGATAAAATAAACTTGCGATAATTAAAGAGTACGATAATTAAAAGTGCGATTAAATAACAATAAATAAAAGTGCGATAATTAGAAGTGCAATTAAATATAAAATAAAGGAAATTAAATATGAAATAAAAGAATTATGCTTATTTAAACTTCCGTAATCATGATGTTTGACGTGTTGATTTTAGTTTTATGCCCATGGGTTAATTGTCCTTTGTCCTGGAGTATTTAATATGTCCGTCTGGTTTTTGTCCATAACAGTCCATCAGTCATAAATATAAAGTGCGAGTGTCCTCATCAAATTATTCTTATACCCGAAGTTAAATATTCCAACTAATTGGGGATTCGAATTGTAACAAAGTTTTAATACTTTGTTTAATGAATACACCAGGTTATCGACTGCGTGTAAATCAAGGTTTTACTACTTTGTTAACAATTACACCAATTACCCTTGAATGTAATTTCACCCCTGTTTTAATTATTCTAGTGGCTATTAATCCATTCCCGTGTCCGGTTAAATGAACGATTATTCGTACATATAAATACCCCGCCCATCGTGTCTGATCGAGTGTATATGGTAATTTATAGGGACGCCCAATTGTAAATTTATATTAACATTAACAAACTTTCATTTAGTTAAACAAATATAAAGCCCATTAATAGCCCATAGTCTAATTTCCACAAGTGTCGTTCTTTTGTCCAAACCCCAATTATGGTACAAAGCCCAATTACCCAATTTTAGTAATTAGCCCAACATCATGATTACTTCGTTTTAAATAAGCATAATAATAACTTAGCTACGAGACATTAATATAAAAAGGTTGAACATAACTTACAATGATTAAAAATAGCGTAGCGTTACACGGACAGAATTTCGACTTACACCCTTAAAACATTCGCTAACATACCCTTATTATTAGAATTAAAATTAAAATTAAAATTAAAAATATAAATTATATATATATATAAATATCGTATATATGAGAGAGATATATATTTTCTGTGTTTAAAACTCGGCAGAAAACTGGCTTTATATAGGACCTGACCAGCATTTTCACTCCATGCGACTCGCATGGATTTTGTGCCTCTGGCCATGCGAGTCGCATGGCCACCCTGGATCCAGCCAAATTGCTTTGTTTTCTTCTTGCCGACGTAATATAATAATAATATATAATATATAATTATATATAATTATATATATATTATATTATATTCTTGTGCATAGTAGACTAGATATTTTTGGTCCGTTGCGTCGGGCGTTTCTTCTAGGCTCAGGTCCCGGTTCCGGATTTTCGGACGTCTTCGCGTATTATTTTAAATCGCGTACTTTGCGTCTTGTAACTTGTACTCTTGTTATTTTGAGACGTTCCTCATCAATAATTTGAACCTTTTTGATTGAATCTTGTACTTTTTAGCTTTTTGGACCTTTCCATCTTCAATTTGTCGAATCTGCCTTTTATCTTCACTTTTTAATATTTAAACGAATAGTGCTTGTAAATCGAACAATATCAACTAAAATCTTGTCTTTCTTGGGAAATAATGCTGTAAAATATGTGTTCATTTTTAGCCTTATCACTCACCTCTTTATTTCTCAACATTTTCACCTTTTCATCGAGTATTGCAATCGGCTCCTCAACATACTCTAACTTGTTGTTTAGTTCAATCTCATCTAATGGTACCCATGATGAATCATCCGCAAGACACTTACGGAGATGGGAAACATGAAATGTATTATGGATCCCCGCAAACTCTTTGGGTAATTCTAAACGGTAAGCAACTTCACCAACACGAGTTAAAATTTTAAAAGGACCAATAAATCGAGGAGCTAACTTTTCCCGTTTTCGAAACCGAATAATACCCTTCCATGGCGAAACCTTAAGCATCACCATGTCACCTTCTTGGAACTCAATCGGTCGCCTACGTTTATCGGCATACGACTTTTGTCTATCTTGAGCCGCTTTCAAATGAGTCTGAATCATCTCAATCTTGCTATTCGTCTCTAAATCCAAATCGGTACTCCCGATTTCCTTTTGTCCCACTTCGCCCCAACAAATTGGAGTTCACCACCTTCGTCCATAAAGCATCTCAAAAGGTGGCATCTCGATACTAGTATGGTACCTATTATTGTATGAGAATTCCACCAAAGGCAAGTGCTCATCCCAACTACCATTGAAATCAATAATACATGCCCGTAACATATCCTCCAAAGTTTAATTCGTACGTTCGGTTTGACCGTCCGTTTAAGGATGGTACGCCGTGCTCAATCTCAATTATGTACCCATATCTTCATGAAACTTTTCCCAAAATCGAGATGTGAAACGAGTATCCCGATCCGAAACAATAGATATAGGGACCCCGTGTCTCGATATCACCTCCTTGATAAACAACTATGACAAAGCCTCTTACGATATCGTTTCCCGAATGGGAAGAAACAAGGCACTTTTCGTCAATCGATCAACTATCACACAAATCGTATCAAATTGGGTTCTCGCCGTCTTTGGTAACTTTGTAATGAAATCCATGATAATGTGCTCCCATTTCCATTTCAGGACTTCCAACGGTTGTAACGTACCATACGGCTTTTGGTGCTCGGCCTTAACTTGCAAACACGTGACGCATTGCTCAACATACTTAACAACATCACGTTTCATACCCGACCACCAATACTCTTTCTTCAAATCAAGATACATCTTTGTCACGCCCAGATGAATGGAATACTTTGACTTATGTGCTTCATCAAGTAGCACTCGTCGGTAATCTCCCATTCTAGGCACCCACACTCGTCCTAGAAAGGATAACAAACCATGCGGGCTGTAGTGACCCGAACTTTTCCATGTTTATATATATTAATTGAGATTGATATTTACATGATTAAATGTTTCCAACATGTTAAGCAATCAAACTTGTTAAGACTTGATTAATTGAAATATGTTTCATATAGACAATTGACCACCCAAGTTGACCGGCGATTCACGAACGTTAAAACTTGTAAAAACGACATGACGATATATATATATGGATATACATATGGTTAACATGAGATTATGATAAGTAAGTATCTCCATAAGTATATTAACAATGAGTTATATACATATAAACAAGACTACTAACTTAATGATTTCGAAACGAGACATATATGTAACGATTATCGTTGTAACGACATTTAAATGTATATATATCATATTAAGATATATTAATATATCATAATATCATGATAATATAATAATTTAACATCTCATTAGATATAATAAACAATGGGTTAACAACATTAATTGAGATCGTTAACTTAAAGGTTTCAAAACAACACTTACATGTAACGACTAACGATGACTTAACGACTCAGTTAAAATGTATATACATGTAGTGTATTTAGATGTATTAAAATACTTTTGGAAGACTTCAAGACATATATCAAAACACTCATACTTAACGAAAATGGTTACAGTTACTTTTCCATTCTTTTCTTTCATCAAGAATTCTAGTCGTATTCTTACCCATATTATACACAGCTTCAAAACGTACTTACTATGAGTATATACCAATAGGAACTAGCATGGGATTCCACTCTTGATTATGTCATGTATGACTAATCAATTTTAACTTCTACCATGAGCTAGTCAACTAACTAGAACACCTTTTAACCCCACTCACCACTCACCAATTACCACTCATCATTCACTCCATTTCACTTCCAATTCTCTTTCTAATTCTCTCTCAACACACACACTCTATTATGAACGTATTTTTCCAGTAGTTAATCATTATCTTCATCAAAAATCACTTCAAGAATCAAGCTATAATCATCATAGGAAGAACACTTCAAGAACACTTCAAAAATCCCTTCAAGTTTACTAATTTACTTCAAAGCTTTCTAATCCATTCCAAGTAATCATCTAAGATCAAGAAACCTTTGTTATATACAGTAGGTTATCTTTCTTATTCAAGGTAATATTCATATTCAAACTTTGATTCAATTTCTATAACTATAAACTATCTTAATTCGAGTAAAAATCTTACTTGAACTTGTTTTTGTGTCATGATCCTACTTCAAGAACTTTCAAGCCATCCAAGATCCTTTGAAGCTAGATCATTTCTTGTCACTTCCAGTAGGTTTACCTACTAAACTTGAGGTAGTAATGATGTTCATAACATCATTCGATTCATATATATAAAACTATCTTATTCGAAGGTTTAAACTCATAATCACTAGAACATAGTTTAGTTAATTCTAAACTTGTTCGCAAACAAAAGTTAATCCTTCTAACTTGACTTTTAAAATTAACTACACACATGTTCTATATCTATATGATATGCTAACTTAATGATTTAAAACCTGGAAACACGAAAAACACCATAAAACCGGATTTACGCCGTCGTAGTAACACCGCGGGCTGTTTTGGGTTAGTTAATTAAAAACTATGATAAACTTTGATTTAAAAGTTGTTATTCTGAGAAAATGATTTTTATTATGAACATGAAACTATATCCAAAAATTATGGTTAAACTCAAAGTGGAAGTATGTTTTCTAAAATGGTCATCTAGACGTCGTTCTTTCGACTGAAATGACTACCTTTACAAAAACGACTTGTAACTTATTTTTCCGACTATAAACCTATACTTTTTCTGTTTAGATTCATAAAATAGAGTTCAATATGAAACCATAGCAATTTGATTCACTCAAAACGGATTTAAAATGAAGAAGTTATGGGTAAAACAAGATTGGATAATTTTTCTCATTTTAGCTACGTGAAAATTGGTAACAAATCTATTCCAACCATAACTTAATCAACTTGTATTGTATATTATGTAATCTTGAGATACCATAGACACGTATACAATGTTTCAACCTATCATGTCGACACATCTATATATATTTCGGAACAACCATAGACACTCTATATGTGAATGTTGGAGTTAGCTATACAGGGTTGAGGTTGATTCCAAAATATATATAGTTTGAGTTGTGATCAATACTGAGATACGCATACACTGGGTCGTGGATTGATTCAAGATAATATTTATCGATTTATTTCTGTACGTCTAACTGTGGACAACTAGTTGTAGGTTACTAACGAGGACAGCTAACTTAATAAACTTAAAACATCAAAATATATTAAAAGTGTTGTAAATATATTTTAAACATACTTTGATATATATGTATATATTGTTATAGGTTCGTGAATCAACCAGTGGCTAAGTCTTACTTCCCGAGGAAGTAAAAATCTGTGAAAGTGAGTTATAGTCCCACTTTTAAAATCTAATATTTTTGGGATGAGAATACATGCAGGTTTTATAAATGATTTACAAAATAGAAACAAGTACGTGAAACTACATTCTATGGTTGAATTATCGAAATCGAATATGCCCCTTTTTATTAAGTCTGGTAATCTAAGAATTAGGGAACAGACACCCTAATTGACGCGAATCCTAAAGATAGATCTATTGGGCCTAACAAACCCCATCCAAAGTACCGGATGCTTTAGTACTTCGAAATTTATATCATATCTGAAGGGTGTCCCGGAATGATGGGGATATTCTTATATATATGCATCTTGTTAATGTCGTTTACCAGGTGTTCACCATATGAATGATTTTTATCTCTATGTATGGGATGTGTATTGAAATATCAAATCTTGTGGTCTATTATTATGATTTGATATATATAGGTTAAACCTATAACTCACCAACATTTTTGTTGACGTTTTAAGCATGTTTATTCTCAGGTAATTATTAAGAGCTTCCGCTGTCGCATACTTAAATAAGGACGAGATTTGGAGTCCATGCTTGTATGATATTGTGTAAAAACTGCATTCAAGAAACTTATTTTGTTGTAACATATTTGTATTGTAAACCATTATGTAATGGTCGTGTGTAAACAGGATATTTTAGATTATCATTATTTGATAATCTACGTAAAGCTTTTTAAACCTTTATTGATGAAATAAAGGTTATGGTTTGTTTTAAAATGAATGCAGTCTTTGAAAAACGTCTCATATAGAGGTCAAAACCTCGCAACGAAATCAATTAATATGGAACGTTTTTAATCAATAAGAACGGGACATTTCACGAGCCTAAGGTAATAAACTCTGTTTGACCCATGATTCGTTCCTCATGTTTGTTGTTAACAAAAGCTTCGATTTGTATCTCGCCAAGCTTCACAAGAAATTCGTTAGTAATAATCATGTGTAACGATCCTACTCGTATCGCCGGATGTTGAGTGTTTCAGCTTAACGCATCCGCGACCACATTCGCCTTACCCGGATGATAAAGTATCTCACAATCATAGTCTTTCACCACATTCATCCATCTACATTGACGATGATTCAAATCTCGTTGGTTAAAAAGATGTTTCAAACTTTATGATCAGAATAAATCGTACACTTGACACCATACAAATAGTGGCGCCAAATTTTCAACGCATGAACCACCGCCACCAATTCAAGATCATGAGTCGGGTATCTCGTTTCGTGTTCCTTCAACTGTCGAGAGGCATAAGCGATGACTTTACCTCTTTGCATTAGAACACAACCGATCCCATTTAAAGATGCATCACAATAAACCGTCATGTCTTCTACACCTTCCGGTAACACTAACACCGGAGCTTGACACAACTTCTCTTTTAATAATTGAAAAGCAATTTCTTGCTCATTTTCCCAATTAAATTTCGCATTCTTCCTTGTCAACTTCGTCAATGGACAAGCGATCTTAGAAAAGTCTTGGATAAACCGACGATAATAACCGGCCAACCCGAGAAAACTTCGGATTTTCGTAGGCTTAGTCGGTTGTTCCCAACTCTTCACCGCCTCTATCTTCCCCGGGTCTACTTGAATACCTTCTTTATTCACTATGTAGCCAAGGAATTGCACTTCCCTTAGCCAAAATTCGCACTTGGAGAATTTAGCATACAATTTCTCCTTCCGCAACGTCTTCAATACTTCACACAAATGATGTTCATGTTCCTTCATACTTTTCGAATAGACAAGTATATCGTCGATGAACACAATTACCGACTTGTCCAACATAGGTTGGCATACTCTGTTCATAAGATCCATGAATACCGCCGGTGCATTCGTAAGACCAAAAGGCATAACTACAAACTCAAAATGCCCGTAACACGTTCGAAAAGCCGTTTTCTCAATATCTTCCTCACGAACCCGCATTTGGTGATAGCTGGACCGTAAGTCAATTTTAGAAAAATAAGTCGCGCCTTGGTGTTGATCAAACAAATCGTCAATCCGAGGCAATGGATAATGATTCTTGATCGTCACTTTATTCAACTCCCGATAATCGATGCACATCCGCATACTACCATCCTTCTTCTTCACGAATAAAACCGGAGCGCTCCATGGTGAAGCACTCGGTCGGATAAAACCCTTTTCAAGAAACTCTTAGGTTTGATTTAACAACTCTTGCATTTCTGTTGGTGCTAAACAATAAGGAGTTCTAGCAATGGGTGTAGCCCCCGAAACCAACTCAATGCGAAATTCAACTTGCCTTTCCGCCGGAACACCCGGTAATTCATTCGGAAAAACGTCCTCAAATTCATTAACCACCAGAATTTCATGAATGGATGGTGGCTCTTCACGAGTATCAACTACATGGGTAAGAAAAGCCATGCCACTACTAGTAAGGAAATGATATGCCCGTGCATAAGTGCATAATGGCACAAGTCTTCTTCGTTTCTCGCAATGAATAATTAACTCTCCCCCACTTGGGGTCTTTACACGAATAGACTTTTCATGGCATGCAATATCGGCTCTATAACGATCGAGCCAATCCATACCCACAACAATATCAAATTCTCCCAAGGTCATCGGGATAAGATCGATTTTAAACGTCTCGGCCCCAAACACAACATTGAAATCTTTACAAACATCAACCCCTAGCACCGTCTTACCATCTGCTATTTCGACTTCTATCAGATGACTTAACTTAGCTAGCGGTTTGTTAAGCTTAGACACAAACCGATGTGACACAAACGATAAATTAGCACCGCTATAAAATAGCATCCTTGCCGGATTAGAGTTAACCATGAAAGTACATGAGATAACTTCATTGAATTTATTGGCTTCGTCATTAGTCATCAAATAGTTTCGCCCCCGAGCCGTACCTGCCGCCATCTCTAGCCTTTTAACATGATCGGTGCTCAAATCGGGACACTCCGACCTTCGGTGTCCTTCCTTATTACACTTAAAACAAGTGAGCTTGTTTGTCGAAGAAGGCTTTGTACAATCTCGAGACAAATGACCCCGTACCCCACAATTGTAGCAAGTTGGGATAAAACTCCCAAAACCACACTTCTTCACACTATTAACACTCTCAGAGCCCTTCTTGTTCTTCTTGCTTGAAAAGTTCGATTGACTAGAACCTTCAAATTTCCTTTTGCCAAAGGTAAAACCACTCTTTCTCAAAATGATCGCTTCAAAACCCTTAGCTATGTCGAACAACTCATCAAAAGTTTTCACCGCGTTTACACTAATCTTCTCTTGATAGTTTTCGTTCAAGATTCGATAGAAGTCTTCCTTTAACATGCGATCATTTTCGACATACTCCGGGCAAAATTGGGTCTTTGATAAGAAAGTGGACTTAAGAGTGTTCAAGTCCATCGACCCTTGCCTCAAAGTACGCAACTCGTCTTTAAGCCTTGTAAGATCAGCTGAAGTTCGGTACTCTTTGAAAAATTCTGCCTTGAATTTATCCCAAGTGAATTCCATACATTGCTCTTCACCATAAAGTTGGATTTTCGCGTCCCACTGCAATTTGGCATCACCCCTTAACATGCTACAACCATACCTCGTCTTCTTATCGAGAGGGCATTCACCAGTATGGAAAGCCCTCTCCATATCAGAGATCCAACGGGCACTCTTAAGCGGGTCCCGTTCACCTTCAAAGGTGGGAGGTTGAGAATCCTTAAAGTTCTTATAATAGAAATCTCGTCTTCCAACATTATCTTCGTGAAGAACTACTGATGTTCTGCGAGGTGTATATAAAATAGTTTATATTTTACTATGAAAAACTATTAAATACGATACAATTTTACACAAGATATTTATTTATTTATAGAATGGATATACTTAAACCTTGCTACAACACTTATAGGCAGTGTACCTAATCGTACAGTAGTGTAGTTTTTAGTAAGTCCGGTTCGTTCCACAGGGAAATCTTTAAACAAAGCTCAACGCTATATTAGTTTACTTTTATAAAAATACAAATATATATATAAGTAATATTATTATTATAAAGGGGGGTTTTTACCGTTTAATGACCGGTTTGTCGATTTTAAGACTTTAGTCGCAGTTAAAACCTAATGTAAAATATAAAATAAATACAAGATTTAAATTAAAGCGTAAAGTAAATAACGATAATGAAATTGCGAATAATAAAAGTGCGATAAAATAAAATTGCGATAATTAAAAAGTACGATAATTAAAAGTGCGATTAAATAACAATAAATAAAAGTGCGATAATTAGAAGTGCAATTAAAAAAATAAAGGAAATTAAATATGAAATAAAAGAATTATGCTTATTTAAACTTCCGTAATCATGATGTTTGACGTGTTGATTTTAGTTTTATGCCCATGGGTTAATTGTCCTTTGTCCTGGATTATTTAATATGTCCGTCTGGTTTTTGTCCATAACAGTCCATCAGTCATAAATATAAAGTGCGAGTGTCCTCAACAAATTATTCTTATACCCGAAGTTAAATATTCCAACTAATTGGGGATTCGAATTGTAACAAGGTTTTAATACTTTGTTTAATGAATACACCAGGTTATCGACTGCGTGTAAACCAAGGTTTTACTACTTTGTTAACAATTACACCAATTACCCTTGAATGTAATTTCACCCCTGTTTTAATTATTCTAGTGGCTATTAATCCATTCCCGTGTCCGGTTAAATGAACGATTATTCGTACATATAAATACCCCGCCCATCGTGTCCGATCGAGTGTATATGGTAATTTATAGGGACGCCCAATTGTAAATCTTTATATTAACATTAACAAACTTTCATTTAGTTAAACAAATATAAAGCCCATTAATAGCCCATAGTCTAATTTCCACAAGTGTCGTTCTTTTGTCCAAACCCCAATTATGGTACAAAGCCCAATTACCCAATTTTAGTAATTAGCCCAACATCATGATTACTTCGTTTTAAATAAACATAATAATAACTTAGCTACGAGACATTAATGTAAAAAGGTTGAACATAACTTACAATGATTAAAAATAGCGTAGCGTTACACGGACAGAATTTCGACTTACACCCTTACAACATTCACTAACATACCCTTATTATTAGAATTAAAATTAAAATTAAAATATAAATTATATATATATATATATATAAGTTTTACGTATGAATGAGGAAGAAAAGATGATATTTTTGATCAGAATTCGGTTGGCTTTATAGCCAGAGTTGATTTTTGGGGCTCCGCGACTCGCGGCAAAATCCCCTTCAAACTCGGCGAGTCGCGGAGATAGTATTTACAGCTCAGTCCTTGGAGTTTTCTCTGCCGACGATTTTTTTATATATAAATATAATATATATATAATTAATATAATTAATTATATATTATATTATATTTATATACATAGTTAACTTGTAATTTTTAGTCCGTTGCGTCGAGCGTTAAGAGTTGACTCTGGTCCCGGTTCTGGATTTTCGAACGTCCTTGCGTACAATTTTATATTTTGTACTTTGCGTTTTGAATCTTGTACTCTTGTAATTTCGAGACGTTTCTTATCAATAATTGGAACCTTTTTGATTGTCTTTTGTACTTTTGAGCTTTTTGGTCGTTTGCGTCTTCAATTCGTCGAATCTGTCTTTTGTCTTCACCTTTTATTATTTAAACGAATATCACTTGTAAATAGAACAATTGCAACTAAAAGCTTGTCTTTCTTGAGGAATAATGCTATGAAATATATGTTCGTTTTTAGCATTATCAAATATTCCCACACTTGAGCGTTGCTTGTCCTCAAGCAATATTGTCTTGAAATACTAGAATCACTTCTTTATTCTTCACACTTTGTACATCAGTGATTTCTATACGGCGGTATAAACAATGGTAGTAACGATATGGTTTACAGTCCCACATGACTATAAAAATTTAGATCAATTAAGGAAATTGGATCTTTATGAAAACATTTGATCTTTTGAAAATTAAATCTAGTTTTTACCCTAGATAAGTTTTCCGGAATAACCTTTTACCGGTGTTTGCAAAATATTTTTGTGGGTTTGGTGGGTTTGGTGGGTTTCAGATTTGAAAATTTTAGCTCAAAACTTGCGGTTTTGTGTCACCCACTTGCTAACCTTGTATTTGGAAAGCAACACGTCCAGTTTACTTGTCCCGTATATTACCTTTCGGTAAACTACCGTCCGGTTGTAAAGGAAAGCGTTGAACAAGCAACTATTAAGGCAATGTCCCCTGACATGCTTTTGATTATGGTCTATAACGTGTCGGACGCAATTACTATCCTTGGTAGGAGCAATAGTAAAGCTCACCCTTATAATTTTTCGGCCTGGCACAAGGTCCTGTCTTTGACCATGTTATGCAACCACCGTTCTTACGGTTGACACCCGATTTAGTTCAGGTGACCTAATGAATTCCAGGTGAATTCCTAGGATTTTACGTTCAATGGTAATGAACGCATTGAAAATAGGGTTTTCAGAAAACAAATCGGTTTGTAATTTTGATCAAAATATTTTATCGTTCAAGCTCGAGTTTAGATATCATTGAATTCCATGAGTTTGTAATTCTCAATCTTTAAGGTCAATCTCTAGGATTGAGTAATATCAGTCTTAAAAGCTGATTTTTAATCTTTAAGGAGATTATCCTTTTCTGGGGATCTGATTCATTAGTCTTATCAAGCTAATTTGCACGGTGCCTCCCCATTGTACGAGATAAATCCTTCTCATGGTTAGGATAAATCTGACCACTTGGCGACCCTGTTTGATGCTGAGGTCCGTGGATTTCCTGCTGATTTTAGAGATGACTTTTCTAGATTTTTCGTCAACCTACAGCTGGTCTGGACGACAACTTCATGACCTAAATCAAGAAGCGCGTTTCTTTTTAGGAAGACTTTACTTCCTTTTAATGATGGAATTGATTCATCGTGTAGATCCATCTCTTCTTTTCTTTCATTGGGTAAAACAGTTTAGTTTAGTTCAAAGCAAAAGTATTTTCAGTTATTTGTTACAGATATATGTGACATATGTTTAAAATAACTTGGTAAATTTTCCCACACTTGGCTTTTATTTTCCTTTTTATCGTCCTCTATTCCATTTTAAATGAATTTTGACAGTTTAGTTTGTTTCTTAATTTATGTCCTTTCCGAGGTAACAATAATTTCGGTGTTAAAACCTAGTTTTATCGTTCATAAATATGTATAAACATGATTTTGAATTCATTTAATTGAAAATTTTGAACCATTTTACTAGAATTGAGTAGTCAGTATATAAGACTAGGGCTGTTCTTTTTTATCAGAGAGCACTAGATTCTAATACAACTACTGCTTTACTAGTATTTTTAATGGTAACCAAGTGTTTAATATAAAATTTTAAAATCCGAAAGAATTTAACCCCTTCCCACACTTAAGATCTTGCAATGCCCTCATTTGCAAGAAATCAGTAACAATTTAAATTATTGAGGGTGATTTGTGTGAAAATGATTAAATTTTTACCAAAGTTTCCAAATATATTGGCGTTTGTTTGCTGAATGATAAATGGTGCACATCATTTGTTCATTCCGTCTTGTTGTTATTTCACATATATTTTGCATCTTGTCGTCAAAATTAGTTGCTTTTGCTGAACTTAATGCCAGTCTTTGAAAATGCGTTGTTTTACCCTGTTGTGTACATAAGATAAACTGCAAACATTTATACATATTTTTGAAGTTTGGTATATTACCCCACATTCAAAAATTATTAAAATCTAAGAATAAAAGTTAGATAATTATAAAAATGATTACAATATTAACAAAAATATTAAATGTATCAATAATTACAAATTACAAAATAAATAAAAAATAATAAGTAAACTAAGGATGATATTGATACCAATAGGGGTTCCAGGCATAACCATAAGTGCTATAGAATGCTTCGGCAGGGTCATACGTAGGATATGGTGGCTGCATCTCTATCGACCAAGGAGGGAAGACGGGTTTCGGTGTAGGAATATAGTTTCTACCTATATGTTGACAATGAGCTATTATCTGGTTCTGATGAACTTGCCAATCTTCAAATGCTCTCTGTCTAGCATTTTAGTATTCCTGAGAAGCTATAAACCTATGCATTTCTTGCATCTCATTCCCCCCTCCTACATTACCTTGTTGCTGGTTTCTCTCCACCTGTGGATGTCTACCATGGTATCGTACTGCGGCGTTATTTCGCCGCTTCAAAACTTTCGCACCATGGTATACATTTAAACCTATAGTATCGCGGGGTTCCGGCTCTTCTAGTAATAATCCCCCCCGACTTATATCCACACCGAGATATTCACCAATCAAAGTAATAAAAATACCACCTCCTATTATGCTATGTGGACGCATCCCCCGAACCATAGCTGATAAATAATAACCCACACAATATGGTATACTTACAGCGCTCTGTGGGTCTCGAATACACATATGGTAAAACAAATCCTGTTCATTTACTTTTTCTTTGTTCTTACCCCTTTGTGTAATCAAATTAGCTAAAAACCTATGTATCACTCTTAATTCGGCTCTATCTATATCCAAATAAGAGTAGTTTCCCCCTTTGAAACGGTGATGGCTTGTCATTTGACTCCACACACCGTGTGTATCAAAATTCTCATCTATCTTTCTACCGTTTAGTATCAATCCTCTACAATCGGCAGACGCTAACTCCTCAGGCGTATATATACGTAAAGCCTGAGCCATGTCCAGTAAAGACATGTGGCGCATCGAACCGCCTAACAAAAATCTAATAAAAGAACGATCGTTTAAACTAGCTACCCGATCATTCAACTCTATACTACATAACAACTCTTCACACCATACTTTATATACAGGTCTGTGTATGGTGAATAAACATATCCAGTCATTAAAAGAAGAATTACCATACCTCTGTACAAGTAATTCCCTAATTGGCCCCGCCAATTCTACAGCTTCTAAGGGTCCCCATTCTATGACCCTCGGTACCTCAACAACCTTAGAGTGAAGAGTATGCAAACCCCGTTGATATTTTGGATAATCTATCCAAAGTCTGTCAAATCTCAGGTTCGGGTGCAATTCTTCCAAATGCATATCGGAAAAGGTCATGACTGGATGAGGTACATCCTGCTTGTAGTAGTTATCCACCTCCTGTTGTTCCAAATTCTCAGCAGGAGCATTGCGGGCTTGGGATGAAGATTCACCCCTTTCATTCTGCAAAACACATCAAACACAAATTTTGTGCATCCAAATATGCATTAGTGTCAGCAAAATCATCAATCAAAATAATTACAATGACATTATCAATTTATATCAAACTTAAGCTCATTTTCACATTTTTATCAAATCTACACTTTTTCAAATAAGCATATACGAAAATGTTCGCCAAGTTCATAAGCATTCAACTCAAATAACATGTCAAAATAATCATTACTAGCAATTAAACAAGTCTCAAATGGCATTATCTTTCAAAAATCAAGTTCATGAATTTTAGACTTGAAAAAGTCCACTTTAATTCTCAAAATCATGTTTAGGCTCAAAGTTTGGATCATTTAACTACCTAGACATGTTACACTACTCAATTTAGCATCAATTCATGACAAAAATCGGCCATAACCTGTTTATATCAAAAAGCTCCAAATTTGCTCAAGAACACAAACCCTAGATTATTCAAAATTTGAAGTTTAAGGCTTCTAATCATGTTAAACAGCATCAATCTAGGTTATACAAGCATAATACATAAACAATTTAAGTCTAATTACACTAAAAAACATCAAAATCAAATTGGGGAAAAAATAGCTCAAGAACATCAAATTTCGAATTAAATGGTGTTTAGGTGTAGAAATTTACCGTTTTTCTTGAGTAATTCTTAGATAGCATCCTTCTCAACATGATTTTAGCAAAAAATTTGGTAATTAACGGTTAAAATTGGGATTTTTGGGGGTGTTTTTCGGGTTTTTTCGGGTCTTTTTTCGCTGTGTTTCGCAGTGTTTTTGTGTGGGGGAGTGAAACTGATCAGTTCTTGCGTTATATTTTTTTTCTGTAAATTGGTCCCTCCGCGAGTCGCGGAGTGTTTGTACTTCAAACTCCGCGAGTCGCGGAGTTTGCTCTTTTTTTTTTTTTTTATAATCATTAACTTATAAAACAATTAAGTATTTAATTTTAAAATTTTGTTTCCCTTGTTATTTAGGACGAGGTCGTTTCGGATCGATGTCCTAGTCCGTCCTTCGACAAAATTTTAAAATTTGTCTTTTTGTAGCGATTGTTTTAAAAGCTAAGATTTTTGGGTTTTTTTAATGTTTTTGGCATACTTTAAATCAATAAGATTAAAAATAATGATAATAAAAGTTATCGTCCCTCCCTCGGGTAAATCAATTTCGGTTCAAAGACCTAGTCTTCAACTTACGACGAATTTTAAAAATCATATTCTTAACTTAATGAGATAAAGTAAATTTTTGTTTTTAAATTCACACCACTTAAATATAAAATTCAAAATTTATATTAAAAATTCACACCAAACTTAAAATTTGAAATGCATAAAATTAAAAATTCATATTTTAAAAATTCACACCAGACTTAATTTAAAAATTTATAAATTCATATCAAACTTATATTAATTTTTCAAATATTTACAATTTTAAATATATTGTTTTTACAGAGTTTACAATATTAATTTAAGATTTAAATATTAATTTTAAATATGGTAAAAATAAAATTAAAAATCTTTTTGTCTTTTTATTCCACTTTAATCAATCAAATATTATCAAAAATATGCGCCCCTCTTTTCGGTAAAGTAATTTCGGTTCCAAGACCTAATTTAACTCATGACGAATTTTTGAAATATTTTGAGTTGATTGATTAAAGATATTTATACCTTAAGAATAAACGTTAAATTTCGCAGTGATGTAATAAATTTTTGAATGATATCAATAATTTCGGTCGCCAAACCTAATTTTATTTAATACCAATTTAATACTTTTTAGCGAACAAATTAGCGTTTATTATCAAAAGGTTAAAAATAAAAATAAAAATAAAAACTGTACAGACATACCTGTGAAATAGATTTCTTAGTTATATGATCTATTCCATTCATAAGATAGTCGGTTTAATTGATTTTCCATGGCTACATAGGCGTAACCTCGAGCATTCAGTGTCTTTTCTTCTAAACATATGAACGGTCCGTCTCTGCATAAAGTAACAAATTCGGTATTTGAATAGGTTTGATTATTTGAACATTTACCTCCATGTGACCATTTTCCGCATTTGTGACATCTTTCTAGGTGTCGTGCTCTTCTTTTCGCTGCGGATTTTGATTTTCCTTTACCAAATTGTAACTTATTATCTTCGCATCTGGATCCTTTTCTAACTCCGTCCATTCTTTCTCTGATTACTGATACTAATTTACTCGGTAGTATGTCATTATTTCTTTTAGTGATCAAAGCGTGTAGCATTAGACCATGGTTTAGTTCACAGGCAGTCTTCATTTCGTAAAAACCTAAAAAAAATAAAAATTCAGAATGGGGGGAGAAGACTAGTTCTTTAGGGTCTGCTAGGGAAAGACCATTCGGGTTCCATTTTCGAGAACTACACGAAAACAGACAATCTAACTCTAACAGAAATACATATTATCCTTTAAAGACTTGGTTCTCCCCACACTTAGTTAGCTGTGGTGTCGAAATTGTGATTAACTTCGTTGTCGACTTCCATCGGACCATGTATGTAATGTTTAACTCTGTGACCATTAACTTTAAATTCAATCCCATTTGAATTTATTAATTCTATCGTTCCGTATGGGAAAACTCTTTTGACTATGAATGGCCCAGACCATCTTGATTTCAATTTTCCAGGAAATAGCTTGAATCGTGAATTGAAAAGAAGAACTCTGTCTCCTTCTTTAAATTCTTTTGAACTTCTGATTCTTTTATCATGCCATTTCTTCGTTCTTTCTTTATAGATTAACGAATTTTCGTATGCTTCATGTCTTAATTCTTCTAATTCGTTTAGTTGACTTAATCGTAGACGTCCGGCTTCATGTAAATCAAGATTACATGTCTTCAAAGCCCAAAATGCTTTGTGTTCAATTTCTACTGGAAGATGACATGCTTTTCCATAAACAAGTCTAAAAGGTGTGGTTCCAATTGGAGTTTTGTAGGCTGTTCTAAAAGCCCAGAGTGCATCCTCCAATTTAATGGACCATTCCTTCGGATTTGATCCTACGGTTTTCTCTAGAATACGTTTTAAAGCTCGGTTGGTATTTTCAACTTGTCCACTTGTTTGTGGATGATATGCGGTGGAGATTTTATGAGTTACTCCATATCTTTTAAGAACTTTCTCAAGTTGATTATTACAGAAATGAGTACCCCGATCACTTATTAAAGCTTTCGGTGTTCCAAACCTTGCAAAAAGACGTTTTAAAAAATTGACTACAACTCGTGCATCATTAGTTGGGAGAGCTTGTGCTTCCGCCCATTTAGATACATAATTAATGGCTACGAGTATATATAGATTATTATGAGATTTTGGAAATGGACCCATAAAGTCAATACCCCAAATGTCAAATACTTCACATACTTGGATGACATTTTGTGGCATTTCATCACGTTGACTTATTTTTCCGGCCCTTTGACATGCATCACAGGATTTGCAAAGAAGGTGTGCGTCTTTGTAAATTGTAGGCCAATAGAATCCAGCTTCATAAACTTTTCTTGCTGTTAGTTGAGGCCCATAATGCCCTCCTGTTGGTCCTGTGTGACAATGGTTTAAAATTTTACTAGCTTCATCTCCAAATACACATCGGCGTATTATTCCATCGGGACAACTTTTAAACAGATGTGGATCTTCCCAGAAATAGTGTTTTATATCACTGAAGAATTTCTTTCGTCTTTGGTACGATAATCCTTTTTCAAGGAATCCACAAACTAAGTAGTTTGCATAGTCTGCAAACCATGGGATTTCTTTATAATCTATCTTCAATAGATATTCATCAGGAAAGTTGTCTTGTATGGCTGATTCATTCAGAACTTCTAATTCGGGATTTTCAAGACGAGAAAGATAATCAGCGGCGAGATTTTCTGCTCCTCTTTTATCTCGGATTTCAATATCAAACTCTTGTAAGAGTAAGATCCAACGGATTAATCTTGGTTTAGCATCTTGTTTTGAAAATAGGTATCTAAGAGCAGAATGGTCAGTATAGACCACCGTTTTTGCTAAAACGAGATATGATCGAAATTTGTCAAAAGCAAAGACAATAGCAAGGAGTTCTTTTTCAGTAGTTGTATAGTTCGTTTGTGCTCCTTGTAATGTCTTACTAGCATAATATATAGGTTGAAATCGTTTTTCAATCCTTTGTCCTAAAACGGCTCCCATTGCAAAATCACTTGCATCGCACATTAGTTCAAATGATAGATTCCAATTTGGTGTTATCATGATCGGCGCATTAGTGAGTTTTTCTTTAAGAATATTAAAAGATTTGATACACTCATCTGAAAAGATGAATGGCGCATCCTTTTCTAGGAGTTTATTCATAGGAGTGGCAATTTTAGAAAAATCTTTTATAAAACGTCGGTAAAAACCGGCATGCCCTAGAAAACTCCTAACTCCTCTAACATTTGTGGGATGTGGAAGCTTAGCAATTACATCTACTTTAGCTCTATCCACTTCAATTCCTTTTTGTGAAATTTTATGACCAAGAACGATGCCTTCTTTAACCATGAAATGGCATTTCTCCCAATTAAGTACTAGATTTGATTTTTCGCATCTAATTAGCATTCGTTCCAGATTAACTAGACATGATTTAAATGTATCACCGAAGACTGAAAAGTCATCCATGAATACTTCCATGCATTCTTCTATCATGTCATGAAAAATCGCCATCATACACCTTTGAAAGGTTGCAGGGGCGTTACAAAGTCCAAATGGCATGCGTTTGTAAGCAAAAGTACCATAAGGGCACGTGAATGTGGTTTTCTCTTGATCTTCGGGTGTTATTGGAATTTGAAAATATCCGGAAAATCCATCTAGAAAACAATAGTAACTATTTCCGGCTAATCTTTCCAACATTTGATCTATGAAAGGTAAGGGAAAATGATCTTTTCTGGTGGCGTCATTTAATTTTCTATAATCAATACATACACGCCATCCTGTTACAGTCCTAGTAGGAATAAGCTCATTTTTCTCATTTGTAATGACAGTCATGCCACCCTTCTTAGGTACACATTGAACTGGGCTTACCCATGGACTATCAGAAATTGGATATATCAAACCTGCATCTAGCAGTTTAATAATCTCTTTCTTAACTACATCTTGCATATTAGGATTTAGTCTTCGTTGGCGTTGCACATACGTTTTATGACCTTCTTCCATAAGGATTTTATGTGTGCAGTACGAAAGACTTATTCCTTTAATATCATGAATCTTCCATGCAATGGCTGGTTTATGAGCTTTCAACACAGAAATGAGTTGTGATTTCTCATTTTCAGTAAGAGAAGACGATATTATTACAGGTAATTCAGATTCACCATGTAAATAAGCGTATTCCAAATGGGTTGGAAGTGGCTTTAACTCTAATTTCGGAGGTTCTTCTATCGATGATTTATATCGATATCTGTCTTCTTCTTTTAGCATTTGAATTTCTTCTGTTGTTGGTTCATATCCATTAGCTATAAGTGTAGCTAACATTTCAGCTTCATCAATTGGTTCATTACCTTCTCCTAAATAACATTCTCCTGTTCCTTGTAATTCTGGAAATTCTTCTAATAATTCTGCATGTGCATCTATAGTTTGAATATAATAACATGTATCATCTGCAGATTGTGGTTGTTGCATTGCTCTATCAACTGAAAAGGTAACACTCTCATCCTCTATACTTAGGGTCAGTTTCTTACCGAACACGTCTATCATTGCTTTAGCCGTGTTTAAGAATGGTCTTCCTAATATGAGAGGAACTTGAGAATCTTCTTCCATGTCCAAAACAACAAAATCTACTGGAAATACTAAAGTACCAACTTTAACTAGCATGTTCTCCATTATCCCTCTAGGATATTTTATTGATCTATCTGCTAGTTGTATGCTTATTCTTGTTGGTTTCAATTCTCCGAGGTCTAGTTTAGCGTATAGTGAATACGGCATTAGATTTATACTAGCACCTAAGTCTGCCAATGCTTCTATTGAACTAAGACTACCCAGAAAACATGGAATTGTGAAACTTCCTGGATCAGATAGTTTTTCTGGTATCTTATTCAACAGCACTGCTGAACAATTAGCATTCATAGTAACAGCCGAGAGTTCTTCCATTTTCTTTCTATTTGAGATTAGATCTTTCAAGAATTTAGCATATCTAGGCATTCCTGAAATCACATCAATGAAAGGAAGATTTACATTTATCTGTTTAAACATATCCAAGAATTTGGACTGCTCGGCTTCAAGTTTTTCTTTCTTCATTTTACTCGGGTAAGGAAGTGGTGGTTGGTATGGTTTAACATAAGGTTTATCCTTAACTGTGTTATCTTCATTAACCTTTTCAACTACCGGTTCTTTTTCCTTATCTTGATCAGGTTGTGGTTCTTGTGGAGTAGGAATAGTTTCATCAGAAGTTACAGGTATTTCAGGTGGTTTAAGTGTTGTACCACTTCTTGTGGTAATAGCTTTAGCTGTTTCATTCCCGGGGTTAGCATTTGTATCGCTTGGTAAACTTCCCGGTTTTCTTTCACCTATTAACCTTGCTAGGTTACTCACTTCTTGTTCCAGATTTTGAATAGAAGCTTGTTGATTTCTAAATGCTTGAGCATTTTGTTCATTGGTTTGTTTTTGAGATGTGAAAAACTGTGTTTGAGTTTCAACTAGCTTCGTCATCATATCTTCTAAATTCGGCTTTTTATCATCGGTTTGTTGTGGTGGTTTGTTTTGAAAATTTGGTCTTTGCTGATTGTAAGTATTATTGGATACTTGTTGATTGCTAGGACCTTGTTGGTTGTTGTATGGAATATTTCGGTTATAATTCTGGTTTTGATTGTAAATCGGTCTTGGCGGTTGATAATTATTCTGATAATTATTTCCAGGCCTTTGGTTTATGTATGAAATATTCTCTCTTTGTTCCATTGTTAATTCAATACTGAGACAATCTTTTGTCAAATGTGGTCCTCCACACTGCTCACAACTAATTCGTATTGAGTGAATATCTTTAGTCATCTTTTCCATTCGTCTCTCCACAGCATCTATCTTTGCGGAAATGGAATCTAAGTCATGGCTAGAATCGGCTCTAGCTGCTTTAGATGATCTAATGATATCTTTTTCTTGGTGCCACTCATGTGAGTGGGAAGCAGTGTTATCAATAATTTTGTAAGCATCAGTTTCGGTTTTCTTCATAATAGAACCACCAGCTGCTATATCTATGTCTTTCCTTGTAGTGATGTCGCATCCTTGGTAGAATATTTGTACTATTTGACAGGTGTCTAAACCATGTTGCGGACATCCTCTTAACAACTTTCCATATCTTGTCCACGCCTCATATAGAGTTTCATTTGGTTTTTGTGTGAACGTAACAATTTCTGCTTGAAGTCTTACGGCTTTAGATGCAGGAAAGAATTGTTTAAGAAATTTGTCAATTAAAACATCCCATGTATCGATCGCCCCTTCAGGTAACGATTCCAACCAATCTTTGGCTTCTCCCTTTAAAGTCCAGGGAAATAACATGAGATATATCTGTTCATCCTCCACTTCTCGTATTTTAAATAGTGTGCAGATCCTATTAAAGGTACGTAGATGTTCATTTGGATCTTCCTTCGGCGCACCACTAAATTGGCATTGATTAGTCACCATGTGTAGAATTTGTCCTTTGATTTCATAATCTGGCGCATTAATGTCTGGATGAGTAATTGCGTGACCTTGACCAGTGCGTTTAGCTCTCATTCGGTCTTCCATACTTAAAGGTTCCAGATTCTCCATAATTGAATTTGTTGAATCGGTATCACTAGATGATTCTGATTTAATAGTTCGTTCCTCAACAATCTCTGTTTGAATGATTGGTGGTTCCGGAGGAAAGTTTAGTGGTTCAGGATCTACGAACCGTTCCTGAATATTCTCTGGATTCTCAATTGTGAGGTTGGGTTCAAAAAATGGATTATCGGAAATTTGAACTGAAGTACTTGGTTGACTGGATGACGATTCTAAAGAAAAATCAACGGCGGTTATATTTGTTAAACGATGTCTTGATCGAGTTACAGGTGGTGAACGTACAAAAGGTGGTGAACGTCTTGCTCGGTGCATTCACTGAATATCCTATTAGTTTTTTTAAAAAAGGAAAGAAAAATTATAATAAGTTATCCAATCAATAGACTTTTCTGATTTTGCCCACATTTCGAATAGCCAAAAGATGCAGCAGAGGGGCAGGATTCGTTTGGTCTCAATATAATTGAGGACTGTTTGGCTCCAATAACCCAGTCCACGTACAAATCCAACTATTACTACGAACCAGAAAATTTTGATGTCTATTAATTTAACCACTTAAAATAAATTTTCGTAATTTTAAGAAATTTAGATAAGAAGTAGAAAAAATTCTATGTCCTAAAACTAGAATAGCGAGAAATAAGAAAGAAAAAGAGTTCGTCGCAAAAGGTCGAAAAAAAAAAATGGTTGAAAAATAAAAGGTGACGGAAAAATAAAAGAAACTTATAAAAACTTAAAAATACTTGACTAACCTAACCTTATTACTACAACTAACTTAAAATTATAATCGCAAATTGAGATTACTAATTGGAATGATAATTGGTACATAGTAAAAGGTCTAAAAATATTAAAGCTTACAAGGAAAAACTAAATCCCAAATGGAAATAACTTAAAAAGAAACTAAAACTTAAAAAGGCGTCGCAAAATTCTGAAGTACCTAAATCTTAGTCTAAAGAAAAAGCACTTAAGGAATTCTACGGCAAAGCCTAAAAATATAGGAGTAAAAATGACTATGGCAAAAACTAAGTTTAAAATTAAATATGAGCTAAAAATACAAATATTACGCTACAACGATTAAAAATGGACAAAATATAAAAATATACAAAAAGTTGTAAAAAGTACAATTTTTATAAAAATATTATTTTTATATTATTTATTTTATTAAACTATTAATTTTACAATTTTAATAAAACTAATTAAACAAAATACATAAATTAAATAAAAAGTAAAAATAAAAATAAAACTAATAATAATAATAATAATAATTAGGTTTAAATAATAATAATAATTAAAAATAACCCGTAATTAATGCAGATTTAGGGTTTTTGTCCGTGTGTCAGATGGTCTCCGCGAGTCGCGGCATTTATTGCATCAAACCCCGCGAGTCGCGGGGTTCAGAATTTCAGTTGACAGCTTTCAATTTTTACGCGTTTTTCTTTATTTTATTTTTTTATTTTATGTTTTCTGTTTTTTAAATAAATAAAAGATTTTAAAATAAAACTTATATTTTTATAAACTAAAATAGAAATAAAGAAACTTATAAAACTTAAATATTTAATAAAATCTTAAAAATACTTATATTTTTGTTTTTCTTTTTATATTTTTTAAAACGTATTTTTACAAAAACGAATTTTAATAAAAGTTAACTAAAAAATTTTTTTTTTTTTTTTTTATATTAGCGTTGTGCTTCCGGCTTTTAAGATATATCCCCGGCAGCGGCGCCAAAAAATACTTGATGTTCTGCGAGGTGTATATAAAATAGTTTATATTTTACTAGGAAAAACTATTAAATACGATACAATTTTACACAAGATATTTATTTATTTATAGAATGGATATACTTAAACCTTGCTACAACACTTATAGGCAGTGTACCTAATCGTACAGTAGTGTAGTTTTTAGTAAGTCCGGTTCGTTCCACAGGGAAATCTTTAAACAAAGCTCAACGCTATATTAGTTTACTTTTATAAAAATACAAATATATATATAAGTAATATTATTATTATAAAGGGGGGTTTTTACCGTTTAATGACCGGTTTGTCGATTTTAAGACTTTAGTCGCAGTTAAAACCTAATGTAAAATATAAAATAAATACAAGATTTAAATTAAAGCGTAAAGTAAATAACGATTATGAAATTGCGAATAATAAAAGTGCGATAAAATAAAATTGCGATAATTAAAAAGTACGATAATTAAAAGTGCGATTAAATAACAATAAATAAAAGTGCGATAATTAGAAGTGCAATTAAATATAAAATAAAGGAAATTAAATATGAAATAAAAGAATTATGCTTATTTAAACTTCCGTAATCATGATGTTTGACGTGTTGATTTTAGTTTTATGCCCATGGGTTAATTGTCCTTTGTCCTGGATTATTTAATATGTCCGTCTGGTTTTTGTCCATAACAGTCCATCAGTCATAAATATAAAGTGCGAGTGTCCTCAACAAATTATTCTTATACCCGAAGTTAAATATTCCAACTAATTGGGGATTCGAATTGTTACAAGGTTTTAATACTTTGTTTAATGAATACACCAGGTTATCGACTGCGTGTAAACCAAGGTTTTACTACTTTGTTAACAATTACACCAATTACCCTTGAATGTAATTTCACCCCTGTTTTAATTATTCTAGTGGCTATTAATCCATTCCCGTGTCCGGTTAAATGAACGATTATTCGTACATATAAATACCCCGCCCATCGTGTCCGATCGAGTGTATATGGTAATTTATAGGGACGCCCAATTGTAAATCTTTATATTAACATTAACAAACTTTCATTTAGTTAAACAAATATAAAGCCCATTAATAGCCCATAGTCTAATTTCCACAAGTGTCGTTCTTTTGTCCAAACCCCAATTATGGTACAAAGCCCAATTACCCAATTTTAGTAATTAGCCCAACATCATGATTACTTCGTTTTAAATAAACATAATAATAACTTAGCTACGAGACATTAATGTAAAAAGGTTGAACATAACTTACAATGATTAAAAATAGCGTAGCGTTACACGGACAGAATTTCGACTTACACCCTTACAACATTCACTAACATACCCTTATTATTAGAATTAAAATTAAAATTAAAATATAAATTATATATATATATAAGTTTTACGTATGAATGAGGAAGAAAAGATGATATTTTTGATCAGAATTCGGTTGGCTTTATAGCCAGAGTTGATTTTTGGGGCTCCGCGACTCGCGGCAAAATCCCCTTCAAACTCCGCGAGTCGCGGAGATAGTATTTACAGCTCAGTCCTTGGAGTTTTCTCTGCCGACGGTTTTTTTATATATAAATATAATATATATATAATTAATATAATTAATTATATATTATATTATATTTATATACATAGTTAACTTGTAATTTTTAGTCCGTTGCGTCGAGCGTTAAGAGTTGACTCTGGTCCCGGTTCCGGATTTTCGAACGTCCTTGCGTACAATTTTATATTTTGTACTTTGCGTTTTGAATCTTGTACTCTTGTAATTTCGAGACGTTTCTTATCAATAATTGGAACCTTTTTGATTGTCTTTTGTACTTTTGAGCTTTTTGGTCGTTTGCGTCTTCAATTCGTCGAATCTGTCTTTTGTCTTCACCTTTTATTATTTAAACGAATATCACTTGTAAATAGAACAATTGCAACTAAAAGCTTGTCTTTCTTGAGGAATAATGCTATGAAATATATGTTCGTTTTTAGCATTATCAACTACCTTCACTTATTCCTTGACTAGATTGACTACTTGCTCGTCAATCGAATCTAAGAACATCTTCCTAACATCCTCAAGGAAGGTCGTGTGATGCCTTTTCAAAATGGCCTCAACCTTGGCCGTAAACTCGGCGTCCTCACTCGTGCCTCCTTCATTGGTATCATGTCCATTTCGCATCTTCATACTATAAAACGAAAATAAGTTAAACAATGAAACGAAAGGATAAGACATAATATTCATATACACCTCACCGCCCTATCTTACTCAACAATCGTCGTACATCGCTTGTTTGATACGATTTGAACCCGTAACAATGGTAGCTAATCATTGTTACGCGAGCACGTCGCATTAACTTGCTAGTACAACTTCTTTCTCGCTTGATAGTTGCAAACCCAACACAAAACAATTAGCGCAAAGTTAGTTCACCTAAACCTAGACACTAACCAATCCCGGTCCGACCCGTCTCCTACACGTCCCGCATAAAACGTATACACAATAAAGTCTAAGTCTAGGCACCTATCTCAAGTCGCCTAAATCCCTTAGACCATGCTCTGATACCACTTGTAATGACCCATACCTCGTTATACCAAAAAAACGACCAAAAAAAAAAATTCTGGACCAGTACATCTGGACGGCGTCCAGTATTGAAGGCCAGGACGACGTCTAAGCAATTTGGACTCCAAATGAACTGCAACTTTCTGATATGTTTTCAATTTTCACGCGAGCGAAAAACCCCCTTCTCGACACTTTTAAACGAAACAACTTCCGCAACATGATAACATAATTAAAACTAAGAAGTTTTCACAATAAAACCAAGTTTAACAACATCGGGCCCACATCGGCCATTTTACGAATTCCGTTCAAAAATACAAGTTTAGACCATAAGAGTTTAATATCCAAACGACACTAGAGCATGGTGTTTGGGGGTTAAAATACCCAATTCTCAGTCAAACTTCCAAAAGCTAATCACCCAAAAGCGTCCCCTATCAAAATAAAGCGGAAGGCCACTATTCCAAACGAATACCCTTTCCCTTGTCCACGCCGGACCTAAAAAGAGTAAACAACGAGAGGGTAAGCAATGCTTAGTGAATGTAATAATTATACATATACATATATAACTCACTTACATGCAATCACTTATACCATTTCTGCATACATACTAGCAATATAATTAGCATACCATCATAAAGTATAACGCTAAATCTCCAATAACACAAGCTAGTATAACAATAGCATATAACACGAGAAACATAATATGCTACACTACAATACGCAAACATTGATGTTCGCAACATCCATTAGTATTCAAATTCCAAGGCTAGCCCCTACGAATGGTATCGTCAACATCGAACTTAAACTCCATCTGTCCCAATTAATGTGGTATCGTCAACATCGACCTTAAAACCCACATATGAGGTATCGTCAACATCGAACTTTGACCCCTCATCAAATCACTACAATAGTGGTATGGCATCATCAACATCGAAATTTAACTCCATACATGAGGTATCGTCAACACCGAACTTTAAACCCTCATCCAACAAACAATAGTAGTATGGCGTCGTCAACATCGAACTTCAAATCCATACATGAGGTATCGTCAACATCAAACTTTAAACCCTCATCCAGCAAACAATAGTGGTATGGCACCATCAACATCGAACTTTAAATCCATACCCCACAAGCAAATAAATCATATACATACATATATAATTATTCCACTCACCTTAACGCTTCGGTGACGGTTTTATACTTCCGCAAGCTTCAAAGCAAAGTACCTAATACATTAAGTACTCAATCAACACAAAAACTAGTTGGACTAAACACCAACAATACACTCTTGTGCATTTAATGACTTAAATGCATTAAATGACCCATTTATGCCAAAATCATCCATTTAAGGTCAAGACCATCAATAATCACTAAAAACGAGTGGTTAAGGTCCCACAACACTAAATAATGTAACATTGGGGTATTTCATACCCATCTTTACTAACTAGGTCAATCATTAACCATTTGACCATTTTAAAGTCAACACACCCATTTCGGGTCATCCACTAACCCAAATAACACCCATCTACTAAATCTCTAGATGTGCTAGTAATTAACTAGCCCATTAAGACTCTTAACCACCAATTAACACCTTGAAACTCTAGGTTAGTTACTATTGAGTCCTCATGACTCAATCTTACCCAAGAACACCCAAAATCACCAAATATGGGTTTTATGTTCACCATTTAATCAAACTCTAACCCTTATATAAATCAAAGTAAGGAAATCAAAGTTAGAACATACCAATACAACCAAAACGTAGCTAGGAACTAGATGAACAACTTTAAAACTCGCCTTTGACCCAAAACAACCTTCTTCCTCCTTGATTTAAGCTCTCTCACTCTAGAAACCTTCTCTCTCTCTAGAATTAAAGTGGATAGGAAGTGGTGGTTGAAAATGGAGTAATGGCACTCCATGAACTGATCTAGTATCCTTAAACTCGTCCCATAAGTGAAATTACCAAAAAGCCCTTTTTAAAAGATCTTAAAACAACAGCTGGCCCGTCAGGCCCTTTGGACGGCGTCCAATCATTCAATGTTGGACGGCATCCTAATAGTTTGGACGGCGTCCCAACTAACTGGAAACTGGGTCTTACAGATGCGTCTCTGTGCATACTAACGAGGGGTGGCCCAAAAATGCTGTTGGTCAGATCCTCAAACCCCGTGTTCTGCTACCATGGTGGAGAAGGAATAACCATGTACTGTGTGTACTGATGCTGAGGAGGAGGTGGTGGTGGACACTGATAACTGGTCCCGACATCGCTGGGGTCTCTGTGGGAAATGATCAAAGGATGGTGACACGGATATGGTGGAACGTTAAGCTGCCTTCCTGCATAATGCGTGAAGTGCTGAAGGTTCTGGAGCATGGCAGACTCAGCAAACTACCTATCTGGCCCAGGCATGTCTCCCATATGATAATGATACGGCTCTTAGTATGGTGAGCCCCCCGGTGTACTGTGAATGTCTCTGTGTATTACCGTCGGTGGGCTTACCTTGTGAAATGGGATCATCCTCATCCCTTGGTTCCTGCGAACCACGAGCTCTCCTCCTACTATCCCTAGTCCTGGGATCAGGCATAAAACCTCTAACCACTACATTAGGCACAGTCCGGTCAACTGAACCTGCAAATGTTGAGTTAGCCCAAACTATCAACTGCTGATCCCGTATCCGAATGAACTGCCAATTGTGTAGTAGTTTGTACCCAATCTCCTTCGACTCAGTTTCTCTCCTATAACCCATTGCTTCTATACTGCCCAAGATGTGTATCCGCTTAAGTAATCTTGTGACAACAGCCCCTAGAACTGGCTTAACCGTGCGTGGTGCAAGTTTCTCAATAGTAAATGCCTGAGCCAATAGGTATGCAACCTGCATGTTCAGGTTCTGGAACATGGAGTGCATATGTTGCATGTCGGCAATGGTGACGACTCCGCTATGCTGGGTCTTCGAGAGGAGTATCTTTGCCAAGAGGTGATGAAGGATTCGGTGAACTCGGTTGATGAAAGTGGAGGCCTTTTTCCCTGACCTTCAGGCTGCTTGATCAGTGGTGTAGGTTTGCCAGAAAACCTGATGATCGACTGACAGATCTAAAGTATTGTACCCTCGCTTAAATATCGGGTGGTACAGTTCCAGATGCTGGACGAACTGTGCAAGAATAAGATGATGAGTGACGTTTTGATGGCAGAAGTTTATACAATCACGGTTGTTATACTCATCTGGATAAACATTTGCATCAAACTCCCATGTAGCCATAAACTCTGCAAACGATTCCTGATACATGCGCTCATTTATCTCAAACAGTTTTAACCATGCGCTATGTGTATTCCCATTTGTTCGAAAACTTAACAGATTCTTCAACTCTTCTGCCTACACGCATTGCTCCATTATCTCCCAATTAGTGTACTTGTTGTGTCGCTTCCGTCTATTTATCCAATTTCTCATAAATGGCTCATATATTCCTGGGTTATCTTGCCCGTGGATGGAATGGGGTAACTCATACTCATCGGGAAGCTGATTTTGATGTGCCATCTGCAATAATCAAGCAATGTAGGTTATGTTCCAAAAAAATACAAGACTAAGATACGAAAAGTGTCCAATTTTTTGAAAAAAATTCAAAATGAGGGCTTTAGAAATGGCACTTTCCATATCACTGTTATTAACAATTATAGCCAAAATTATCGCAAACAATATCTAAATCATTTATAAACAAATTTCAAGCGAAATTCAAAGCGACCTGTAATTGCAATAAATAATGCTTAAATATAATAATTATAGTTAGTTAATCGTAATAAGTGTTTTATTCAAAGTATGATGATTTTTAAGCATACAATGATCATAATGATCATTTTAAATTACCTTAAATATTTTAAAACATCAAACTCTTCCTATAATGCCTTCAATTCACGATTTAAAATCATTTTTATCGAAAAATATTCATTTTAACCAAAACGTACATAATAAGACAAAAAAATTGAAGACTAGGTTCTAAATTTGTTTTTTAAGTCAATGATATCCTAATTTTATCTAGTTTTCAAGTTATCCTAAGTTTTAAAAACGCTTTAACATTAGGAAAAATCGAAAGCCTAATTAGTACATTTTCATGAAAATTGCAACTTTCAACCAAATGATCCTAAATGGTTCCAAACTTATTCCTAAGTGTTTTAGGTGAATCACTAACCTAAATGAGCTAGCAAAACATTATAATTCCAAAAATTTCATCAGTTTCTATCCTAGAACACGAATTCACGAATCGTAGCCCCAAAGTGAACAAAAATGCCTCAATCGAACCAAAAAACTAGCACATAACAATCACATTGTCTAACTAAGCATGCAAAGGATCAAAACTAAGCATAAAACACAAATTTTTTCAAAAGTTAAAAATTTAACCCTAAGCAAAAATTCGATTTTTAACCGTGAAAATGTACCTTACTCGCGAAATTGACAACGTACATGAGTTTAGGAGGCACGAGAGACTTAGATTGGAGCTTTGAATCGTCAAAATGGGTTGAAAAATGATGATGGTGGTGGTGGTGTCGAGTTCGGCCGAAGAGAGGAGAGGGAAAGGAGAGAGAAGAAAAAAGGAAGAAAGAAAAGAGGAAGAAGGAGGAAAGAAAAGGAAAAGAAAAAGAAAAATAGGCCCGTTTGGCGCACGGGCTTATTTCCTCGGCCCGACTCGCGATTTTTTTATATTTTAAATTTTTAAATTTTGACACTAAGTTTATAACATATTTATAAAATTTTGCTTCGGATTTTAATCCAGTTATTTTTATGAATTAATCTAAAATTTAAAAGAAAAACGGACAGAGTAAAATAAAAATTCTTATTTTATTAATAACACAAATTACACATGTTCCACAACTAAATTCCAGAAATGACGTGAAAAGAAAGATAAGTTTAAAGCTTCTTTGACCATCTACAGTAAATCAGCGGAGTGTACTGAGAATATTTCAAAATCACTTAGCATTTTACGTTCACGCTTTTATAAATCCCCAATGACTTTCATTAATTTAACCAAAGCCCTTCTAACTTTCTTAGTGTTCGAAATTCTATCCCTTGGTCCAGTATCCCGATAATTAACTTCGAAAAAAAGTTTTGACACCGTGTCTTGAAATAAAAGATCTTCTGCGGAGTCAAGATCACCGATAGTAAATTTAAAGTTTCCAGATATTTCTCATATGACCTTTCTTTGCGGGGTTGTAAATGGAAATTTTGACGTAGTGAGGATTTGCACGAGTTCAGAATATATTTCCTTTCTTTTTACGAAGAAATTCTGATGTATTCTTTCCTCAGTTGAATTCGGAAAAACTTCGATTAATCTTTTAATGAGAAATGATGCTGGATCAAAGTAGAAGAAATCTCGATCTCCATATTTTGAAATAGGGTTAGGTTTTTTGCTTTCAATCTAAAATTCTAATTTAGAAATCATTGCGGCGATATAACGGTTGATATGAATTTGAGAAAACTCCTTATCATCGATATGAGGTAGAAAACTGACAAATGACTCTAAATCAAATTTGAGGTTGATTCCTGCATCCTGATACTTGACAAAAATATCTTCCCCACATTTTTTTAACAGTTTGTGAAGAGAACAAATAAGATTACGCAGCTCTTTAAATAGGTTTAATTGAAACTTTGAAAACGGGAAATCTGAGGAATAGAGGTGCCTAACAAATTCTCTATAGACGTCTAACCTTCTGCTAGGATTTAACATATTTCCAGTAAACTGAGGATCTGAGTTATCAACGTGTCGTTTCTCTTTTGGAATGTATTCAAACAAGTCGGGATATTTAAAAATAGTTGGGTATTCTTCCTGCATTTCATCTTCCATAATGAGGAGTTCATTAAGACTGAGTCTCCCTTTTGGATAGTGAAGACGGTCGAATCCTGGTTTATTTGAGTAAAACTTATCTAAAAGCAATGAAATCTCTAAGTCGGATGAAGTTATCCTGCTTCTTGGGTACAAGGATCAAGAAGTAGTTCTTGCCGAGATTCATCAGGGTTTAGACTCATTTCATTTTATATTTATAAAGAAAAACTTCTCCGTTTTCCGAAGTTGTGAGAGAGCAACTACCTTTCGCACTTTCTTCATAATCAGTTAAGTTTGAACTGGAATCTACAGAAATTAATACCATAATTAATATTTTATTTTTGTGGTTTTATAAAGGGTTTACTATAATGGAGACTTCAAATCCTATACCGACAAACTCTCTGCTTATTAAGCATGTGTGTTTCTTATCAATTTGTCTTTGAAACAAATGGCCAAATCGACAACAGAGAGGCAGGATCCTTTTGGGTTCAATATAATTGGAGACTGTTCGGAAAATCCAACAACCAAGTCCGTGTATAATTGTCTTTCTTAGACACCACTCAAGAATCTCAGATATCTTGACATAATCAATGATTATCTTAACAAACAGAAAATTCGATCTCGGCAATGGCGCCAAAAACTTACACCTCTCTTGATATGACTAAAATGGACGGTTTTATTTATGCGGTGTCGCTAGGTCTCAAAACGTCAGAATCAGTTACCAAAAGGGAGTAATGGTTTTAATATTTATATTTAGCTGGGTTTTTCAGCTATATTTCACCTACATGTCTTCCTTTTAACGAGTAAGTGATAAGTATAACTTAGATTCGTATTTTTGTATATTTGTTCAGTAATGTGGGACAAAAGTGCCAAAATAGTTAACTCTAGCGACAAGTGGTGATAGATTGAACTTAACTAAGGTAATAAAAACTATAAAGATAAAAGGGATAGGTATGAAGAATAAGGTACTGATGGAGAACTGTTAAAAGAGTTTAACTTCCTAGAATGAACACTAAACCTCAATCAATCGGGTTAAGAACCTAATCAATTTGTCACTAAGAGTTTAGGCTTTGAAGATTCTGGCTAAGAAGGATATCCCTACTCCCAACGTTAACCTTAAAGGGTTTAAACGACCTTATGGATAGAATCCTAGGTACATGAATAAAGTGAATATCCCTAAAGGGAAGTTTCAGCTTTTCTTAATCCTAGTTGGTTTAACTACATTAACATTCCTCCACTTAATACTAAGTTATGCATTAACATTAAAAGATGTGCAATCTTAGATATCCTAAGGTACTGTTAATTGGGTTAAGGGTCTCTCCTTTGCGATCACTTACTCAACCTCGGATCATCTTACAACATCTCAAGAACCTTGCTTCTAACGCGAATTTTGGTAAGCCAGTGTTCACTAAACTCTATATTGCCTACTCTAATCACAACCTAAATGGGCAGCTCTTCTTTGACGGATAAACGATTAACCGTACGTAGGTATTATATCCCTATTATGACGTTAAGCACACATAACTACTTACCTTGTATCCTAGGGTTGATTAGGTCATAATACTAGGTTATAGCCACGTGAGTAAATGGAAAAGGTGGTCCATAAATTAGACTTCTAAACCGTCAAGGTTTCAGCATAACAATAGCATAAGTTTCATATAAGATATTCAACATGTAATAAACATTTATAACGGATAGACAAGCATGCAAGATGAAAGCAACTTTAAGTAACAAAGTAACTTTATTAGATTAAGGAAGGCGTTCACCATTTACAAACGAGATCTGGACCATTACAAGTCTGACATCCTCTAGACCGCTCCTAGTACTTAATTTCCCACTCGGAGGTGAGAAGGCCTTGCAAGCTTCTAGTGAGAGTGTGTATTGTAGTGAGAAAGTGTGAAGAGGTGTGTGTAAAATGGATTACAAGTGCCTTTTAAGTAAGCTTGAATTTTGCTATCATACGGCTGGCAGGTCGTATGGCAAGCCGTATGACCTGCCCGTATGGCTTGGCAAACCGTTTAGCCTCGCCGTATGCATTGCAAGCCATTTCCGATGTGGCAGCCCGGATGGCAAGCCCAGATGGCAAGCCTGATTTGTTGTTTTTGCTGGATTGTTTTGCTTGTTCCTTGGATCGTAACTTGGTTTTCGGGGTCGTAACTTGTCTTTCACCGTTTTCGCTCTAGATTCTTCGTTTTAGCTCCGATTCTCCTGATTCTTTTTGCATCGCCTTTGTAATTACTAAATCTACAAAATCAACCGACAAAGTGATTATTTTTCCAATAGAGTTTGGAACTTTATTATTTTTTGGCCCTAATATCGAGGTAAAAACGTGACTTTTTAGCCGATATAAAAAAGAATGGGTTATTTCTAGCCAAACATGTACCGGGATACATATGATCTAATTGTGAACTGTGAAGCATGTCAAATACACCTCCCCTTAACAAGTCTCCTCGGCGTAACATGATGCCAATACATGCTGCTTGGCCATTCTGCAAATGGGGAATCGACATGGTCGGTCCATTCCCAAAGGGTGTCGGAAATGTTAAATTCTTAGTCATTGCAATCGACTACTTCACGAAATAGATCAAAGCAAAACCATTAAGCACGATTACCGGAAGGAAGATCCTAACCTTCGTGAGGGAGGACCTCATTTGCGGCTTCGACGCGAAATAGTCAGTGACAACGACACACAATTTGCACATAACCCATTTAAGGATTGGTGCATAGACATGGACATTCAATAATCATTCACCTCCGTGGCATACCCACAGGCCAACAGACGGGTTGAGGTCACCAACAGGGACATTGTTGTCGGAATAAAAGTAAGACTAGGTAAACATCGGCAGGGATGGGTAGACGAACTCCAATACATACTATGGGCACATCGGACAACACCGAAAGAAAGTACGAACGAAACCCCGTTCAGCCTGGTATATGGCACCGAGGCGTTATCCCGGCTAAGATAGTTGTCCCGACTACACGTATTACAGAATTCGATGAACACCAAAACGACGAATCATTACAAGAAAATCTAGACGCCCTTTAAGAACGACGGACAATCGCACTTATCCGACAGGCCGAGAAGAAACAAAAAATTGCAAATCACTATAATAAGAAATTCAAACCACTGGACTATCAGCTACACGACCTAGTATTACGAAGCTAGCCGGCAACAAGATGCAGGAAAACTGGGTCCATGCTGCGAGGGACCATACAGAATTGTCGGCATAACCGACTACGGCGCATACCACCTAGAAACCCCAGATGGAATCCCGTTACGAAGCCCTTGGCACGCCTTCCATATAAAGAAATACCATGTGTAATTTACTTGCAACCGGGAGGACTGATAACCCACCCGGATAACAGAAATACCACACAATTATGTACCAAAATTGTTTCTAAGTATGAGTTCTCAATATAATTTCAATTTATATTCTTGTACTACGTAATGACTCTGAATATGACACAAATACAATCATAAGTCTTTTGGCATATTTCAGACCTACCGCCAGAAGAAATGCCTTCTAGCTTTCGTTGGTAGGAGGATTTCTCTCGAAAAACCATTTCGGATAATGAGAGCATCCGACCAAATCATTGATGGTCCGGTTTTACCGTATAAACATCTCGACCATACTCAGGTGTAGTCTAGATATCTACGTTACTGTCATGACATGATGCACAACTCAAAAACGAATAAACTAGTTTATATACGAGACCCAACAAAATGTAAAGACATTACATTACCACAAACAAAACAAAAACAAACGAGTGCATAACTCTACGGTTGAAAATTTATAATGTCTTCCACGTATGAATTCTCATCCCTACAACCCCTATCTAAATCAACAACACTAAACTGACCAAGCGCTTCATGCGCCTGCTGGAAGTCATCAACACAGGAAACGCCTATCCTATTCATCATTCTCTCGGCAGCATTAACAGCCGGCAGGAAACGGTGCACCCGTTTCAACACCTCAAAGGTGGTCAACTTCTTAATAGCTTCAATAAATGCCTCAAACGGCTGATGTACAAGGGAAGACTTCAATAAACGAGCAAACAACACGGGTATACCAAATTGCAGGCGGGTAAGGTTGCCCAAAGTCGCTGACACTCGCTCCGAAAGCTTTTTATTATCATCCGAGAGGTAGGTAACAACCTCCCTTTCCCGGTTCAATGCCGTCTTCGAAGCCTCCAACTCTGCCCAGGAAGTCTCCAACTCTGCCCGGGAAACCCTCAAGGCCTCTTTCGCCGACGCAAGCTCCCTCTCCAGCCAGGCATTTTCACCCGAAAATTCCGCAATACGCCGGTTGTCGTTCTCAAATAGTACACAGTGTTCATGAATGCATTGGGCGTCAGCCTCACTCTGGTCTAACTCGTCCGCCGCAAGATGGTAGGCAAAACGACAATTTGGGAGCGTACATGACGCTCCTGTACCGGAGAGAGAGAGAGAGAGAATCTAACGCCGTTTTGAGAGCGGGAAATGCCATCACCTCTAAGTATTCCTTGAAAACCGGATAGTCTGAAGCAGCACAATGAAGGAAATCGTGAAATGGCTCAGTATCACAATGGGGCAAAACATAAACATTCTCCCCAATCGTTGTTGTTATCCGGGGCTGGGGTTCCGTTGACTCCACGGCAGGTTCCTTGCTGGGACGATGCCTCTGCAGCGTCTCTCTTTCTACAGTCGGCTCTTCCTCTACCACCGGCTCTTCCTCAACAATCAGCTCCTCCCGAGTAATAGCTCCCTCCAGCAACCGCGTCACGGGAACGGACACACGTGTTTCCTCGGTACCCACAGCGGCGCGACCTACATAGAGAACATAATCAGTATGCAATATTTGAACAACCACAAGCCGACAAAAACATGTCAAAAACATACGTTCAATTGCAGCAACAGGCTCAATTCGATGCCTAGTACGACGAATTAACCCGCCATTCGAGGACTCCGAGTCATCGGGAGACGGAACCCGACGTCGGCTGGTGGATGCCGGAGCTACTCCCTCTATCATTTTATCTGTAAAAACCATTTCGTCCAGGCTAGCTGACCGAAGGACCTCCGACACGGTCAATTCTACATAAATTTGACTCATCATTTCAATCCATCTTGACGAAAAATACGGAAGAACTATGTAAACAAATACCTCTTCCGCCTCGGCGAGCAACAGGCATCATGTCAGACCGGTTCCAATTATTGCTAACGTTGTCCATCACCAACATATGCTCATTATATGTCCTTTGCGGAATCTTCAGCCCCCGCAATTGGTCAACGTCTCGCTAGCCAGCTCCGGTAGCCGTTAAGGACGTTGCGCGGCAACAGTCCTAAACACATAGGCTTGAGCATCCCTCATTGGGAAATCAGAACGATTTTCAAAAACAAACGTCCGCACCCAGTCATCTGTGATCACCGACGGTTCACCAAGAAACTCGACCTCATCTGTGAAAGTATACCACCCATTGCGGTACGCAGTCAAGCGAAATATACTCCTAAAAATCTTCAAATCCAACGCCATCCCCAAGCTATTAAAATACATTTCGAATAACACAATGGAACGAACGGCATTTGGATGCATACGTCCAACGCTGAGACAATAAAAATTAAGCACCTTCATAAAAAAACGTCGTGAAAGGATACCTAAGATTTGAAACCTCAAAAGGTCTCAAATAGATAGCACACATATTCGAAGGAGGACCACAAGCACGTTGCTGAGATCTGGGTATCATCAGTTGCAAATCTCGCAAACGAGGGCATAAGAAGTAGATTCTGTTAAGATATGCCTTATCAACGTTGATAGAAGCGCGTAACACGTCATGAAGAGGATTAGCAGGTCTGGGAGGCATGATGTATGAATAAAGAAATAACGAAAAAGACGATGGAAGATTCACTCGAACAAAATAAGAAAAGCACTTTTTCTCTTTTATAAAAGAAAGAAGTATTGAAACAAGAAAGATTTAAGTGAAGATCGATGGTCGTTTATAAAGACAAATATCTCATGTGGGCTCCACAAGACTCAAAAGTGCATTGAAATACGTGATGGACTTTACTATGATTAAGACAGAATCCAGCACGCATTAATTGCACGTCAAATCAGTCATGTGGGGTATATTCCTTTAAGTTTGGCAACGCAGCTGTCCCAGCTGACCTCACCAAACTGGGGGGACTTGATGATACGCATAATGATCTGTGATTATACGCATAATGATCCGTATCAAAACGACACATTATTGACAACGTTATGTCTGGAGCATAACCGGCGTGAACGATCCCGGTCAAAGAACCTCTCCCCGGCCCCACTTTAGTAATCCGACCAGAAGGTTATTTATGTGCACATCCTGAAAGAGGTGTCCCGGACAAAGGCTGGCCGTGACGATACATAAAACCCATCATACCCGGATAAGTGTGCAGGCCACCGGTATCACTTAGCCGGGTACAAAACATTGGGAGTTTATGAACCATGTTATCACGTAAAGGCCTACTGAACCAAGTACGTCGGGTATCCGACAATCTTTACAAAATCATTTACAAACCGGTTGCAATCATCACCGGTCAAGAGAATACCGTGAAGAAGCACTTAAAATAAACATCGGGTAAAATCCTTTGCCCAAACAAGAGCAAGACATTCATCCGTCACACCATAGACGGATTCGTCACATTCTAGCCATATCTCTCCAAGAAAAACACCAAGTCCCGGAACAGACACTTGGTCCCGGAACAGACACTCGGTCCCGGAACAACCACTTGGTCCCGGAACAAACACCTTGTCCCGGATCAAGCGGGTGATCCCGGAACGAACACTTAAATGGGCTGCACGCCACGTCATCCCATTTATAACTGTAACATTCTCGTGAAGATTGTTATAATCATGAAAGGGACATGTGTCACGTCAACATTCCCTCATAACATTTATAAATACACGAACATAATCATTCATTACACAACACTGCTTGCATTAATGTTACTCTGCCCAAATTTATAACTGTAACATTCTCCAGCTGCAAGTACAAATTCAATAGAGATTTCGGTCGATATCGGAGTTAATTCTCTATAAGATATTAACTTACTCGATCTCAATCGAGTAAGGTTAATCTTATCGATTGTTTTGCACCCTTGAAATCCAGATTTCAAATCGGGGTTTGCACCATTATTGAAGATAAATATTCAATCATTTCTTTTTCACTAATTTAGCACTCAAATCCAAAATATACTTCTTTTATTACGATTTTGGTTTGATCATTCACACAAACTTGAGTTTGCCAAGAAACAAAGTTCACATAAAGCAATTATTTGTATAAGCCTAACTTAATCTTGTAATTTCTTGAATGACGGATGCAATTAGTAACAAAAAGTACTTATTAACGCGTTTATATGCTTCCGATCACTTTCATATCGTAATTTCTTTTTGCTGTAATAAACATATAAACATTTGTTTATTATAAACGTTTTTTTTTTTTTTTTCAAAAGCAAGCTATATATAAAAACGAAAAAAACGAATACAACTAGATATATACGAGTATTTAATAAAAGTTAAACTTGCTACTCTCTCACTCTCAATTTAATTATTAATTATTAATTATTCTTTTTTGTTTGTCTTTATATATTTTCATAAAATATAAAAATAAAGTAATGATTTTTTTTGTACTCTTGATTTATAAGACAAATATGTAAAGTGAACAAAAGTACGGAGGGATGATATTTACGTACACAACAAATATATATTTATACACAATCGAGTCATCAAAACTTCTAGTAAAGCTGTAGGTTTCGTGTTTAATTCTTGACAATCTCTTTTTGAGTCCAATTAGAGATTTATAATGAAATATGTTGTACTTCCCCCGATTAGTTACTTTCCCATTGATCCTGCCCACCAAACCATAAACCCTAAACTCTAAACCGTTCGTGTTAAAAACTCAATCTAAATCCTAAATCTAAACCCTAAACCCTAAACCCTAAATTTCTAAACCCTAATATCTAAACCCTATAAACCCTAATATCTAAACCCTAATATCTAAACCCCAATAGCTAAAACCTCAATATACTCTCTAAAAACACGATAATTGTTATATATTACTTCTTCGAGCGTTTTCTCGCCAAAATAAAAACATTTATCACAAAGTGTCTCTACTAAATGTTCATATTTTCATCTCATCTATAATGTTCGTGAACAAAGTTTTTTCAAAAAACGAAAAAAAAGTTTTTGCTTCCTCCCGCTTTCCCCCGATTGGTTACTTCCCTTTTGATCCTACGCCTAAATAATAACATTCATCACGAAGTGTCTCTTCTAAATGTTCATATTTTCGTGTGATCTTGATGCCGGAGAAAAAAATTCCAAAAAAAACGAAAAAATTATTTTTTTTTGCTTCCCCCGTTTCCCCCCGATTGGTTACTTCTCCATTGATCCTGCCCCTATATATATATATATATATATATATATATATATATATATATATATATATATATATATATATATATAGTGGTAGGATCAAGAGGGAAGTAACCATTCGGGGGGAAGCGGGGGGAAGCAAAAACTTTTTTTTTTCGTTTTTTGTAAAAACTTTGTTCACAAACATTATAGATGAGATGAAAATATGAACATTTAGTAGAGACACTTTGTGATAAATGTTTTTATTTTGGCGGAAAAACGCTCGAAGAAGTAATATATAACAATTATCGTGTTTTTCGAGCGTATTTTGAGGTTTTAGCTATTGGGGTTTATATATTAGGGTTTAGATATTAGGGTTTATAGGGTTTAGATATTAGGGTTTAGAAATTTAGGGTTTAGGGTTTAGATTTAGGATTTAGATTGAGTTTTTAACACGAACGGTTTAGAGTTTAGGGTTTAGGGTTTAGGGTTTAGGGTTTGGTGTTTTGGGTTTATGGAATAAACCCAAAACACCAAACCCTAAACCCTAAACCCTAAACCCTAAACTCTAAATCGGGCTAAATTTTACTTCACAAAACATGAAAAAAAAACGTTCATGTTCTTCACGAACAATATTATCTTAAATGTTATTTTTTGTCGATCGTTTTCCCGCCTAAATAATAACATTCATCACGAAGTGTCTCTTCTAAATGTTTATATTTTCGTGTGATCTTGATGCCGGAAAAAAAAAATAAAAAAAAAAAACGGAAAAAAAAAAAAATTTTGCTTCTCCCACTTCCCCCGATTGGTTACTTCCCCATTGATCCTGCCCATATATATATATATATATATATATATATATATATATATATATATATATATATATATTGCTTAAATGCTTCATTTTCTACTATTTCCACACCTTGAATCTTTGTACTAATAGCTAGTAAAAACAAGAAAATATTTCTCCTGTAAATAGTAACCTCTTGCCTGGTAAAAACAAAATTTCATTTCCTATATATTCTTGCTCATTTTTTCACTGTAGGAACCACACAACCTCATTAATTTATCTCTCTAAAGAAAATCCTAATTCTTTCTCTAAAAACTACATCATGACAACTTCAATGGTGATGGATATCAACCTTGGTGAAAACAGTAATTCAAAGTCAACTGAGTTAACTCAGGAAAAAAAACAAACAAACTCAAAGGGGAATGGGGGTTGAACAGCTTGAACGCCTTCGGTTACAAGAAAGGTGGAAGAAAATGACTGAAATACCCTCGCTCCATTCACTCCCAATTCCGTCATTTAATCCTTCAGTTACCTTTACGACGTCGTCTTCCGTTAGCATCCCAAACGGCGCCTGTCAGTTCCGTCATGTTCCGTCTCATAATCCAGCGATTCTGTTTCCGAGTAACCGAATGTACTCACAGAGTCCGTTTTGTTTGGATCAGTTCGTGGATCCGTCTTCGATCGGGTCGAGTAACGGTGGATTCCGATCGGAGGTTACTTCAATTCCAAGCTACATAAAATGTGCTTCTGATGGATGCGGTGTTTGTCATGAGGTAAAATAAATCCATCGTTCATAAATATTTTTTTTACAATTTTTATAAAATATAAATTTATACGTTTGAATTGATTTGTTGTAACCAGAAAGAACGGATTAATGGTGGTGGAAGTAACGGATGTCAGCTGAATCAGTTTCGTAACGTCGTTGGAATCAACGCCGTTGATACGGGGCCTAGTATGAATACTCAATCCAACAGCAGGCCCACTCGCACAAAAAGGATCCCAGCCCGTTATCAAGATTAGTCCAATTCTTTGGGCCCAATTTACGTTGCAGTTTTCATTTGAAGTTGAATAAGGAATATGCACGTGTGTGGAATGAATATCAAAAAATTGTCCCAAGCTTCTTGTTCTCATCTTAGTTTCTTTGGAGTTAGCGGTCGACTCGAATAGACCGTAACAGCCATCGTTGAAATTGACGGCGGTAAATGTTATCGTTGCTCACCAGGACAAGTAGTATGTTGGAAAAAATAGAAATAATAATCTGATGAGTCAAAAGTGTTTTGCAGATTTTAGAGTCTGAAGGTTTAGAGTCTGAAGTTGCAGATTCTGATAAAGTCAACGTCTTGATTACTTGATGATTAAGCTATGGAAAATTCTGGAGATTTGTTTAAATATTAAGAAGATTGTGTTTTGATTCTGTGTTATCTCTAGAAGATAAACTTTGCATTGTTTAGAATATTTGTTAGTTTTAAGTTTATCTTTTCCTAAGTTTTAGTCAAGTAGTTTAGGAAACCAAATCTTCAAGATTTGGTTTAACTCTGTATAAATAGGGCTACGGTTTATCATTGTAAAGCACCCTTTTGCACGATTAACATTGTCTTTCTTATATCTTCATATCGTGTTCTCTCAATTATTGTTCTTATAATTCATATTTATTATTCAATTGAGAGTCTGGTGTTCATAGTTCAAATACTGTGAACTAATAACTGGTATCAGAGCGGGAAAGGTGTAAATCCAACTCGGTAATCTTTTAAAACGATCCATAATTTTCTTATCAGTACTATTACTACTCCAGATATGGCTGTAATTGAAAGGGATGGTGGGTCTAGCAAGTTTGAGGAAGATCTGAAAGCTGTTGAGATGATGGATAAGGACTCTACTTGCAATAAAGCTTCTGCCTATAAGGTACAAAACTTTGTGAATTATCTTGATAATGAAAAAGTGAGAATGTTTCAATACTTGTTGCTTGACTTTAAGTGGTGTTTAGAAGATATTGATAGGTTAAGAACACAAATTTTTGATCATAAAAACACCATCGAAAACAAAGATGCTGAAATTAAAGAGTTAAAAGAATGTGAGGCAGAACTTGTCACCTATAAAATGGCATACACAGAAGAAACAAAAAGGCTAAATACTGAATTAGGAAGATCAGTTAAAAGGTCAAAATATTATGAAACAATTTGTAAATCTTGGTGTGTGTCTTTCAAAAAGAATTCTGATGCTATTATCAAACAAATTCTAAATGATGTCAAAGCTATACGAGGTGAAAACTACATATTAGATAATAATGTGGAAGTTGATCCTATTGTATTCAAGCCTGACATTTTACCTAACACTTTTGTAAAATTTGATGGTGATAAAAAGATTTTAACTAATGCTTTTGTAAGATCATTAGATCATGTTGAACCCTCAGAGACTATAATACTTGAAAGCAGGAATCCACTAGAGTCTGAACTTTTGAAACCTTCAGACTCTAACAGTTTAGTCTCTCAAAGTGAAAGTGTATGTTCTGACCTAGAATCTGATACCCAATACTCAAGTAGCAAAAGTGATTCTGACTCATCCTCTGATAGTGACACTTGTCCAGATCCAAAAAGGTCAACTAAAAGAAGGTCAAAGTCAAAACAAGCTAAGACTATTCAAAAACTCAAAAGGAAAATTTCAAAACTCAATGAAAAAATCAAGAGTCAAGAAAAACCTTCAGTTAAAAGATCATCTTGTTTTCCTAAGGAAATTAAGAAGATATGGAAACCCAAAGTTTATGAAAATAAAAGTGTCTTACAATCTGTTAAGGACAAGTTGATTTGGATTGGAAACAAGGCTTTTGTTTGGAAAGTGAAGAGCACTCCAACTGAACCCACTGAAAAGTGGGTTCCCCTTAAAAACTAACCATTTTCTTTTGTCTTGTGTCTTGTGTAACAGGGTAACATGTGGTATTTGGATAGTGGTTGCTCAAGACACATGACTGGATGCAAAGAGCATCTTGTAGGGTTTGTTGAAGAGAAAGGTCCTTCTGTAAGATATGGTGATAATTCATTTGCAAAGACTATTGGTTATGGTACTGTTATAGCTGAAAGTGTTTCATTTAAGAAAGTTGCTTTAGTTGAAGGGTTGAAGCATAATCTGCTAAGTGTGAGTCAAATTGCTGATGAAGATTGTGAGATCAGATTAAGAAAGAAAGCTGGTATTATTTATGATCCTAAAGGAAGACCAACACTTGTAGCCTGGAGATTTCAAAATGTGTATATGCTGGATCTAGATTCTGTTGATGCTGAAATAGAAACATGTCTGTACTCTCAGACTGTCCCTGAACTTAATTGGCTTTGGCACAAAAGGCTTTCTCATCTTAATTTTAAAAACATCAATGAGCTTTTCAAAAAGAAGCTTGTTAGAGGTTTGCCTCAACAATCTTTCAAGAAAGATAAACCTTGTTCTGCTTGTATTATGGGTAAACAGACCAAAACAAAGTTTCCCTCAAAAACCCTAGCTACTATTAGTGATCCACTTCATATTCTACACATGGATCTGTTTGGTCCAATGAACACTAATAGTCTGGGTGGGAAAAGATATACTCTGATAATTGTTGATGAGTATTCTAGGTTTACTTGGGTTATTTTCTTAGCTGCAAAAAGTGATGCTCCTGAAGAAATCATCAATTTAATCAAGAGAGAGCAGGTTCAAAAAGGTGTTCTTGTTAAACAATTGAGGAGTGATCATGGCACTGAGTTCAAAAATGTTACACTAATTGACTTTTGTGAAGAGTCTGGAATTGGTCAAAATTTCTCTGCTGTTAGAACTCCACAACAAAATGGAGTTGCTGAAAGAAGAAATAGAACACTTATTGAAGCAGCCAGAACTATGCTATGCCAATCAAATGTTGCACTCAGATTCTGGGCAGAAGCTGTTAATACAGCTTGTTATACTCAAAACAGATCCTTGATTGTGAAGAAGCATGGCAAAACTCCTTATGAGTTATATCACAAAAAGGTGCCTACTATTCATTATTTTCATGTATTTGGGTGTAAGTGCTATATCTTGAATCAAAGGGATCAGCTTGATAAAATGAGGCCAAAGTCTGATGAAGGTATTTTTATGGGATACTCTTCTGTATCTAAAGCTTACAGAGTATTCAATCAGAGGAGAATGAAGATTGAAGAATCCATTAATGTTTCTTTTGATGAAAGTTCTTTAGAAATGGATCAGTCATTCAGGATTGAACTATCTGCACTTGGTGAATTGTCAAATTTGATTTTAGGAAATAGTGTTCAGACTCTGGATTCAGAGTCTGAGTCAGATGAACCAAATTTTTCTGGTTTGAGAAATGAAGTTGCAGATAATACTTTCACAGAAGAACCTCCTCAGGAAGATGAATCTGTTGTCAATCAAGAAATTGAACAGCCATCAAATACCACTTTGGATCTCATTGTTCCTATTAGAAAAGAAGAACCTCCACAGGAAGATGAACCTGTAGTCAATCAAGAAAGTGATCAGTCATCAAATACCACTTTGGATCTCACTGTTCCTACTAGGAAATCATCTAGAAATATAGTTCCTCCAAAGCATCTTAAGGACTATGTTGTGGTTCTTACTGGTTTGCCTAAACCTAGCTCTACTTCTCATACACCTGTGTCTGACTTTGCTATTGCAAACTACTGCTTATTTTCTTATTTTCTTTCACTAATTGAGCCCAAAGATGTATATGAAGCATTGGCTGACAATGATTGGGTTGAGGCAATGACTGAAGAGTTGACAGAATTTGAAAGGAATGATGTATGGGAGTTGGTTCCAAAACCTGATGATAAAACTGCAATTGGCACTAAATGGGTTTACAGAAACAAGTTTGACAAAGATGGTATTGTGATTAGAAATAAAGCAAGGTTAGTGGCTCAAGGGTATAGACAAGAAACAGGAATAGATTATGATGAGACTTTTGCTCCTGTTGCTAGAATTGAAGCTATTAGACTGTTTCTGGCATATGCTGCACACAAAGATTTCAAGGTGTTTCAAATGGATGTGAAGAGTGCTTTCCTGAATGGTAAATTGCAAGAAGAGGTGTATGTGAAACAACCTCCTGGTTTTGTAAGTAAGAAATTTTCTAAGCATGTTTACAGATTGAAGAAAGCATTGTATGGTCTGAAGCAAGCTCCCAGAGCCTGGTATGATACCTTGTCAACATTTCTTCTAGAAAAGAATTTTTCCAGAGGAGCCATTGACAAGACTTTATTTATCAAAAAGGACAAAAGTGATGTGTTACTTGTTCAAATTTATGTTGATGACATTATTTTTGGGTCTACTAATCCACTTTTGAGAAAATAGTTTTCTGACATAATGTCTAAAGAATATAGAATGAGTAATTTATGTACTTTAAACTATTTTCTTGGACTTCAAATAAAACAGAGTCATGAGGGTATTTTTATTAACCAAAGTAATTACATTTTTGATATGTTAACTAAGTTTGGTTTTAAAAATTGTTCCACATTAAGAACTCCAATGAGTGTTTCTGAAAAACTTGATAAAGATGAGTCTGGAAAACCCACCTGTCAATCAACCTATAGAGGTATGATTGGATCTTTGTTATACTTAACTGCTAGTAGACCTGATATAATGTTTGCTACATGCCTTTGTGCACGTTACCAGTCAGATCCTAGGGAGTCTCATTATAAAGCTGTGACAAGAATTTTTAGGTACCTAAAAGGTACCCCTAACCTGGGTCTTTGGTATGCTAAAGACTCAGGGTTTGATCTAATTGGTTACACAGATGCAGACTATGCAGGTTGCAAATTAGACAGAAAAAGCACTTCTGGTAGATGTCAATTGCTAGGTGGAAAATTGGTCAGCTGGACTAGCAAAAAGCAGAATTCTGTGGCCACTTCCACAGCAGAAGCTGAATATGTTGCTACAGGAAGTTGTTGTGCTCAATTACTGTGGATGCAACATCAACTTTTGGATTTTGGGTTAACATTAACCAAAACTCCAATAATGGGTGATAATGAAAGTGCAATTGCTATCACTGAGAATCCAGTGTTTCACTCCAGAACCAAGCATATTGAAATCAGGCATCATTTTATAAGGGATTGTGTTGAGAAGGGCAAAGTGTTTTTAAAGCATATTGGTACTAAAGATCAATTGGCAGATATTTTCACTAAAGCACTTCCTGAAGAAAGACATTTTTATCTTCTTGGACAACTTGGAATGTTAAATCCATCAACTGAAATGTTGTCCAGTGATGATATTTCTTGAGTTTGAATTATTTTCTTAGAGTCTGGGTGACGTAATATTGTTCAGAGTCTGGGAAAGTTTACTCAAGTGTATTTTTGTGTATAAATTTGTTTCCTTCTTTAGTCAAATAAAGTTTTTTTTTTAAATTTCATTTTTAGGTTAATTTTTTTTTTCTTTATTCTATTTCCTAAAATAAAAGGGTCAAATTTGGTATTAATGAAGGGAGTTAATGGTAATTTTTTGAAAATTTTTGTCAGGAGTATTAATTTGATAATGATTGTGTCAATCTTTTTAATAACTTTCTGTTATGATGCATTGGATCAATCTTGGCCGTGCAGACCAATCTGCAGATTCTGAGCAATCGAAGTCTGAGTTGTTACCCCAGAATTGAATTGAATTGATTGTACAAATTGCCATTCTCGAGTATCTTTTCCGCCCTACACCGACACCGGGTTTAGTTGGCTCGGTAATTTTACTCGACGTGTGGTTGTTTCGAAACAGGGAACAATTTTGAATACACAAGTTTGTAACCCGCGGATGAACCGCACACTAGAGCCTTATTGGGGCTAAAACCAATAACGAGAGCCTTTTTGGTATCATTGGAATTAACGGTATACTCCACTCCATGATGTTACACATACAGAGCAGGCTGAGGACATGAATGAGGAAATCCCACCTCATTCTAACCCATCTTCTCCCGCTGCTACTGAACAAAATCTCCATTTAACCAACCTTATGAACTCACCAGTTCATATTGAGAATACCACCATACTTAAAACCCTAGATGTTACAGCACTTGTGAATTCACCTCAAAAATTCACTAGGCAAGGTGCTTCTAGTACTACTTCATCACCTCTGCTAGAGGTTGGTGAAGGCAGTGCTTTGACCCAACCTAAACCTGATAGGATAGTAAACTTAGATACCCTGATTACAGTCACTGAAGAAACCCACTCAGTTGACTTATTTGAAGAAGTCCCAATCCTGGACTCAAATAACCAAATCCAAAAACCAGCTGCAATGACCAAGCCAACTGTTACCCCAGACTTAAGTCTGTCACTACCCATCCAAAATGTTCCATCCTTACACATTCTTGCACAGGCTGCCAATGTTACACTCATGTCACAGGGTGTGATACATGCCTCAAATCCTTCTATGTCCAAAGATCGCCCTACTTTTCAACAGGAAGGCTGTGAGGACATACCAACCCTATCCTTATCTTCTGGAACTACTTCTTAGACTGAGGCACCAGTCACCATGGTTGGCCTACATCAGGCTTTGACCAACTTGACTAAGGAGTTTGATGACAAGCTCTCTGGTGTGCAGTCTAAGATTAATAATCTTAACTTTAATAATAATTTTGTTTCCAAAGATGAGTTGTTGGAGGTAAGGAGATTGGTTGGGGATATGCAGGGGTTGTCTAGTGCAGGTGGTTCAGGGTCTGTTACAGAAATTAATCACAGGTTGGCTGAGCTGGAAAAACGAATGGTTGGTGTTGATGAACTGAGACAATGCTTTACTGGATTTGCTTCTGATATTTGTTCCCTCAAAAATCAACAGACTAAAATTTGGTAGGTCATATCATCTCTGCCTTTAGATGATGTCAAAAAGGGGGAGAAAAGAAAAAGATTGAATGTTGAAGGCATTGAGGGGGAGCAATCAAAGAGAGCTCAAATTGAGGGGGAGCATCAGGTTGAGGGGGGAGAATATAACTGATAGGGGTGTTGGTGATACTCAAATGGTTGTTGTTGGTGGTGTTGGTGATATTCAGGGGAGTTCTAGTGCTGTTGTGGTTGCTGCTACTCAAAGAGCAGATGGTGATTTGAGGGCTCAGATGAACAAGAGATTTAGATTCAGAAGATATGAAGGTGATGTTGTCAAGGTTGAGGTTGATAAATCTGAGTTTGAAGGTGTGATTCTATTGCTTACAATGACTCATTTGCCAGATAGAAGGTTAAGAATACTTGGATGGCTTGATGATTAAGACTACTATCAAAAGATGTTGATTAGATGTGATCAGTTTGAAGAGGCAAGCATTGATATGTTGATTAATCTTTTGTCCAGGTGTGAAACAGAGCAAACATCTCCTTTCAGGGTGCAGTTGTTAAAACACTTGCATAGCAAGCTAAGCATGTTGAAGAAAATTTCTCATATGAAGGGCAAGTGCAAGCTAATTGAAAGGGAGTATGCAAAGATGTTTGTTTAGGAGTACATGTTGTTTTGACATCATCAGATAGGGGGAGATTGTTGGGAAAAATAGAAATAATAATCTGATGAATCAAAAGTGTTTTGCAGATTTTAGAGTCTGAAGGTTTAGAGTCTGAAGTTGCAGATTCTGATAAAGTCAACGTTTTGATTACTTGATGATTAAGCTATGGAAAATTCTGGAGATTTGTTTAAATATTAAGAAGATTGTGTTTTGATTCTGTGTTATCTCTAGAAGATAAACTTTGCATTGTTTAGAATATTTGTTAGTTTTAAGTTTATCTTTTCCTAAGTTTTAGTCAAGTAGTTTAGGAAACCAAATCTTCAAGATTTGGTTTAACTCTGTATAAATACGGCTACGGTTTATCATTGTAAAGCACCCTTTTGCACGATTAACATTGTCTTTCTTATATCTTCATATCGTGTTCTCTCAATTATTGTTCTTATAATTCATATTTACTATTCAATTGAGAGTCTGGTGTTCATAGTTCAAATACTGTGAACTAATATAGTATGTAATCATGTGAGGGAAGTGATGAGGAACGGAGTAATTAGTGGTATGACGGAGTATGAGTTTATTCCGGTGAAAAGTGGCGGCGGGAATACGGCGGCGGCGGCGGCATGGTGTGTTGGTGGTAGCCGTTCAAGTGGTGGTAATGAACAAGGATGCAGCATTGATCTGTCTCTGAAGCTTTAGTAATGGTGTTTTCTTTCACATTTGTATGTGTAGCGACCCGACAAAATCGTCATTGACGGCGCGGTCTACTTAGGTCCCGTTACGTGGTCATAAGTCTTTAAAACAACGTTTGACCAAAAGATATGTCGCATTCATTTCAAATGTAAAGATTGTTCAAAGTTTACAAGAATAGTTCCACCACAAGTTACGTTACAAAGTTATAAGTACAAATGAAACTTATGCGACACAATTTAAAAGTAGCCAAAAGATGCTCCATGTATGCATATATACTCGACATCCAATGCAAGTATCAAAATAATGAGCGGAAGCATGTATCATGTATCGTTCAAGGACCTGAGAAAAACATAGAAATCTGTCAACGAAAACGTTGGTGAAATCATAGGTTTAAGTAAGTAAGTACAAATGAACCACAAGGTTTATAACATTTCAATAATAGTTAACCATTCCAAAAATTTGTTATCACGAGCACCCAATTATCAATGCTTAACATTCCTTCCATAGAACCCCATCACCTTAGTGCTAGAACATACACTGTTTCTCGAAAATATATTTCATTCGTAAACGGTAGCGAACCGTTTGAATGAGGGTTTGTCAAACCCATATGGCCATATAACATAAGTTCTCGCTTACACCCGGCAAGTGTAACTAATGATAATCGAATTGAGGATTTTTGTTCTAAACTCGTATGTAGAATGTTTGTTTTCCTGTACTTGTGTTCACTTAGTTTAAAAGGAACGTTTATGTTTTCTCATCCCAAATGTAAGTTTCAAAAGAGTAAAAGTGGGACTATGATCTCACCTTGAGTGCACGAGTAGTAAAGTACTTCACCAAGTAAACGTGTGCAAAGAACAATGCTAGTCTTGACCTAAACAATAGGTTGTATCAATAACGGTAAACACGATAGGTCAAAGATGTTCAATTAGTCCTATGGCTCGTTACGACTCGAATACTACAACATGTGAGTCAAATTGTCATGTTTCATGCAAGATACGAGTATAAAAGCATGTTAGAACGATTTGCACAAACATTTGGTTAAGTTTGATTAAAAGTCAACTTGGTCGGGTCAAAGTCAACGAAAAAGTCAACACGTTCGGGTCGGGTCCCGAACTATTTCTCTGAGGTTTTTAATCATATATGAGCACATTAGAACAAGTTACATGTGAATCGGAGGTGCGTAGCATAGTAAACATTTTTCGAAAAATGGTAAAACGAAACAGAAACTTCAAGTGTAACTGGACGGCGTCCAGATTTTCTGGACGGCGTCCAGTATTAAAGGACTGGACGGCGTCCCAATATCTGGACGGTGTCCAGTATCGAAGAACTGGACGGCGTCCTAATATCTGGACGGCGTCCAGATTAGTATTCAGGTTCTGTTTGCTGAAAGTCTCAAGTGCACGAACCAAAATCCAAACAAACACAATTTATGATCCGCAAACAATCAAGACAAGTATCTTATACCGTTGGGAAGGTAATTTGACGAGGAAAACAACTAAACACATTTCATCAATCAATCTACCTATTACAACAACCAAAACCGCATCTAATGCTTAACATTAACCGCATACAAGTTCATAAATGCAATTCAATGATTCGGGCAACCAATTTACATGAATGATATGCCGTTTCGAAGGTAATCAAGCATACAATCCAACTAAACACTTACCAATAATAATCCATGGCATTCAATGCATCAAAAGTCCATTTCAAGTTCATCAAACCCTAATCCAAATTCACCAAAATCATAAATCAAGTTCATGAACTTTTCTAAAGCAACCTACACATCAAATTGAAGCTAGTGATACTAGGAACACAATTAGAACATGAACTTTTAACATCTAACAACATATGATCATCCAAAACTCAAGAACAACACACCAAAATTCAAGTTCATGCTAGTTACTTCAAAACAACAAGATCGAGCATACAATTCATATATTCATGTTAGACTTGAGCCATAGACACTAATTAACACTTTTATAAGTTAAAAACATCAAGAACACAAAATCTAGTGATTTTAGAAAGTTACCCAAATGTAATGAAATCGGTATGGAATCGAAGAGGAAGATGCAAGGATCACGAATTTGTAATTTGTTTTGTTGCTAACTTCCTAATCCGAATTTAGATGATGAATTCTTGTTGGTGTTTTTGAGAGAAAAAGAAGAAGAAGAAAGATGGAGAAGATGAAATGAATGGATGAGAGGAGTTTGACTCCTTTGACCTAGTCACCATTTTGGAATTTTGGCAAGTTTAGTCCCTCAAGTTTGAATCGGGTGCGTGAATTACCTAATCGAGATAATTTAAAACGCGTATTAACGAAAGATGTTATAAATATATAACGGACTTTAAAATAGTTAAACGGAAAGTAACCGAAAAAAGGCGGGATGTTACAGTATGTATGTATGGCTGCATGTGATGGAAGCAATATTTGGTTAACTAGCTTTTTTTATTTTATTCTATTCTATTTTTTTTTTTTAATTTGCTAGTTAGCAATATTTTTTTTTTAATTCTATTTAGTATATAGTTAGCCAAATATGAAAGTGTAATCAGTTATCCTTTATTAAGATATACTCTCTATTTAGTTAGTTGCATTGTAATTTATCTAATTTTAGCTTTACTTTTATGGAGACTTGCAGCAGACAGATTACCGACTAGATTAAATTTGTCTGCTAAGGGTTTGGAAGTTCCATCGATTGCTTGTCCTGTTTGCGGTTTCAATGTGGAGTCTGCTTCACATGTCTTTTTTTCTTGTTCGATTGCAGGTCAAATATGGGCCATGTTGCGTATTTGGACTAGTTGTAATATGCCTGCTTTCTCTTCTTGGAATGATTGGTATCTTTGGTTCGAAGGTTGGTCTGCTTCTCGCGATAAGAAGAACAAATTAATGGCGATTGTAGCTGCCTCATTGTGGAGCTGTTGGCGTTACAGAAATGAGTTTCTTTTTAGTGACTCTCGTCCGAAGAAAGATTGCTTATTTGATAATATTTGTAATTTTTCTTACTTTTGGATTAAACATAGGGGTAAATTTAACTTAAGTCACAATATATGGCTTATTGACCCTCTGTAATGTTTGTCTGTTTTGCCCGTTTTTAGTTTCTTGCTAGCGGGTTTTTATTGAATTTCAACGTTCGAAAAAAAAAATATTTAATTATCCTTATATACTAAACCACACCCAGATTTTTGTCGTTGGATGTAATAAAACCTCCAAAGCGACATTATTGTCTCCTCTTTAAAACACGCTCCAACACACGCTACCTACCAAAAAATTCGTCTGCATCAAATATATCACCACACCCACCGCTACTGCCACCGCCAAAATTACGGCGGATATCACCACATCCAGCAGTTCTACCACCACCATTGCCGTTGCTAGAACCACCGCCGTCCCCACTGGTGCTACCAACAACATTGCTGCTACGGTCTCCTCCACAATCGTCGTCCTTGCTAACACCGATGGCCCTCACCGTCAGCCTACACCAAATCTTTCGATCGGCTCCTGTTTCTTCATCTGTTGTGCCTGACATTAGTTATTAAGGCTTAAATAATTGTGTTTGACTTTGATAAGGTAAACAATTTTTGCTTCACTTTCATTTAGGGATTTAATGTTTTATGGCTTCTAGGTTCTAGGTTTTAATATCCGAAATTAGATCGTATCATTGTTAGAATTTTTCGTATTTAAAAATATAAATAATTACATGAATGAAATTAGTATATTTAGTGACTTTTTGTTGTTGTTTATTGTTGAAATTCCAGCACCGAAAAATGCAGGTATAACTGGAAGGTGACGAAATTGGTTGTGAGGTTTTGTGACATTTAATACTTTTAGTTAAGGTAGGCTATGTATTGGTATTTACATGAAACTACTATATTGGTTGGATTGGCTACAAAAAGTAAGCTTAATCTTTTTGCTTCAGTATTAAAGCTTCAAATGGTCGCTTTGTAATATGTGTACAGCTTACTTAAATTATTAAGTTATAACGGTATTGATGAATTGTGTACACACAACAAATACAGATCAAATACACAGAAAAAGAAAAGATAATGAAAATTTGTATGGATGTATTGTTAGTCTTCTATAATCTCTCCTATCAGTTGTTACAACACCAAGAACTTTTGATGGGAAACGTCACATTAACTACAAGGTAAATTGTGTTTGTGACACTTATGATTTGCATATTCTATTTTAGTTGGACACATTTTATTCTAATAATTGTAATTGATGTCAAAAACTATATTAATTACTGATATCGAGTTGCGTGTCTGCAGATTAAAACGGGCAAGTTTACACTTTACGTTTGTCTTCTGGGTGTTCGTTCTTATACAGGTGCATTACTGATATTCCTAAGAGCCTTTTAAATTTGAATCTTTTAATTTGTTTAGTGTGATTTTGTTGTTGACTGAAATTAATCATTTTACAAATGGTTTAGTATTATATCTTCTAATGGTTTTGTAGAAAGCTTCAAATGATTTTGTAGAACCGCTCCATCTGGTCGAGTTTCGCACTTTGAAGACAAGAAAATGAAATGGTGTTTTCCCAGGTATGAGAATGCATCAAAATTATAGTTTGAACTGGGTGGGAATGACAGAGGTGTCAAATTTGCTTGGTTGGCTAAGAGGTAGCCAAAGTTATTGGAATCGACATTTTTTAGTTAATGTGTTGAAAAAAGTCAAGTTGATTATACAGGAGAGCTAAAAAAGTAGGTGTTGTGCGATTGAATGTCGATTATAATTGTTAGACTTATTTGTGTGATTATATGTGTCTCTTTGGTAGGAGCTTTTTATGGTATTAATATCAATGATACTTTTGCAGTATAAAATACGAGATGTTTCACTCCAAAATAAGTGAATTAGGGTAGCGATTATGTGTGTTGAAAGCTGAAAAACATGATAATGTTTTAGATGGAAAGTTTTCACAAGCAATTTAGAAGCAATGCATGGTGGATCATGCTTTAGTTTTATCTAAAGAGGGTCAGGAATTGTGAGGCAGAATCTTTAATTGGGGAAAATTATCACTGAAAAAGATAGTAATATTTGATAGTTATTATGTGGTAGTTGGCACAAATTACCCTTCTATACTAGATTACACCACAAATTTTGTCGATTGACTACTGGAAACTACAAACACCATGTTCCAGCCTTTTATTGTTTTCCCTACATTAAACAATCTCTTTTCTTCCAAATTAATCGCTCCTTCACTAACGGCAGCGACCATCGCCACCACCGCCATCACCGCCGCTGCCACAAAGCCGATTGCTAACGTCACGAACCTTCACTAGCCGAAATCAATTGTGCTGCTCCTCTTTTTCTCACCCTAATTATCTTCTCTCAATGATTCAAGCAACTCACCTTTCTCTTCATCTTCTACCGTCGGTTCCATCACCACCGTCACCACACCCATACTATTTTTTGCAATTAACTCCTTCGGTACTGCTATAGAGCGGCGACGGTGGCGATTGTGGAAAACGTGAGCAACAATGGTGGGACCCTGTTTGCTGTGCCTCGCCTAAAACAATTGTAAACTGAGGTTAAAATTGTGTATGTTTTACGTAAGACTAATCTACTACTATGTAAGTAACTAGAGGGGGGTGAATAGTTACTTAGTGGTTTCTTAAAACCCTTTCGAAATCTTTAACAATTAAAACATAAGTTTTAAGCGTGGAAGCGTTTGTGTTTGTTAATGCAAGTATGTAAAGAATGTAAGTGCACAAACACAAGGATTTATAGTGGTTCGGGTGGATGTTAACTAATCCACTCCCCGATTCTACGAATTGAGAGTTTTCTTCACTATGATACCCCAAACCCGGTGGAGTGTCCGGATACAACACTAGCTCCTCGATAAGCCGCTACTTATGAACCCTTACGTCCCTTTGAAGAATTCACAAACACCAAATGCTCTTACCACAAGATCCTAATGCTCTAGCCTAGTGAAATCACAACTACCTTCTAGATCCCTTTAAGAAGATAGCTTACAAGTAAACTTATAGCTAAGCTTACAATCACTCATAGTTCTTCAATAGGTCACACCAACTTAATTCCCAATGGAATTGATCAACTTCCTAGATCCCTTTAAGGAAGTTGAATCATTAAGTAAGATGGTGTTTCCTATCATACGAACTATCTAACTTCCTTGACCCCCTAAGGAAGTGTCTTACAAAGTAAACTTAAAGATACAAATGAAAAGTACAAAGTTTACATTTTAATTCTACTTAGTGTAAGTAGAATCTCTCTTTCTCTCTTATAATCTCTCCATTGATATGTGCTTGAGGCTTGGAAGATCAGTAGATATGACTTTGAAAGAATGTTGAAAAGAGGTAGTCTTCTAGTTTGGTAAAGATGTGTATTTATATTCCAAGAAAAACTTAACTGACAAAACTGCGGTCGAAGCACGGTCGACCTTGCAGGCAGCCGTACAACTTCTGTCAGCATTTCAACATATCCGTTGGAGCTCCTTTTTCTTTGAATTTTTGTCTTCTTTACCCAATATAGAGCCTTCAAAATATGCTTAATACACCTAGAAGTTAACTCCATTACTCCTTTGATCTTGGACATATGCATGGAGGTTGACATGTGCTAGCTAAAGAGGAAAGTCCAATGTCCTTGACCATTGTCATTGACTTCTTAATTGGGTAATTGCAAATTTTTGTCCCTTGACAAACCACTAGCATCCAAACTTCATTACCAAAATCTTTAAACCCTGTATTTATCTTTGATAAAAGTATCTTGCCCATTGGAACCTTGTTACAACTCCATTGAACTAGTTTGAGAACACTTTGACTAGTTGCACTAATCACAAAGATACATCAGTACATTCCAAACATCATACCTATGTCTTCACCAACTTGTCTTTTCTTTGATGGAAGTATCTAATGAAAGGACCCGTTCATATACATTATAAACGATTCACAATAGTTGATTACATCGCGAGGTATTTGACCTCTATATGATACATATTACAAACATTGCATTCGTTTTTAAAAGACAAACTTTCTTTACATCGAAAATTGACAGGCATGCATACCATTTCATAATATCCACTATCCAATTATAAATTAACTTAATAGTAATCTTTGATGAACTCAATGACTCGAATGCAACGTTCTTCGAAATATGCCATGAAATACTCCAAGTAATATCTTTAAAACAAGCAAATGCACAGCGGAAGATTTCTTTTATACCTGAGAATAAACATGCTTTAAAGTGTCAACCAAAAGGTTGGTGAGTTCATTAGTTTATCATAATCATTCATTTCCATCATTTTAATAGACCACAAGAATTTCATTTCCAGTTCTCATAAATATACGTCCCATGCATAGAGACAAAAATAATCATTCATATGGATTGAACACCTGGTAACCGACATTAACAATATGCATATAAGAATATCCCCATCATTCCGGGATCCTCCTTCGGACATGATATAAATTTCGAAGTACTAAAGCATCCGGTACTTTGGATGGGGTTTGTTAGGCCCAATAGATCTATCTTTAGGATTCGTGTCAATTAGGGTGTCTGTTCCCTAATTCTTAGATTACCAGACTTAATAAAAAGGGGCATATTCAATTTCGATAATTCAACCATAGAATGTAGTTTCAATTACTTGTGTCTATTTCGTCAAACATTTATAAAAGCGCATGTATTCTCAGTCCCAAAAATATAAAGGGTAAAAAGGCAAATGAAACTCACCATACTGTATTTCGTAGTAAAAATACATATAACGTCATTGAACAAGTGCAAGGTTGGCCTCGGATTCACGAACCTAAATTAATTATATATATTTATGTGTTGGTCAATATTTGTCTAACAAATTAGGTCAAGTCATAATGTACCACAATCTTAATGCTCGAGACTAATATGCAAAAGTCAACAAGAGTAAATTTGACTCAAAATAATTTTCAAAAATCTATACATGATTAATATATAGTTTAAATATCGTCCTTTTATATTTTTAAATATTTTTAAAAGATTTATTAGAGTAAATAATATAATTTATTTATTAATAAATAAAATTTTATATTAAATTTATATAATAAAATATACTTTTATATATATTAAGTAATAAAATTTATAGGGTTTATTTAATATCATAAAGATAATATGATAGGTATTATTAAAGTAAGTTATTACACGTAATAAAATATGTTTGTATCACATATTTATTTGATAAAATAATATCTATAATGATAGTAAGTAAAAGTTGTATTATTTTGTAATAATAATTATTATTACAAAAATATCAATATTTATAATTACTAAGATGACATTATGATAAAACGATAATTCTAATTATGATAACTTTAATATTTACGATAATTTTTTTAATATTATCTTTAAAATAATAATTCTATTTAAAATAATAATAATAATAATGATATTTTATAGTAACAATGACATTTCTATTAAAATGATAATTTTTGTTAAAATGATAGTTTTAATACTAACGATACTTTTAATAATAATAGTAATGATAAAAATAATAAGAACGATAATTTTATCTAAATCAATATCTTATAATATTTTAATTTCATCATGATACTCTTACTCATTATTTCCTAATCGTTTCGTTTAATAGCTTTTAATCGTCTTTTATATCGTGTCCATAATAATGATAATAATAGTAATCAAAATAATTAGGTGTTACAAATATTTGTTTTAATTACACTAATATTAATAATGATAATTACTATAACATTATTAACGATAATACTAATAATTATCTTAATGATAATATAGTAATAATAATAATAACAATAAAAATAACCATTTTTAAATAATGATATATATATTAATAATGATAATAATAATAATAATAATACTAATAATAATAATAATAATAATAATAATAATAATAATAATAATAATAATAATAATTGGATAATAATAATAATACTAATTATAACTTTAACAATAATAACGATAGTAATAATAAAAAAATTAACAATTTTTAATGATAAATCCCTTTTATTGATAAAGATAATAATAATGATAATAATAAGATAAAACTAGAACGACGATAAAAACGACGATAATAATAATCATTTTTAATAAAAATATCGAAAATTCAATTGATTATAACTTCTAATCCGTTCATCGAAACCATTCGATATCTAAAGGAAAAGTTCTTAATTTTTCGCTAGCTTTCCAAGGACATGCATATCTTATACCTTATCTCAACCGTAAGTGTAATGAATTCAAGATTCAACCTAACCTGTCTAAGGGCAATATCAAAAGTACAAGCATGCATAATCCTAAATACTCGAGCACTAGTCAGGGATACACTATTAGTATGTAAAAGTTAAATTATGAGTACTCACGTATCAATATTGAGATTCAATATTGCAGGAAAGGTACGTAGACGCAACGTAAATGATAAACACTATATTGACCTCGCGAGCATACCCATGAACCATACTCAATCACCTCCATAGCTATAACCCATAATTTCCTTAATCCTATTCTACTCGAAAAACAATTTCGAAATCACTCGGACAGCACTCCGTCATAATATTTTATGTATACTAATAATATCTTGAAATAATACGGAGTAAATATATATATGTAAATCGATTGAGAGAGTTTAGAGAAAAATATTTTCAAGTTTCTATGAAATAATGAAACCTATTGAATTCTATTTATAATAGATTTTTGAATTATTAAAGTGAATTATTAAAGTATGAATTATTAAAGTGAATTATTAAAGTATGAATTATTAAAGTGAATTATTAAAGTTAAAGTAAAGTAAAAATAAAGTAAAGGTAAAGTTTAAGTATAGTAAAAGTATAAAACTATGTATGTATAATACGCGTATAAATATATATAATATTAATTTAAATCGTTATATATATTTAATAAAATAAAATATAAATATTATTATCTTTATCATACAAGTTAAGTAATGAGTTGTCAAAAGTGGTTCTAGATATTTATAAAAGTTATATACGTTTTAATAATAAAGTTCTTTTTAAACTGAAAACGTTTTTGTACGTTTGAAACTAAATAGATCAATCGAGTCTTTATGAGATTCAATCTTCCACTATCCTTTGTCTAGTTCTCAATGATTGACAATTTATTCTTATTTATAAATCACTTTACCATTTTTCGAATATTGTTAAAATGGAAAGATTTCTCAAATCAACGTGGGCCTTTCAACAGAGACTTGTAATCATAATTCAATATATTTGATAATTCAATCATTTGATCTTATCTTCTAATTTCATTGATAAACATTTTGAAACAGATACAATCATATAAAGTATTTAATCTAATATTTTGTTTACGTTTCAAGTTATAATATATATACACATATACATATATAATCATATTCGTTTAATGGTTCGTGAATCGTTGGAACTTGGTCGAGGTTGAATGAATGTATGAACATAGTTTAAAATTCTTGAAATTTAACTTAACAAATATTGCTTATCGTGTCGGAAACATATAAAGATTAAAGTTTAAATTTGGTTGGAAATTTCTGGGTTGTCACAGTACCTACCCGTTAAAGAAATTTCGTCCCGAAATTTGAGTGGAAAGGTCGTGAATGATAATAAGTATGTTTTCATGATGCATACGGGCTGAAAATTAGAGTTTTATCATCAGCGAATAATTTGGATAAACAGTCCATTTATATGAAGAGTACGAATGAAGCGAACATAGAAGAGTGAAATGAGTAAGTGTAGATTCATCTTATCATTTGACGTAGATATGATTGATTCCCAGATTTTAAGGGATTTGAAGAAAATCTTCTTAATAAGATTTGACTCTCCGGTAATCAAGGGAATTAGGATCCGATTTAAATGCGATCGTTCATTTTAATTGTTCTGTCGGAGATTTTCTTATAAATTCACCTCCTTCGTTTCCTTACAACTCACACCTTCTGTTGATGCATTTTATGCAAGTACCTAGACATCTACCCACGTCTATTGCAGGTACAACAGTTTACAGGTCACCATGATTACTCGTTATTATCCTATCCGTGTTTGTATGTGGTTACAGGAACTGCAGGAATGAGATTTAGATGTTTGACTATGTTAGACTTAGTTAGACATACGAGTGAAGCCTCACTAGTACGGCTGACAGGCTCATATGCACGGTTGATGCTGAGCTAAGTCACAATTACAACCTAAATGAGAAGACACGAGTGAGTGATCACCTGTACGGCTGATGAAACCAACTCGTACGTGTGATGAATGAATCGTATGGGTGAGTCAACAACAGGGGTATATAAAGTCTTATGTTCTTCATTTTAGGTTAAGCCTCTCATTTGCTACACACATTCAGATCTAGTGAGCTCCTCCGATTCTCTCTCAGTCCAAATCACCCAGGTGGTGAATAATAGCTCTAGGTGTTGATCTAATCACACTTGATTTAGTTGTGGTTTGACTAAATTAATCAAAAAAAAACTTAACCTATTCACTAGAGGGTTTGATTCACTTATTCTGCCATTGTGTGAGTTAAATCTGTTGATTTCTAAGTTCCTAGTCATATTTCATCACCTTCTATTCTTTTCCCCTCAACTCATATTTTAAAGTATTCACAATATGCTCCATCCAGTTCTGATTCTCGATATGCTTCTAACTTTCATATCGGTCATTCTTCTTTTTCATCTACCGCCGGAAGAATCTATTTACTTCTACTATACTCTTGGGTTTATAGTGTTTCTAGTTCTCCCGTGTTTTTATATTGCTATATGCATTGATATATATGGTTTATAATTTCTGGTTTGTCGTTGGGCTTTATATGTTCCCTTATATTTCAAAGTCTCTGCTTCTGTCTTCTATAATCATTATCATTCACAGTTAATGCTCTCTTTTATTTGCTGCAATTTATACCCCAATTTCTATTTCGGAGTTTTGTCCTTTCGTTCCTTCTTCTTGCGATTAAGCACCGCTTGTAATGGTCCAGAATTCACAGATATGAATTTCGGAATGAACATTGTTAATGTTCTAGGAAGGAAATTGTGATGGCACGATCTTGACTTGTCAAATTACTAGAATACCTTAGAAAAGGCCGAATCATCAAGAAATATTTTCTTGATTTTTTAGAGGTTAAATAGAATACAAGAGTCATATAACATGGCACATGATGATGTTATGATCTGTGAATCATCACGTTCCATTTAGAAACTCAGCATGACTTACTGTAATATAATCACATTGATCAAGTGTCATTATATTATACTAATTCATGCTTCAGTTCCCAACACTACTTCAAAATATTTCTATCTTAAACTTGAATGTTTCAGAATTTAGAAACTAAAATAGTTTCTTTTATGATGTAATACAGCTAGCTCGAAGAGGTAAATGATTTCAAATAAGAAAATTAAGAAAATATCTTCAGAAATATGGAGGATATTTATAATGAAATATATGATGATATTTTAGAATTTCTAATATCAGATGATGATGAAGAATATTGTCCGCAGGGGTTTAGAGTCAGGAGCAAGGTATTCGTTAATGACTTCAGCAGGTACTGAATCATTTGGATCCTTTGAAGTCAGGTTCAGTCTTTGTAATTTGTCCACAGCCTCCTTCCTACTTTGCTCAATCCGTTTTCCAGTTCCAAAACTTCTCTTTTTCTGCGCTTTGCCAGCACACTTCATCATTATCATCCAGCTTTTACCGTTTAAAGTTGTTTATAGTTTTTGCTGCTTCATCAGCATTTTTTTCCATTTTCGGAGAACTAATTCGTAGTTCGGAGTGTTTTTCAGAAACTTCACATTCAAATTAAGTCCAGAAGATAGACGTTATATATACACATATAACTGTTGGCGTAGACATGCTGCGAGATTTCAAAATACTGATTGCTAATTCCCAATGATTCGTATGGCAATTCTCATTACAAGATGCGAATGAGTAAATGATGGGGTTTCAATGAATAATTATAATGACTTTTTGGAGAGGCTAAAGTCAAAGGGTAATGAAGTTGTTGGTACATCTGCTAATAATGTGGTGGGATGTAAAAAGTTCCCTGGTAACGATGGTGTATATCTCAAGGTTATAATAAGGTTAGTCTGACTGAAAAGTCGAAGTTGACTTGCTGGAGCTGTGACAAAACTGGCTACTTTGAATAGGAGTCGCAAAGTTATTTTTGCTAATAAATGCCAAAGAATCTGACACGGATACGTTGTTTAAACTTTTACTTTGGTTTCAAGAGTTTTTTTGGGTACATAACTGTGGGTAACATGTGGTTGGATCATCATCTCGATTGCTCATTATTTGAAGTGTCTTCAGATATTTTCGAAGGGTTTGAACACAGATTGTAATCGTTAATATACATTTGATGTTCTAACACAGTTTTGAAGTCAAAGTATAGCTTTGAAAGATGTAGGAATCTAAAAGTGATGATACCGGTTATATCTCGAATTGAATTCTGAGGTTTCAAAATCAAAATTTGTAATTGGGTTTGAATGAGTATGGTTGTTTTGATCTCTATGAAATAATGTATATTATTGTGAAAGTAGGAAGTATAGTTGATAATTTGCTTGATCAGATTCGAAGAATGTAACATATTAATTGTGAATTTATATATCTCTCGGGTATTACCTACCCGTTAAAAAAAATTTCACAATTAATATTTTGTACAAAAGAATTTTATTACAGTCTTTATGAAAATATATATATGTATATTTTCTTCAGATGTAACATATATTTAATGAGTTAATGTTAAATTAAACTCATTTGATTTATGGTTGAAACTAGAATTGAATAATCCCGAAAGGCTTTAAAAAGTACATAACTTTTATGCAGTATTTCTTTAATGACATTGAAATTATGAATTAATACTTCGTTATTTGTTGATGTATGATGTTCGGTTCGTGGAATTCTTGTGAATTTCGCAAAGTACGAATGATGTTATCTGAAAAGTTTCGAGTACATCGATGATGAAAGTGTAAAATCAAATATATACTTGATTTATTATGAATTGGAATTTGTTGAATTACGACAGAGATTGTAGTTAACGCTGGTTAAGTTGCGGCCGAAGGACGTACATTATTGCATATTTGTACTATGAATTAACCGAGTAGTTAAGATTCACACACAATAGCTTAGCACGGAAAGATTTATTTCAAAAAATATATATATATAATATACATATAATTTCTTCAGAGGGAATGAGTTAATTCTTCATAACTCGTTGATACAATATACACGTTATTGATTCGTAATGATGTCCACAGTGATTCTTGAACTGACGGAGTTTGTGATGTTATCGGTGTTGTTGATTCAGATGTTGACTGTACTGACGATGCTGGTAACGCTGACGGTACTGTTGATGCTGTTGGTAAAGCAAGTTTAGCTTGTTAATCACACACCATTTTTGTCAGGGTTTCTACTCTTCCTTCTATCATTTTGGTTCGCTTAACTGATTTATGGTTAGGGCTAGATTAGATAATCTCTAAGACTTTAGAGATTACATAATCGCCGCGGAATGTTTCTCCAATGAAGTTATGAATTAATACTTCGTCAGTTATTGTTGTTGGTACTCCTTGGTATCTATGGTGCGTATGACGTTGATGCTCGTGGGACAGATTGTGAAGTTGAGGTTTACGACGCGGTTGTGGTTGGAGGTGGTAATGGTACTGTTGGCGTTGATGATGGTGGTACTGGTTATGCTGCTGGTCCTGCTACTGGTGTTTGTAATTTCTGCACCATATTCTCCAAAGCTACTACCCGAGCGCGAAGCTCGTTGACTTCTTCTATTACACCGGGGTGATTGTCGGTTCGGATGAGTGGATAAATAAAATCTAGAATTTGATGGAATATATAATCGTGACGAGATACTCTGGAAATGAGAGAGAAAATGGTGTTTCGGACAGGTTCGCCGGTAAGTGCTTCAGGTTCTTCGTCAAGAGGGCAATGTGGTGGATGGAAAGGATCGCCTTCTTCTTGTCTCCAATGATTGAGGAGACTACGAACCCATCCCCAATTCATCCAGAATAGATGATGACTGATTGATTGATCCATTCCGGTCACACTGCTTTCGGAGCTTGAGTGAGATTCCATTTCAGAATCCGAGTGACTTGAACTGATGACAACTTCCATTTCGTACGATTGGATAAAGGATTTTTCGATATAAAATGATTTTCCGGCTATCGGGTGGTATTCTATTTACATAGGATATCCATATATGTATATAGATCAAAAGATTTCGTAGATTACGGAGGAATTTACGGAATATGTCAGGCAAAGTTTACAGTAATAGATACGATAAGATATGATTTAGCAGATACGCTAAGATATGAATTTTGTCTATACACTACTCATGCAATTAATGTAGCAAGACGTGTCTAGACTAATAATGATAAGCAGGTAATTTCCTAAGGATGATAAGCAGATGATTTCCGACTAGAAATGATAAGCAAAACTTTTGACATGCAGACACGGTCGAAGTCCAGACTCACTAATGCATCCTAACGACTTATCAGTTAGACACACTAATGCAGACCTGGTTCGCTAAGACCACCGCTCTGATACCAACTGAAAGGACCCGTTCATATACATTATAAATGAATCACAATAGTTGATTACATCGCGAGGTATTTGACCTCTATATGATACATATTACAAACATTGCATTCGTTTTTAAAAGACAAACTTTCTTTACATCGAAAATTGACAGGCATGCATACCATTTCATAATATCCACTATCCAATTATAAATTAACTTAATAGTAATCTTTGATGAACTCAATGACTCGAATGCAACGTTCTTCGAAATATGCCATGAAATACTCCAAGTAATATCTTTAAAACAAGCAAATGCACAGCGGAAGATTTCTTTTATACCTGAGAATAAACATGCTTTAAAGTGTCAACCAAAAGGTTGGTGAGTTCATTAGTTTATCATAATCATTCATTTCCATCATTTTAATAGACCACAAGAATTTCATTTCCAGTTCTCATAAATATACGTCCCATGCATAGAGACAAAAATAATCATTCATACGGATTGAACACCTGGTAACCGACATTAACAATATGCATATAAGAATATCCCCATCATTCCGGGATCCTCCTTCAGACATGATATAAATTTCGAAGTACTAAAGCATCCAGTACTTTGGATGGGGTTTGTTAGGCCCAATAGATCTATCTTTAGGATTCGCATCAATTAGGGTGTCTGTTCCCTAATTCTTAGATTACCAGACTTAATAAAAAGGGGCATATTCGATTTCGATAATTCAACCATAGAATGTAGTTTCAATTACTTGTGTCTATTTCTTCAAACATTTATAAAAGCGCATGTATTCTCAGTCCCAAAAATATAAAGGGTAAAAAGGCAAATGAAACTCACCATACTGTATTTCGTAGTAAAAATACATATAACGTCATTGAACAAGTGCAAGGTTGGCCTCGGATTCACAAACCTAAATTAATTATATATATTTATGTGTTGGTCAATATTTGTCTAACAAATTAGGTCAAGTCATAATGTACCACAATCCTAATGCTCGAGACTAATATGCAAAAGTCAACAAAAGTAAATTTGACTCAAAATAATTTTCAAAAATCTATACATGATTAATATATAGTTTAAATATCGTCCTTTTATATTTTTAAATATTTTTAAAAGATTTATTAGAGTAAATAATATAATTTATTTATTAATAAATAAAATTTTATATTAAATTTATATAATAAAATATACTTTTATATATATTAAGTAATAAAATTTATAGGGTTTATTTAATATCATAAAGATAATATGATAGGTATTATTAAAGTAAGTTATTACACGTAATAAAATATGTTTGTATCACATATTTATTTGATAAAATAATATCTATAATGATAGTAAGTAAAAGTTGTATTATTTTGTAATAATAATTATTATTATAAAAATATCAATATTTATAATTACTAAGATGACATTATGATAAAACGAAAATTCTAATTATGATAACTTTAATATTTACGATAATTTTTTTAATATTATCTTTAAAATAATAATTCTATTTAAAATAATAATAATAATGATATTTTATAGTAACAATGACATTTCTATTAAAATGATAATTTTTATTAAAATGATAGTTTTAATACTAACGATACTTTTGATAATAATAGTAGTGATAAAAATAATAAGAACGATAATTTTATCTAAATCAATATCTTATAATATTTTAATTTCATCATGATACTCTTACTCATTATTTCCTAATCGTTTTGTTTAATAACTTTTATTCGTCTTTTATATCGTGTCCATAATAATGATAATAATAGTAATCAAAATAATTAGGTGTTACAAATATTTGTTTTAATTACACTAATATTAATAATGATAGTTACTATAACATTATTAACAATAATACTAATAATTATCTTAATGATAATATAGTAATAATAATAATAACAATAAAAATAACCATTTTTAAATAATGATATATATATTAATAATGATAATAATAATAATAATAATACTAATAATAATAATAATAATAATTAGATAATAATAATAATACTAATTATAACTTTAACAATAATAACGATAGTAATAATAAAAAAATTAACAATTTTTAATGATAAATCCCTTTTATTGATAAAGATAATAATAATGATAATAATAAGATAAAACTAGAACGACGATAAAAACGACGATAATAATAATCATTTTTAATAAAAATATCGAAAATTCAATTGATTATAACTTCTAATCCGTTCATCGAAACCATTCGATATCTAAAGGAAAAGTTCTTAATTTTTCGCTAGCTTTCCAAGGACATGCATATCTTATACCTTATCTCAACCGCAAGTGTAACTAATTCAAGATTCAACCTAACCTGTCTAAGGGCAATATCAAAAGTACAAGCATGCATAATCCTAAATACTCGAGCACTAGTCAGGGATACACTATTAGTATGTAAAAGTTAAATTATGAGTACTCACGTATCAATATTGAGATTCAATATTGCAGGAAAGGTACGTAGACGCAACGTAAATGATAAACACTATATTGACCTCGCGAGCATACCCATGAACCATACTCAATCACCTCCATAGCTATAACCCATAATTTCCTTAATCCTATTCTACTCGAAAAATAATTTCGAAATCACTCGGACAGCACTCCGTCATAATATTTTATGTATACTAATAATATCTTGAAATAATACGGAGTAAATATATATATGTAAATCGATTGAGAGAGTTTAGAGAAAAATATTTTCAAGTTTCTATAAAATAATGAAACCTATTGAATTCTATTTATAATAGATTTTTGAATTATTAAAGTGAATTATTAAAGTATGAATTATTAAAGTGAATTATTAAAGTATGAATTATTAAAATGAATTATTAAAGTATGAATTATTAAAGTGAATTATTAAAGTTAAAGTAAAGTAAAAATAAAGTAAAGGTAAAGTTTAAGTTTAAGTATAGTAAAAGTATAAAACTATGTATGTATAATACGCGTATAAATATATATAATATTAATTTAAATCGTTATATATATTTAATAAAATAAAATATAAATATTATTATCTTTATCATGCAAGTTAAGTAATGAGTTGTCAAAAGTGGTTCTAGATATTTATAAAAGTTATATACGTTTTAATAATAAAGTTCTTTTTAAACTGAAAACGTTTTTGTACGTTTGAAACTAAATAGATCAATCGAGTCTTTATGAGATTCAATCTTCCACTATCCTTTGTCTAGTTCTCAATGATTAACAATTTGTTCTTATTTATAAATCACTTTACCATTTTTCGAATATTGTTAAAATGGAAAGATTTCTCAAATCAACGTGGGCCTTTCAACAGAGACTTGTAATCATAATTCAATATATTTGATAATTCAATCATTTGATCTTATCTTCTAATTTCATTGATAAACATTTTGAAACAGATACAATCATATAAAGTATTTAATCTAATATTTTGTTTACGTTTCAAGTTATAATATATATACACATATACATATATAATCATATTCGTTTAATGGTTCGTGAATCGTTGAAACTTGGTCGAGGTTGAATGAATGTATGAACATAGTTTAAAATTCTTGAAATTTAACTTAACAAATATTGCTTATCGTGTCGGAAACATATAAAGATTAAAGTTTAAATTTGGTTGGAAATTTCTGGGTTGTCACATCTAGCTCTTTAGAACCTTGTTGCATCTTAATTGAACTAGTTTGAATCCAGTTGGAACTTAATGATCCTTGTTAAAACCTTGACTAGCTTGAACTAATTACATTTACATACATACAATGGTACTTAAAACTAACTAGAGAGCATCTCTTTAATTGGGACTTTAATGACCATCATTAGTAGGTATTTGAATGACATTTTGTAATAAGATAAAAGTAAAACATTTTTGTGTTTAATCTTATTTGAGCTTAAAATGTCATTAAGATGTCATTAAGTGCGATTAGTAAAAATTAACATCTTTTGGTTCAAAACTCTTTTGAAATCACAGAATGCAACTATTATAAGTATCTTTAAAAAGATTTTGTAAATTATAGATGCCTCAAAGTGGTCTAACTCAAAGTGGTTGAATTTGGTTACAGTGAAAACTGCGGTCGATCCACGGTCGGTAGTGAGATTGACCGTAGATCAACAGTTTTGAAAAATGGTGCAGCCGTTGGTACATGACATCTACGGTCAGACCCGCGGTCAACTGTGGTGCAGCCGCATACCAGTTTTTACCAAATTAATCATTTATGTATTGGTCTTTTGCTAGAGATAGTGTAGGCTTGTGAACTTGTGTTGTTCAATACGTGGTTTAAGCACGCAAGACTTGGTGTCATCATTAAAACAAAGCGGTTAACATTTGAATATTAATAATGGATCGCTAACCAACATTCTCTCCCTTTTTGATGATGGCAAACATATGTAAGTGTGTTTAAGCGTATAATACAACACATGTGTTAATATCACTTACCATACATTTTCTCCCGCTTTTTTCGAAGCAAAAAGGTTAGCTTCCCCTGGAACTAAGCACGCCCTAGAGTAATGCTCCCCCTTGAATCTTACATACGGTAGATGATATTGCTCCCCCTTGAAATGTGCAATATAAGACTCATAGAAAAGAGGATTAGTCCACACATAAGACATAATATCAATTAAGGCGTGATATGAACTCAACGAGCTGGATAAACCTTCAATCAAGGGTTAGTGCACACACATAATCATATATAGCAAGCATACGCCTCATTGTGTGTCATTGATAATTGTGTGTCATTGATAACAAAGATAGTGGAGTGAGGACTTTGACCAATATATGTGATCATTAGAGAGAATGTAAGATCAAAAGCGCGTATAAACCACCACATATCAAGGTTAATTAATAGTATAGCATGAATGTGTGATATAACAGGTAGTGAGAAGAAGCCAACATTATCATTAAGTACCAACATTACCTCACTAGTTCTACCAATTTCAGGCATGTATAGAAGCAAGTAGGTTTAAGCAAGCATGTAAAACCATATAGCATATCATGGTATACATATTGCACATAGCACAATGTGGAAACATAAGTGAGAGTAGCATGTAAAAGCTAATATACATGAGATCAATTGTCAAGCAAAAAATCATGCGTAACAATCATATTCATAAGCTTAGATGCTAGAGCATGTATGAAAGAAGGTAGGTTCAAACAAACATGTTAAAATACAAGAATAATATAGCATGGCAAACAAGTAAGAGTAGCACACGTAATCATATCATGCAACACTATAAATATTATCATAGTAGTTTCAAACAAGCATGTAAGGACACAAGCATGGCATACATATGGCACATATCATAAGCATAGCATGTTAAGCATATTGCACATAATATAAGCATAGCATGTTGAATACATATTGTAAGAATACAAGTAAGAGTAGCATGATGAAGCTAATATATGCATAACGATTTAATTTATATATAAGCTTAAAACATGCATGAGGCACATATATTTAACATTATGAGCATATTAGTTGAAGCATGTTAAGAAATGGTGATCAATAGGGTCAATATGATAATTCAAAACATTATCCACATGATAAGTTATCATTTAAAAATCATTCACTAAGTTTCAGGTTATTTAACTAAGAGCATATCTCTTTGTATACTTAGTGATGAACATATGTATAACCTAAGCATATATATCATGTTAATATTTCACTTATATGTAATGATCAAAGCTAAATTGGTGTTCAAATAATCATTTATTAGGTTGACTAGTCCAATTTTAGCAAGAGGATGCACACATATATGAGTTTCGAAAGAAGTGGTACCTTAATCGAGGAAAGTTTGTTTCATCATTAAGCCTTGAGCACATGATCTTTCAATTGCTATAAACTCGACTTTGGTAGTAGAGAGAGAGCTACAAGTGTTTGTTCGTTTGAGAGCCAAGAGATTATGCATAAACCAACTAATGCACATACACCACTCTTCTAAATAGTAGCTATCCATCATTATCGGAATCTCCAAGGCACATGATATTCATGATGCATAGAACCCTTTAGATTTCTATAAAGATCCTTTTAACGGCTCAAAAGTGTGACATATCGGGACTTTCCTTTGCATGGGTGATAAGCATAACAATGCGTTGAAGTCTCGCATGTATTGTTAGAAATATATGCATGCTAGGATTCAAGAATAATATTCATCATAGTAATCACATGTCACATCAAAACAAGAAATCATGCATAGTAAGCTCAATTAAAATTCATACTACAAGTGAGTAGCAATCATGCATAACAAGTAAGTAATTATGATAGTCAAATATAGGCATGTTCCATAGTATGAATATTGATGAGAAAATGCATAAACTAAATAACTAGATCAAGTAGGTATTTGACTTGTAAATTTCGATCAACATGATATATGTTAAGTCACTACTTATTTAGTCATTTATTCAAATATAGCTCAAGATTGCACTTAAATGATATAGCGTAACAAGCAATCACATAACTCATGGTAAGCTAGCTAATATCAAAGTATTATTTAGCACTCAACAAATATGATTTAAGAGAATTATCATCATGCAGAGATATGTTAACTTGACTACGTATAATGTTAACTAGTTAAAATTTTCGATGTATCATAGTTAACAATTTGGAGTGTTATATTGGATCGTGAGTATAAAAACATTCATGCATAATTTTTCAACATGTTAATAAATCATAAGCATGTAAGCACATAAGCATGATGAAAAATATAAGGCATGTTAGATGTAGCAAATATTAAGCACAATGCCCTCATATAGAGGTCAAATACCTCGCTATGGGACCAATGAATAACGTACTGCGTTTATAGTAATATGGACGGGTCGTTTCATTGTGATTTTAACCCAACCCCACATTTTTCTTTAAATACTTTAATTTTAAAAAATTAACTTTGTTTTTAAAAAAAATGTTTCTTTGTTCAAGCCTTTTTTTTTATCAATCATAGTTTTGTTAATTATCACAACATTTAGAGTATACAAATATTAAAAAGACTAAATACAAGCAAACTTACCTCACCATATGAATGGTGGTATTTTTCCTCAAAGTAATGGATGTAAGTTTGAGCATTCGGGTTCGATCCTTGACTCCACATCACACGAGTGTCTTGAAGTTGCTTCTCATATGAAAATTTTTATCACGATTCAAGACTAACTTATCCAAAATCTCTTTTGCATTCTCCAAACAAGTAGAGCTTAGTTCCAAAATCTTTGACTCGGGTTTTTGCACAAAATAATTTTTCGACGTGACAAAAACGTTTTTTGAGCAAAGATTAGAGCAACCGCTCTGATACCAATTGTAAGTAACTAGAGGGGGGTGAATAGTTACTTAGTGGTTTCTTAAAACCCTTTCAAAATCTTTAACAATCAAAACATAAGTTTTAAGCGTGGAAGCGTTTGTGTTTGTTAATGCAAGTATGTAAAGAATGTAAGTGCACAAACACAAGGATTTATAGTGGTATGGGTGAATGTTAACTAATCCACCTTAATCTACTCCCCGATTCTACGAATTGAGAGTTTTCTTCACTATGATACCCCAAACCCGGTGGAGTGTCCGGATACAACACTAGCTCCTCGATAAGCCGCTACTTATGAACCCTTAAGTCCCTTTGAAGAATTCACAAACACCAAATGCTCTTACCACAAGATCCTAATGCTCTAACCTAGTGAAATTACAACTACCTTCTAGATACCTTTAAGAAGATATCTTATAAGTAAACTTATAACTAAGCTTACAATCACTCATAGTTCTTTAATAGGTCACACCTACTTAATTTCCAATGGAATTGATCAACTTCCTAGATCCCTTTAAAGAAGTTGAATCATTAAGTAAGATGGTGTTTCCTATCATAAGAACTATCTAACTTCCTTGACCCCCTAAGGAAGTATCTTACAAAGTAAACTTAAAGATACAAATGATAAGTACAAAGTTTACATTTCAATTCTACTTAGTGTAAGTAGAATCTCTCTTTCTCTCTTATAATCTCTCCATTGATATGTGCTTGAGGCTTAGGAGATCAGCAGATATGACTTTGAAAGAATGTTGGAAAGAGGTAGTCTTTTAGTTTGGAAAAGAGGTGTATTTATATTCCAAGAAAAACTTGACTGACAAAACTGCGGTCAAAGCACGGTCGACCTTGCAGGCAGCCGTACAACTTCTGTCAGCATTTCAACATATCCGTTGGAGCTCCTTTTTCTTTGAATTTTTGGCTTCTTTACCCAATATAGAGCCTTCAAAATATGCTTAATACACAAAGAAGTTAACTCTATTAGCCTTTTGATCTTGGACATATGCATGGAGGTTGACATGTGCTAGCTAAAGAGGAAAGTCCAATGTCCTTGACCATTGTCATTGATTTCTTAATTGGGTAATTGCAGATTTTTGTCCCTTGACAAACCACTAGCATCCAAACTTCATTACCAAAATCTTTAAACCCTGTCTTCATCTTTGATGAAAGTATCTTGCCCATTGGAACCTTGTTACAACTCCATTGAACTAGTTTGAGAACACTTTGACTAGTTGCACTAATCACAAAGATACATCACTACATTCCAAACATCATACCTATGTCTTCACCAACTTGTCTTTTCTTTGATGGAAGTATCTAGCTCTTTAGAACCTTGTTGCATCTTAATTGAACTAGTTTGAATCTAGTTGGAACTTAATGATCCTTGTTACAACCTTGACTAGCTTGAACTATTTATACATACATACAATGGTACTTAAAACTAATGAGAGAGCACCTCTTTAATTGGGGCTTTAATGACTATCATTAGTATGTATTTGAATGACATTTTGTAATAAGATAAAAGTAAAACATTTTTGTGTTTAATCTTATTTGAGCTTAAAATGTCATTAAGATGTCATTAAGTGCGATTAGTAAAAATTAACATCTTTTAGTTCAAAACTCTTTTGAAATCACAGAAGGCAACTATTATAAGTATCTTTAAAAAGGTTTTGTAAATTATAGAAGCCTCAAAGTGGTCTAACTCAAAGTGGTTGAATTTGGTTACAGTGAAAACTGCGGTCGATCCACGGTCTACCGTGAGGTTGACCGTAGATCAACAGTTTTGAAAAATGGTGCAGCCGTTGGTACATGACATCTACGGTCAGATCCGTGGTCGACCGTGGTGCAGCCGCATATCAGTTTTTACCAAATTAATCATTTATGTATTGGTCTTTCGCTAGAGATAGTATAGGCTTGTGAACTTGTGTTGTTCAATACATGGTTTAAGCACGCAAGACTTGATGTCATCATCAAAACAAAGTGGTTAACATTTGAATATTAATATTGGATCACTAACCGACATACTATCACTTATGAACTTCGGTATTATTGTTCCCAGGGTTTCAGATTTATGCTAGAGTGATGAAACCGTATAAGGTGATTGTTGTGTAGTGTAATTTTTCTTATTGATGTAAAAAGAGCTGTTAACATTGTAATAACAGAAAACTATCATTAAGCATAGTTAATGTTTTTTTCTTTTGTGTATAATTTGAATTATATGTTGACTAATGTAATTTTTATTTTTTATTGTTTGTCAGATCATCAGCTCAGAGGTGGATCCAATGGGTTAGAGAGGGGGGCGCCCGCCCCCGGTGGATTTCGAAATTTTAGTGCAAATTTTTTCGGTTTTTCGATTTTATCCCCGGTGGAAATTTTTTTTTTTTGCCTCAAACCCTTCATATTTTGCCTCCAAACCTCCATATTTTGCCTCCAAACCTTCGTATTTTGCTCAAAAACCTCTAAATTTTGCTCAAAAAGCTCTATATTTTGCCCCAAAACTTCTATATTTTATCAAAAAAAAAATTTTACGTTTTAAAAAAATTCGCCCCGGTCAAAAAATTTCCTGGATCCGCCACTGCATCAGCTAATGGTGGTGCGGAGACCATTTTGTGGGATTGGTTTAGTGTATTTTTTTGGTAATGTCGATGTATTTGTTTATATTGATTGCTATGTGTTTTTTAATATTGATTGCTCAACGTTGATGTATGTTTTTTTTTCTACAGGTTTTGTTTTTTTTTAGTGATGTTCCAGTTTAGATCCTTTGTCTAGTGGTTACTTTTGGGAGGTGAGTTGCTATTGTATATGTTACTTTTCAATCTACATGGAAACATATTGATCACGCATATTTTTACCATAGGGTTAAATATGCCTGCTCAATACGTAGAGGGGTTTAAGGATCTTAGAACGTGGCTCTCCGGTCCGGCTACCGTGAATAACTCTGGCCGACATGATGATGTCGGCTGGGTGGCCAAGTGATTAAGTCCACCTCCGATAACGGTCGTCGATCAAGAGGCCCCAAATAAGGTCGTAGGTACTAGCTTACGAAAGACTAACCTGTTAACCTTGAAAAGATGCCGAATGATGCTTTTGTATCGTAGGTGATGGTAACGTAATATGTTGTGTCCCGTAGGTGATGATTAGGGTTTGTATTTATAGGCAAACCCTAATTCTAGAACCGTCCCAGATCATAATAACCTCATCCATAACTGACTCCCCCGAATCACGGATATAATTATGGAAAAGATATTTACTTGACAGCTAAGCAACCGCTGTACCGAGAACAAAGGAATCAGATACAATCCGCATACCGTATAGCGCACACAAGCACACGCCTACGCACACTATTAAGCGCCCGCATGCATATGAGGTGCGCATGCGGGTTGCGGTATCATTATGTCCCCCCAGTTTGATGTTATATGACGCAAGACACATGACATCAAACTATTATGCGAAAAAAATAAGAAAACGGCTAGCATTCAATGTTCCGCGTGCGTTTCGAGGTGATTTAATGCCTGTCACTGTCGCAGAAGACCATTCGGCTGACAAGACATAAAGTACCAGTTGGCGGGCGCGTGTCAGCCACGCGCTCATAGGTAACCATACCCATCTGACATCCTCACGCGCACTCAAAATGCTAACCGTTGATCGCTGAACACGTGTACAGCCACGATAAACCCATTCCAACCCATGGCTCCAAATCGTCTCTATAAATAGCCCCAAATCACACACATTTCCATTTTTCTGTTCCAAGCTTCCTCAATACGCTGCTACATTCAATTTCGATCAAATCCTAAATACTCCGGCCACCGCCTAAAGGTTAGTGATTCTCCAACCATTCTATAGAAAATGACTAAGGCTAACGAAACCTATGTAGATAGTGTCAGATCGATTATAGAGCAGAAACATATTGACCACTTAGTTAAACAATACCCGCCGTTAGCAAAATACAATCCGGTGCCACCCTTGCCCAATCAGCGTGCTCACGAGCCACCGGAGAAAAAGGTGGCCATCTACGAACACGCGTTCAAGCATGGTAACTTTAGGGTTCCCCCATCCGAATTCTTCCTAGGCGTATTAGATCACTTCAGAGTGGGATTAGGACAACTACACCCTTATGCCATAGGCAAAATAGTTCTGTTTGAAATGTAGTGCGTCGCACTCGATAGGGTTCCGTTGGTTAAAGTTTTCTGTCATCTATACCGCTTAGCCAATCACCACAAATCCTGGTTCACCTTCTTTGCCCGTCAAAATTTCACCAAAACCCCAAAGTCGATTGCGGGTAACTGGAAAGAAACTTTCTTTTTCATTGACCAAACTGTAGTTGGTACCGCTTTTCTGCAAACGCTTATATGGTGCGAGAAGGTGGAAAAGGATGTGAACAAAACCCCGGTCCTTGATGACGAGGAAACAAAGCTGTTAGCTGAGTGCGCTAACGTACAACTGGTGCACCGGTCATACGGGAACGTGATGTTGCGGCTAGGGAAGATATCCGCACACTGGCCATGGGAGGATGTGCGTCCAGCCATAGTCGGACCGGATGAAAAGGGTAGGAATAGTATAATCACGTACTAACAACATTTTGCTATTTATGTGTTCTAACGCATGCTTGCATGTTTGCAGAGATGAAGATGAAGAGAGTACTGACTGCGGAGGAGATTGCGGGCATCGCCTTCCGCAAACAGAATGTGAACCAGCCGTTAGAGCAGGAGAAGACTGGCGAGAATGCACCTGCCACCTCCGACAATAAGCGCAAGGCCACCGAAGCCTCCCAATCCCAACAGAAGAAGAAGAAACTCACTCCCAAACAGAGGGAGGACAAGCGGAACGACAACTTCGTTCCCATCGAACCCCGTTCTGCGGATCTACCCCCCCCCCCCCCCCCCCCATCTTCTGGTAAGAGTTCTGCTTGCGCGCATACAACACATTTAAGTTTGCATTTATTTAACCATTTATGAATACGCAGGTCATGCTGAAGAGACTCATCACACCCCGCCGCGGGTCAATCCGGACCTCGAAGCTACCGCCGAGTCAAAGGACAAGACGATACACCTGGACTCCGAGTCTACACCAACCCCGCCACACGGTAGCTTTCGATTGGCGAACCTGGCGCAGTTCACCCAGTCATCTGCGGAAAACGCCGCAGAGCAATCCGCCTTCCTCCAACAAATCTTCCCTGCTGAGTTCCGCAACCAACTAGCCGCACTACCTTTTAATCAGGCGTTCAACGCCTTCGTCCAAAATGGCCTCGTCTTTTTTGGCATGGTTGCGGATCAAGCCCGCCGTTCCACTAACTTGTATCAAGTGGCCGTGCGGAAAGAAACAGAGCTAGGGCTGCTGCAAGCGGGGGTTGATCAGGTGAAGAAAGACAGGGACGCCGCAGAAGAAGCGCGCAAGGCGGTGGAGTTAACCGCGGCGGAAACCAAAACTGCACTGATTGAAGAGAGAAATAAAAACCGCGAGCTGGTTGGGGCGGTTGACCAGTCCAAGGGGGAGGCAGAGCGCCTGCGGGTGGAGCTGGAAAGGGTGACGAGGGAAAAGGATGACGCGGTTACAGGTCGCGAGCTAGCGGAGGCGGACTTGACAAAACTCCGCACCGCTCTTCCTACCATTGCGCAGAAGGTAATGGATTCTGAGCCTGTGTCCGACAAGTTCAACGCCTATGTTGACGCGGTTAAAGATCACGAAATCAACAAGATAGTACTAGAGGTGATCCAAGCCTGCGGGCTCACACCGCCGTACCCCGACGTCGTGCAGAAAAAATTGAAGGAGGGTACGGCTGCGGTGCTCATGGAAGCGGAAGAAGCCATCACTGCCATCCCGATCTCCCTAATTAATGCGTTTGCCACGGACCCTAATATGTCGATTGATGGGTTCCTCAAGGAGGAGTTTTAGTTTGTTGTAATAGTTTGCGCCGTAAGTCCTATGCTTAGGCAGGCAATTGTAAATACAATTTTTGAGCCATAGGTCCCGTGATGGGCAGGCGTTTAAAACAATTACCATTTGTGTAACAACTTAATTTGATGTATATATATTTCTGTTATGCATGCGTAGTGTGTTTATTTTTTTATATATCGCGAATCAAAATAAAAGGTGAACCGCATGCCCATGCGCATAGTTAACCAAAACTCATGCGTATGCGGATGGTACTGCGTAAAATAAACCAATACTTTAACAATTTACCTTTAACAATTTAGACTCAGAAGCTACTGCGTTTTTGCTTTGTCATGTACTAGAGGTGCACGGTAGCTGTATGGTAAGCAACGCAACTAAAAACAAGCCAATGTCTTTATGCTTAAGAGTTCCTCAAGCAAACCAATGCGAGAGTAATTACACACAAGCAAACCAATGCTTGTAATTTTTTAAGTCGACTTTGCAGCCATCTAGTCTGCATGGTGCTTGGCTAGGGGAAAACCAATTCCCTTTGCCTGCCATTAGCGTCTACCCTTGTAACCAAACAGGCTTCTGCCGCACGGGGGCTAGAGGACACCCCTTAAGTAGGCAGGAACCGCATACAAAAAAGATTTAAACAACAAAAGTATGCGCGAGTAAATATTTAATTGGCATTAATCACAATTACAACCGCGACATAGAAAAAATAATGTGCTATAATAAACTGGAGTGATCAGGTCCACCTAGCTACATATAACATTTTTTCAATAACGTCGCATGCCAAGTGCGTTTCACAGGTTTTCCATCTAATGTCTCGAGATGGTACGCCCCGGTATTGTTTGCCTTCGCTACCCTGTATGGACCTTCCCAACGGGGGCCCAGTTTCCCAGTATCCTCCGCATGACTTGCGTCGTTCTGACGCCAAACCAAGTCACCGCACTTGTAAGAGCGTGAACGCACACGCTGATTATAGTACTTTGCAATTTTTTTCTTGTTATTTGCTTCGTTGACAGCCGCAGAGAGTCTGTGCTCTTCCAGCAAATTAAGATTTTCCCGCAAAGCTTCAGAGTTATTTTGCTCATCAAAATTTTGTATGCGGAACGTTGGTACCCCAATTTCTGCGAGTACAACAGCTTCTGATCCATAGACCAAACTGAACGGGGTCTCACCAGTGCTTGCTTTGGGTGTTGTTCTATACGCCCATAAAACCTTCGATAGTTCATCCACCCAACCAACGTGACCATGACCCAACCTAGCTTTGATTCCAGCTACTATATCCCGGTTGGTGACTTCACACTGGCCATTCGCCTGCGGATGCACAACAGATGTAAAAGTTTGCTTAATATTAAGCTCCGCGCACCAGCTGCGAAAAGGGTCACCCGCGAACTGCGTACCGTTATCACTAACAATTTTGTTTGGTATACCAAATCGACAGACGATGTCTTCCCATACAAAATTTTGCACCCTTTTTCCTGAGATTGCTGCCAGCGGTCTCGCTTCGACCCACTTTGTGAAATAGTCGATTGCAACAATCAAGAATTTGATGTTTCCTGCGTGTGCAGAATGTGCTCAAGGTACTGATGTGAGTAACATGTTTAGAAAATAAATGATAAAATTACCTCGGCCTTTTGGGAATGGTCCGACTATGTCGATTGCCCATTTGCAGAATGGCCACGGTGAGGAGACTGGTATCATTGGATGTGCAGGTACTCTGCTAATAGGTGCATGTATTTGGCATGATTCACATTGCTTAACTATGCGCGCAGTATTCGCGTACATGGTGGGCCAATAATATCCTAGCCGCATTATTTTTGACACAATGGACATGTGCCCCGAATGGAGTGCGCATGCACCCTCATGCACCTCGCATACAACTTCCTCCGCCTCTTTCGGGCCAATGCACCTTAAGTGCGGTCTCAAATAATTCTTTCGATATAGGACGTCACCCTCAAGGGCATACAGCGGTGCCATAACGCGGACTTTCTTTGCATCAGCGGAATCCGCAGGAGAAGTGCCATCCCGCAGAAAAGCCACGATGGGCGTCATCCATGTTGAGCTTGATTCCTCAACTGGTGCCACTAAAGGCATCATAACAATGGATTTCGCATTGAGTTCTACTATTAGAACTTTCTTCCCCATATGATCAAAAGCCAAGGCAGCCAGTTTGCTTAGCGCATCTACTTTCTTATTTTACCCCCGCATTACGTGGGAGATTTGAAAAGCTTAAAACTGGCCAGCGAGGTTGTAAACAAGCGATAGATATTGCAGCATGGCTATGTCATGCGCTTCGAAATCTCCACTGACTTGACTGCATACTAGCTTTGAATCCACATATGCGTGTAAAATTTTAACATTTAACTTATGCGCAATGCACATACCTGCTAACAGAGCCTCATACTCTGCTTCGTTGTTCATAACAGCAAAATTAAACCGCAGTGCGTATGTATGCTCTTCGCCATCCGGGCCTGTTAAAATTACACCCGCACCTGCACCAGATGTGCTGCACGCACCATCAGTGTACAATTCCCATGGTGACAAAGTTGGTGCAGGTGGATCCTGATGTTCTACTGATGCCTCGACATCCTCAGGTAATTCTGCTAGGTAATCAGCAAGTATTTGACCCTTAACCGCACTGTGCAAAGAAAAATTTATTTCATGTTCTCCTAATTCAACTGCCCACTTAGCCATTCGGCCAGAAATCTCCGGCTTGTATAACACCTGAAAGAAAAATGATTGCGTTAGTCAATGCGGTAACCCCGGTCATTGCCACAAAGCAGGCGTTTACCAACCTGTTTGATTGGTTGATCAGTTAGGACCACGATTGGATGTGCTTGAAAATATCGGCGCAAACGCCGCGCCGTATGGACCAGCGCATATACAAGCTTTTCTATCGGTGAGTAGTTTACTTTGCTTGATGTCAGTGTCTTGCTTACGAACTAGACCGGCATTTGCGTCTGAGAAAACCTCAATCGTTAAGTTTCTGCGAAATAAATAAAGCATGTAAATTAATGGATTACCTTTTCGCGATCCGCGATGAGAACTGAACTGACAGCTTCCTTCGATGCCGCGAGGTACAACGTTAGCGTTTCTCCTGATACTGGTGCAGTAAGTGTTGGTAATTCCGCAAGTACCTTTTTCATCTCCTGAAAGGCTGATTCTGCTTCCTGAGTCCATACGAAGTCTTTTTTCTTCAAACAATTTTTCAAAGTGTTGAAGAATGGTAACTGTCGCTCTGTGGCTTTCGACAAAAACCGTGTGATAGCCGCAAGCTTCCCAGTTAGACACTGCACATCTTTCTTTGTCTTCGGAGATGGCAAATTATCAATGGCTTCAATCTTTTTGGGATTGGCCTTGATACCCCGAGCTGTCACCACATGACCTAAAAACTTACCTTCCTCTTCCCCAAAACTACATTTAAGCGGGTTAAGCTTCACGTTGATCCTGCGCAGAATGCAAACGTTTCCAGGATGTCCGCGAGCATGTCTTCTTTCGGTGTTACTTTTAATTACTAAGTCTTCGACGTACGCTTCAAGATTTCTACCGATTTGGTGCTTGAATGCTGCGTCAATTACACGCTGATAGGTCGCGCCAGCATTCTTTAAACCGAAAGGCATCTTCGTGTAACAATAAATACCCTGTGGCGTATGAAAAGCAGTCTTGTCCTCATCTTCCGCAGCCATTAAGATTTGGTGATAACCCTTGTATGCGTCCAAAAAACACTTGTACCTAAATCCCGATAGTGATTCTACCTTCAGTCTATCTCCGGGAGAGGGTAGTTGTCCTTAGGACATGCCTTATTAATGTCCTTGAAATCCACGCACATTCACCAGTTACCGTCAGCCTTTTTTACCAACACAGGATTTGAAACCCATGTCTGATAACGCACTTCCCGCAGAATGTTTGCTTTGACAAGGTTGTCCACCTCTGCGCACAACCAATCACTGTGGTCTAGGGCCATATGCCGCTTCTTTTGCTTAACGGGTGTCAATGATGGATTAATGTTTAACTTATGTTCCGCAATATCTCGCGGAACCCCGGTCATGTCTGACTCGCGCCATGTGAAAATATCTGCGTTAGCTGACAGTATTCCATGCAACTTGCCCTTCGTTTCGGTTGACAAGCCTGCACCGATTTTAATTCGCTTATCCGGATGCAAGCGATTTGCTATTACTGCACAGTTTGCAAGTTGCTCTCCTACGCTAGGAGCGCTTACAGACGCGACAGAGCCACACAGCTCGGTTGCTTAATGTGACGCAACTGTGGCAACGCCTCCTACTGTGGGAAACTTAATCAAACCATGCACTACCGATGGGAAGATGTTGAAACGCCGTATGAAGTTTCTCCCTAGCAGTGCGTTATATCGTGAAGTTGAACGAACCACATAAAAATCGACCAATTAATGCCTGATCATCTGCGGGTTCCTGTCATCCGCAAGCTCTATCATTAATTCTATCCGGCCTAGCGGCCACGAGTTTTCTCCGAAAAACCCTGATAGCGTAATATCAGGCTGGCGTAACTGCGCTTTGACTTCTGCCGGAAGGAAACGATAACAATGCTCATACATAATATCGACACCGCTGCCAGTGTCAACATGCATGCGCTTAATCTGGATTCCGCAATCAGGGATGCGACACTTGATGATAATGGGCTCATTAATAGAATCAATTGACATTACAGGAGGGAAAGTGATTGGGAGAAGCTCCCAATCCTGGTGATCATTGTACTTTCTCCACTGGCTGATTTTCTCTGCGTCAACCATGTTAATGGTTAAGTCGGCATTTTTCGCTTTGTCAACTTTCTGCCACGCGAAAGTCTTAGACTTCAAAGCCTCTTCTGCGGCCTTTCCCTTGTCCTTTTTAGGTGGTTTTAGATAATCCAATTTGCCCGCGCGAAGCGCTTCCAGAACCCGTTCCATCAAGTTTTTACACTGATTGGTGTCGTGACCATAATCGTCATGAAATTCACAATACTTTGTTTTATCCCGCTTACCAAATTCTGTAATCGGAGTTGGAACCGCAAAGGTTGCGCATACCGGTTCGGTTGCCAAAATTTCTTTTGGCGTTTTAGACAAACTTTTGAGTAGCGCATAGTTATGATTATTGATGCCGCGCTGATTATTGTTTCGATAATTGCCATTTGATTTCCCTTTATCATTCTTGATAGGACCACCGCTAGGATACCTTCCGCGAGAGTTGTTACCGCGATTTTGATCGCGCGAACGATCATCGTCGTCCTTCCTCTCGTTGCGTGAGCTAGCTGTTGGGATGTCATTATCTTCGCCACTCCGCATATAGTCGTGGCATTCATTAAGCGCCTCAGCATAAGTTGTTGGGACTGTATGGCGCAGACGCCTTACCAGTGTTGGATGACGTTCTGAGTTTATACCATGTATGAGTCCGGAAATCTGTTGCTCTGGTTTGAGATCTGGTATGCGCAGACACTCGTTAGTATATCTTGTGAGAAATTCACCCAAAGATTCCTTGGACTTCTGCACGATGTCATGGCATTCAATGTGAGTGCGCTTGCGTGGTCTCTGATTCTGATATTGCAGTAAAAACTTTGTCCGCAGATCCATAAACCCGGCAATACTACCCGCCGGCAACTTATTAAACCACTCACGAGTAATACCCTGTAGTGTCATAGGAAATATCTGACACGCAACCGGATCCACCCAGCCTTGAGTGCGCATTGCGCCTTCGAAACGCTGTAAAAAATCATCTGGATCGGTCAGGCCACTGTAAGTACCCAACGTGCTAGGTATCTTTGGTGCTGATGGAAACGGGTATGCGGATATATGCAGAGGAAACTTGTCAAAGGTAGTCGGTAGCTCGAAGGGTGGTTTAACAGGATCCCCTTTCAAGTTTGCAAAGAAACGCTTCATCATGTCCTGAACAAAGTCAGGTTATGAAAATAAGTGAACCATATCAGGAGGTGCGGCCTGCATGAATTGACTTGCAAGATTTGCTTGCCCTTGAACATTTTTCCAAGGTTGACCCTGCGTCTGCGGATATAACCAAGGCTGCTGCGTTGGAAAAGAGGGATAACTTGAAGACGCAGAGTACACAGGTGGTTGTAAAGGAAGCGAAACCTGTGGTGCGGATATCTGCGAAACCTGAGGATACACACTTAAAAGCCCAACTGTATGCGATGTGCTTTGCTGCTGTGCTGTTATCGGCGCCCAATGAGAGTTTGCATCTGGGATGACACCAAACCCCCAACTATTAAGTAACGCATGCGCATCTGCAGGAGTTAAAAATTGTGAAACTGGACGGGGTGGTTGCCAAGGTTGCAATGGTGTAAATGACGAATTCTGCTGAATTCTCTGCGTATGCAGAGGTATTGAAACAGTGGTACTGTAAATAGGTACCTGGCCGCAGCAAACCACATGCGGCCCCGTTGTTCCACCGCTAGTGCTTCCCAAGATGACCCTTGGATCCACTGACGAAAAGTTCAGCCGCGTGGTTGTGACTGGTGAGTTTGCTCTTGGCAGTGTAATCCCGTCTAAATATATCGGCTTGTACCTCTGAAAGGGTTCGCCGGATATAGGTGGAGGGTACATCATGTACCCCGCCTGAATAGTCGCCTCCGTAGTCATAACCGGTGTCTGTTGACTACCAGACGGTGCGTTTCGAATATCTGTTTGGGTATGTTCCGATGATTCCTCGGAAGTCATGACACTGTTAAAGAAAAAAAATTCAAAAATTTTGTAAATAACGAGTCATACAATTCAAAACCTTAAAAGAAAAAGCAATTAAACAGTCTTGAATTAATTCGACTCTCAATGAAAGCACCACTTGATCATGCATATTTTTACCATAGGGTTAAATATGCCTGCTCAATACGTAGAGGGGTTTAAGGATCTTAGAACGTGGCTCTCCGGTCCGGCTACCGTGAATAACCCTGGCCGACATGATGATGTCGGCGGGATGGCCAGGTGATTAAGTCCACCTCCGATAACGGTCGTCGATCAAGAGGCCCCAAATAAGGTCGTAGGTACTAGCTTACGAAAGACTAACCTGTTAACCTTGAAAAGATGCCGAATGATGCTTTTGTATCGTAGGTGATGGTTACGTAATATGCTTTGTCCCGTAGGTGATGATTAGGGTTTGTATTTATAGGCAAACCCTAATTCTAGAACCGTCCCAGATCATAATAACCTCATCCATAACTGACTCCCCCGAATCACGAATATAATTATGGAAAAGATATTTACTTGACAGCTAAGCAACCGCTGTACCGAGAACAAAGGAATCAGATACAATTCGCATACCATATAGCGCACACAAGCACACGCCTACGCACACTATTAAGCGCCCGCATGCATATGAGGTGCGCATGCGGGTTGCGGTATCATTACATATGAAATTGAAATGCTTTTAATTATTGTTGTTGCTATAATGTGTATAAATGGGAGCCTGTATTGGAGATATATGGTGATGCACAAACATATAAATTCACTAGGTCAAAATTTGTTTATAGTGATATTCCATTTTCTTTTTTGCTCTTATTTGTGTTATATTGGGTTAGAAAACTGTGATTTTATGATCTTTTCTAAATTTTTATCCTAAATTTTTCAAATAAAATAAAAAAAACATTATATAAACAACTACGACGATTCCCATTTCAATCCCTAAAATAATCGAAACCAACACATCCTACAAATATGCAGCCATGAGAAGCTGTGAAGAAGCAAAATTTCTTCAACTTAAATTGTTAGAGATAAACACATAAACTTACTTTCTAATTTCATTTTAGTTTTTATTCTCCCATCCATTATTATCATTTTTCTTCTAATTATCATGTTAATTACAATTATATCTAATGCATTATAAAAAATAAATCCCATTTAAATGGAGTGGAATTGCTTTGGTGTATCATCAAGTACAATGATGCTAACAAAGGCTTTGGTGTATATTCATCTTATGGTGCTACTAATGGTAAATTTTTAATCTTTTTTGTATTTTATTTTTTGTTATAAGTTTTAAGTGATGAAAGGAACTATTAAAGTTTAAAAAAGGCTATCCTTTTATCTCTCATTTAAGTTGATTGTCGTTCAGATGTTAAAGATTCGAAGTCCGGAACAGTCACAACTCGATTGATCTTATCATTGGTGATGCGATTGCTCCAATCACAACTCGAAGGGCTACATGGAATATGTGTTTGTATACTGCCTTTCTTAGTAATATTGAACCAACTTCGGTGGCTCAAGCCTTACTTGATCCAAACTGGGTGATAGCTATGCAAGAAGAGATAGGTCAATTTGAACGTTTGAAAGTATGGCGGTTAGTTCCAAGACTAACAGGTCCAAAACCAATCGGTGTGAAGTGGATCTTTAAAAACAAGAAAGATTCTGATGGGGTTGTGGTTGGAAATAAGGCACGTCTTGTAGCCAAAGGATACCGACAACAAGAGGGTATTTACTACAATGAAACGTTTGCTCTGGTTGCAAGGATTGAGGCTATTCGTCTTTTCCTTTCTTTTGCTTCTCATATGAAGTTCACCGTGTTTCAAATGGATGTAAAACTGCTTTTCTGAATGGTCATCTTCAAGACGAAGTTTATGTTGATCAACCTGAAGGCTTTGTCGATCCTATTCATCCAAACCACATATAATACTTGGAGAAATCTTTGTACGGTTGTGACGATCGCTCCAAATCTATATGGACGAACACGTCATTCATCGATTTCATTGCGAGGTATTTGACCTCTATATGATACGTTTTGTAAACATTGCATTCTTTTGAAAAGGCACACCATAAATGAATATTTAAATTAAAGGTTTTCGACATCTAATGATTTCTACATATAGACAATCATCGTAAATAATAGTTTACAAAAGTACTTCCATTGACAATGCAGTCAAAATAAGATACATGGTGATGATTTGATGAATGCAATGTTTCCTCGATAAATATGCCATGTAGGACTCCATGCACATAGCTTGTCTAACATATAAGCAAACAGCGGAAGACTTCTAGGAACCTGAGAATAAAGATGCTTAAAAGTGTCAACACAAAGGTTGGTGAGTTTATAGTTTTAATGTTGTGCATAATTTGTATATAAAGGTGAATCACAAGTTTTCAGTTGTTTCATCTAGAAACGTTTATCAAAATATTCCACGAAATTGAGCACCCTGGTAACTAAACTTAATGTATATATAATTTATACCCTTTGTATAATCATCTTAATAATACACGTAAACCAACGTGTACGCTTCTCAAATAGCATACGTCCGTTAAAAGGCTAGTGCTCTAGCTCGGACGGGGTTATCAAGCCCTATGGATCCATATACTACTACTCGCGCCCACCAGTTCTTATAACCGGGAGTTACTAGTTACCAAAGCTAAGGGATTTTCGGTTCAAACTCGGTGTAGAATTTAGTATGTACTTGTATCCATTGCGTTTAAAATAAAGTGCATGTATTCTCAGCCCAAAAATATATATTGCAAAAGCAATTAAAAAGGGAGCAAATGAAACTCACCTTAGCAGCACATAAGGTCGTTCAGCAAAAATGACCGAAACTTGGAATGCAAAATTAACCGTAGATCTCAACATATCAATATTGTGATTCAATATTGCAGAAAAGTACGTAGACGCAACAGAGATGATAAACACTAGGTTTGACTTAGAAGTAATACTCCCGAACAATACACATAACCTTCTTGGCAATAACTCATAATTTCCTTAGCTCTATCCCGCTCGAAAACCATTTTTGGAATCGTTTGGACATAACCTCGTCGTAGTATTTTATGTATAATACTAATAATATTAATAATAATAAGATTAATAATAATATTAATCTTAATAATAATAATAATAATAATAATAATAATAATAATAATAATAATAATAATAATAATTTAAATAAATAAATAACTTACGGAGTAATATATAATAAAGTGAAGTGAACAAAATGCAAAACGATCGAATTTATAGCACTTGAGCCACCAAACCACCTCATGCGATCGCATGAGGCTTGTGTGGTGCAGCCATGCGATCGCATGAGCTAAGGATCCAGCTCACAATCTTTTATCTTTTAGCTCGTCGACATATTTTTTTATAATATATATAATATATTTAATTTATATAATTATTTATATATTATATTAAATTCTCGTGCATAGTTAATCTGTAATTTTTATTCCGATAAGTCGTACATCTTCACTCGACTTATGTCCCGCTTCCGGTTTCTCGAACGTCATTTCGTACACTGAGAAAACTTGTGCTTTACGTTTCGTGACTCGTACCTTTGTCAAAATATAGATTTAAATTATCCATAAATTATACCACTTGAAATATAACTTATACATTTTAGTGTTTTGGTCATTTACTTCTATAAATCAACGTCTCGTTATTTATTAATATATATTTAATAATATTATTTTAAATCAAATCGTTTTAAGATTAAGTTAATATTTTATTTTATCACCTTGTAAAATATATATATACATCTTCATTTTGAAATAGTGTTTTACTGTAGCAAAGTACTGTAGCTTTTACTGTAGCAAATAGTGATTTTCGAAAATACTGTAGCATTTTGGGTACTGTAGCAATTCGAAAATACTGTAGCAAATTAGTGTTTTACTTGTTCATCTTAAACGTTTTAGTTCACTTATCTAAATATCAATCGAATTAACAAATGAATGTTACTATCGTTTACTAAATAGCTTGAAATCATATATATATATATATATATATATATATATATATATATATATATATATATATATATATATATATATATATATATATATATATATATATATATATATATATATATATATATATATGCACATTAAGTTATATATATATCGTTCGTGAATCGTCGAGAACAGTCAAAGAATAATTGATTATATGAATATAGTTCCAAAACTTTCGTGACTCAACATTACAGACTTTGCTTATCGTGTCGGAAACGTTTAATCATACAAAGATTAAGTTTAAATTTGGTCATAAATTTTCGGGTCATCACAGTACCTACCCGTTAAAGAAATTTCGTCCCGAAATTTGAGTGAGGTCGTCATGGCTAACACTAAAAATGTTTTCATGATGAATATGAGTTGATAAATAGAATTTTATCACCGTTGAATAAAATGGATAAAACAATCCAATTCCTCGAAGCGTATGCGATAAGTTATTGTAAAAGAGTGAAATGAGGGAATAACGGTTTATCTTAACTTCTGACATAGTCATGGTGGAAATTCTGGAATTTATGGAATAGAAAATCTTCATATCTGAATAAGATTTGATTCTTCGAAATTTAAGGAAATTGAGATTTCTTTTGATTAAATACGTAATCTGCCTCGATTGCTATGTCTGATATTTCGCTATAAATTGACTTCTTCCGTTCCATGTATTTTCACCACTCCTATAATCTTCTTCCTTATTTCATACTTCCAAAAGATTGTGAAATGCTTCATCCAGTTCTGATTCTTGATATTTTCTTGGCTATCGTATCCTTCATTCTTCTTTTTCATTTGCCACCAGAGGAAGTTATTTTCTTCTACTATTACCTTGGGGTTATAGTATTTTTCATTATCCCGTGTCTTTATATTGCTATAAGCATTGATATATAAACGGTTTGTAGTATATGTGTTGTTTTCAGGCATTATATTTTCCCTTATATTTAGGAGCTCCATGCTTTCGATTTCTCTTCCCGACCTTAAGCCAAGCGGATAATGGTCCAGAATTTGTAGATATGAAGTTTTGGATGAACATAATTAATGTTCTGAGAAGGTAATCGTAATGACACGATCTTGATTTGTCAAATTACCAGAATATCCGGAAAAGACCGAATCATCAAGAAAAATATTTTCTTGATATGTTTAGAGGTTAAATAGAATAAAAGAGTTATGTAACATGGTTCATGATGAGGGTGTGATCTGTGAACCTTTATCAAGTTCCATTAGAAACTCAACATGACTTACTGTAATATAATCACGTTGATCAAGTGTCATTATATTATACTAACTCATGCTTCAGCTCCCAACACCACTTCAAAAATATTCATATTTTAAACTCGAAGGTTTCAGCAGAATTTAGAAACTAAAATAGTTTCTTTTATGATGTTACACAGTTATCGCAAGGAGAAAATTGAAATCCGATAAGAATGATTATGGAATTATCTCCAGAAATATGGAGGATATTTATAATGAAAGATACGATGATATCTTAGAATTTCTAATATCAGAGGATGATGAAGAATATTGTCCGCAAGGGTTTAGATTCGAAAGCAAGGTATTAGTTAATGGCTTCAGCAGATACTGAATCATTTTGATTCTTTAAAGGCAGGTTTATTCTTTGTTATTTGTCCACAGCCTCCCTCATACTTTGCTCAATCTGTTTTTCAGTACCATACTTTCTCTTTTTCTGTGCTTTTCCAACACACTACTCTTTATCATCAAACTTTTGAATGTTAAGGTCGTTTATAGTTTTTGCTGCTTCATCAACATTTTTTCAATTTCGGAGAACTAGTTTCGTAGTTTGGGATGTTTTTCAGAAACTTCACATTCGGAGTATGTAAGTCTAGAAGATAGACATTATATGTATATATATAACTGTTGGCGTAGAATTGCTGCAAAATTCGAAATACTGATTGCTAATTCCCGGTAGTTGGTATGGCAATTATTGTTACAAGATGTGGATGAGTACATGATAGGGATTCAATGAACAATTATAATGGTTTTTCGAAGAGACTTAAGCCAATGACTAATGAAGTTGCTGGTAAGTTTACTGCTAATGTGGTGGGACATGAAAGGTTCCCCAGTAACAAGAATGTATATGTCAAGGTTACAATAAGGCTTAGTCTGAAAAGTTGAAGTTGACTGGTTGGAAGTGTGATGAAAATTGATATCTTGAAAAGAATTGCAAGATTATTTTCGGTATTAACAATATTAAAGGATCTTGCACAGTTTTGAAGTCAAAGTATAACTTTGAAAGATGTAGAGATCTAAGAATGATGTCACCGATTCAGAGTTATGACTTGGATTCTGATCCGTCAATATCAGAATATGTAATTGAATTTGTATGAAAATGATCGTATATCGTTGTGAGTATTGTTAATAATTTTTTTTTTGAATCAAAGTTGAAGAATGTACAGTGTAACATATTAATTGTGAACTTATATATTTCCCGAGTATTAACTACCCGTTAAAGATTTCATAATTAATACTTTGTACAAAAGAATTTTCATTACAGTCTTTATGAAAATATATGTATGTATATTTTCTTCAGATGTAATGCAGATTTAATGAGTTAATATCATATTAAGCTCATTTGATTTTCGGCTTGAATTAGAAATGAATAATCTTTAAAACATTAGAGATTACATAATCTTCGCGGAGTATTTTACTAACGAAATCAATGCTTCATTATTTATTCTTATTGATATTCCTCGGTGAAGGATGTTGATACTCGTGGAATTTTTGTGAACCTTACAAGGCACAGATGATGTTTTCTGGAAAGTTTCGAGTATGTTGAAAATGAAAATGTAAAATCAATTATGTAATTGAATAATACACTTGATTTTTTTATGAAATGGAATTCATTGAGTTGAAACAGAGATTGTAGTTAATGAATGTTAAGTTGTTAATGAAAGATGTACATTATAACATATTAGTAATATGAATTATCCGAGTAATATTTACCCCTTAAAATTCATACGTAATAGCTTAGTACGAAAAGATTTATGATAGTTTTAAAATATATATATATAAGATGTACATATAAATTCTTTAGATGAATTGAGTTATTACTTCATAACTCATTGATACAATATATTCGTTGTTGACTCGTAATGATGTCCACGCTACTTTCTTAAACTGACGGAGCTTGTGATGTTAGAGGTGATGTTGACAGCACTGACTGCGCTGGTGAGGCTAAGGGTACTATTGATGCTGTTGGTAAAACAAGTCTAGCTTGTACCTTACGCACCATTCTTATCAAGGTTTCTATTCTTCCTTCTATCATCTCTGTTCATCTGATTTATGGTTAGAACTGGGATAAATAATCTCTAAGATTTTAGAGATTACCTAATCGTCGTAGAATATTTCTCCGATGAAGTTATGAATCAATACTTCATCGTTTATTGTTGTTGGTACTACTTGGTACCTATGGTGCGTATGATGTTGATATCCGAGGGACAGATTGTGATGTTGAGGCGTGTGATGTGGATGTGATTGTTGGTGGTGGTAATGGTACTGTTAGTGTTGATGATGGTGGTACTGGTTATGCTGCTGGTGCTGCTGGTGGTGTTCGTAACCCTTGCACTATATTCTCCAAAGCCACTACCCGAGCACGAAGCTGGTTGACTTCTTCTATTATATCGGGATGATCGGTGGTTCGGACGATCGGATAAATAAGATTTAGAATATGGGATAGTATATAATCGTGATGAGATACTCTGGAGATGAAAGAGAAAATGGTATTACGAACAGGTTCGCCGGTAAGTGCTTCAGGTTCTTCGCCAAGAGGGGAATGTGGTGGATGGAAGGGATCACCTTCTTCTTATCTCCAATGACTAAGTAGGCTACGAACCCATCCCCAATTCATCCAGAATAGGTGATGGCTGATTGGTTGATCCATTCCGGTTACACTGTCTTCGGAGTTCAGGTGAATATCCATATCGGAATAGCCGGAGTTTAAGGAATTTGAACTAGATACAGGATCCATTTTGTGTAATCAGGGAAATAATTTTTGATGTGAAATAGATTATAGGACTTAGATTTGGTATTCTTCAATACATAATTTAGATATATATAATACCAAAATTCCATAAATTACGGAGAAATTTTCGGAAGATGCCAGAAAAAATTTAAAGTAACAGATACGCTAAGATATGAATTTTGTCGATACACTATCTATGCAGTAAATGCAGTAAGACATGTCTAGACTTAGGAATGATAAGCAAGTAATTTCCGACAATAAATGGTAAGCAAAACTCGGTAAAAACAGATACAGTCATAGTCCAGACTCACTAATGCATCCTAACAATTATCAGTTAAACACACTAATGCAAATTCTGGTTCCCTATGACCTCAAGCTCTGATACCAACTGTGACGATCGCTCCAAAACCATATGGACGAACACATCATTCATCGATTTCATTACGAGGTAGTTGACCTCTATATGATACGTTTTGTAAACATTGCATTCTTTTGAAAAGGCACACCATAAATGAATATTTAAATCAAAGGTTTTCGACATCTGATGATTCTACATATAGACAATCACCGTAAATAATAGTTTACAAAAGTACTTCCATTGACAATGCAGTCAAAATAAGATACATGGTGATGATTTGATGAATGCAACGTTTCCTTGATAAATATGCCATGTAGGACTCCATGCACATAGCTTGTCTAACATATAAACAAACAGCGGAAGACTTCTAGGAACCTGAGAATAAATATGCTTAAAAGTGTCAACATAAAGGTTGGTGAGTTCATAGTTTTAATGTTGCGCATAATCTGTATATAAAGGTGAATCACAAGTTTTCAGCTGTTTCATCCTGAAACGTTTATCAAAATATTATACGAAATTGAGCACCCTGGTAACTAAACTTAATGTATATATAATTTATACCCTTTGTATAATCATCTTAATAATACACGCAAACCAACGTGTACGCTTCTCAAATAGCATACGTCCGTTAAAAGGCTAGTACTCTAGCTCGGACGGGGTTATCAAGCCCTATGGATCCATATACTACTACTCGCGCCCACCAGTTCTTATAACCGGCAGTTACTAGTTACCAAAGCTAAGGGATTTTTGGTTCAAACTCGGTGCAGAATTTAGTATGTACTTGTATCCATTGCGTTTAAAATAAAGTGCATGTATTCTCAGCCCAAAAATATATATTGCAAAAGCAATTAAAAAGGGAGCAAATGAAACTCGCCTTAGCAGCACATAAGGTCGTTCAGCAAAAATGACCGAAACTTGGAATGCAAAATTAACCGTAGATCTCAACGTATCGATATTGTGATTCAATATTGCAGAAAAGTACGTAGACGCAACAGAGATAATAAATTCTAGGTTTGACTTAGAAGTAATACTCCCGAACAATACACATAACCTTCTTGGCAATAACCCATAATTTCCTTAGCTCTATCCCGCTCGAAAACCATTTTTGGAATCGTTTGGACATAACCTCGTCGTAGTATTTTATGTATAATACTAATAATATTAATAATAATAAGATTAATAATAATATTAATCTTAATAATAATAATAATAATAATAATAATAATAATAATAATAATAATAATAATAATAATAATAATAATAATTTAAATAAATAAATAACTTACGGAGTAATATATAATAAAGTGAAGTGAACAAAACGCAAAATGATCGAATTTATAGCACTTGAGCCACCAAACCACCTCATGCGATCGCATGAGGCTTGTGTGGTGCAGCCATGCGATCGCATGAGCCAAGGATCCAGCTCACAATCTTTTATCTTTTAGCTCGTTGACTTATTTTTTTATAATATATTTAATTTATATAATTATTTATATATTATATTAAATTCTCGTGCATAGTTAATCTGTAATTTTTGTTCTGATAAGTCGTACATCTTCACTCGACTTTAGTCCCGCTTCCGGTTTCTCGAACGTCCTTTCGTACACTGAGAAAACTTGTGCTTTACGTTTCGTGACTCGTACCTCTGTCAAAATATAGATTTAAATTATCCATAAATTATACCACTTGAAATATAACTTATACATTTGAGTGTTTTGGTCATTTACTTCTATAAATCAACGTCTCGTTATTTATTAATATATATTTAATAATATTATTTTAAATCAAATCATTTTAAGATTAAGTTAATATTTTATTTTATCACCTTGTAAAATAAATATATACATTTTCATTTTGAAATAATGTTTTACTGCAGCAAAGTTTTTTTACTGTAGCAAATAGTGTTTTTTGAAAACACTGTAGCATTTTGGGTACTGTAGCAATTCGAAAATTCTGTAGCAAATTAGTGTTTTACTTGTTCATCTTAAACGTTTTAGTACACTTATCTAAATATCAATCGAATTAACAAACGAATGTTACTATCGTTTACTAAATAACTTAAAATCATATATTTATATATATATATATATATATATATATATATGTATATATATATATATATATATATATATATATATATACACATTAAGTTATATATATTGTTCGTGAATCGTCGAGAACAGTCAAAGAATAATTGATTATATGAATATAGTTCCAAAACTTTCGTGACTCAACATTACAGACTTTGCTTATCGTGTCGGAAATGTTTAATCATACAAAGATTAAGTTTAAATTTGGTCAGAAATTTCTGGGTCATCACAACGGTCTAAAGCAAGCATCGTGTGCATGGTACGAGACCTTGACAAAGTATTTGCTGGAAAATAGCTTTTCTCGTGTGACAATTTACACAACGCTCTTGATCCGTAAAAACCACGGTCACATTCTCTTGGTTCAAATTTACGTTGATGATATTATCTTTTGTTCCACTTCCTCGTCTTTATGCAAAGAATTTGGTGACCTTATCACTAACAAATTTAAAATGAGCATGCTTGACCAGCTTAATTTCTTCTTGGGGTTACAAGTTAAACAATTACCCAATGGGATTTTTATCAGTCAAACCAAATACATTAACGATATGCTAAAACGTTTTAAAATGACTGGTTTGAAACCAATGACAACCCCAATGAGGAAATTGTTGAATGCTGATGAAAAGGGGGAACCCTTTGATATAACTCTTTATCGAAGCATGGTGGGTCCTCTAATGTATTTGAGATGTTAAATATGAATGACATCATCTTTATTTACAACTATTTGATTGACCTGAACGAATCGGCAACAACTTATCATGCAATTGCATTGAAGGAGATTTACAAGTTTATTCTTGACGCAATGAGATGGATGTCTGTTCACGATTTTCAGATGAGATTAGAATCTGGGCATAAGAAGATTGGAATCAAACCTCCGAATCAAGTGACTGATGGATTACAATACGTGTCCTTACTCGAAGTGAGTGATTGTCTATATGGATTCGTGTTTGTCAACTCTCATTATACAAAGATCTTCATCAGATTCTCAGACTTCAGGAGATATTCTAACGGAACGTTAGTGTATGCTCTTAAATATCTAAGATGGAGATTGAAGAATAAGTGCTACTCAACTGAAGATGATGAAATCGTCAAAGTGCTTATCAAAAGGTTGAAGAGTCGTCTCAATACAAGGAGGAATGTAAGGAGATATGAGAGACTAAGAGGATTCAAAACAAAGATTCATTTTAGAGCGACAAAGTACTTTAGATGTTTCAAGTAGGATTATATTGTATTTTCACAATTAACACTAAGAGGAAGATTGTTAGGACCCCAAAGGTGTATAGTGTTATTGTGAAACAAGCTTAATAGATGGATCCTTAAAAGAGGAATGAACCTAAGTAGTCCTAATTAGATAGCTATTGCATTGTAAACTAGTTTAAGAAGATTTGAAATTATAATATTGTAACAGACTGAAACCCGGGCTAGTTGTAAGTGGACTATTTTGCCCTTAGGGTTTTATTATGTGTTTTATATGCTTTTATTTTAATTATGTGAATAGTATTATTTTATTAATTGGTTAAGACCAGTTTGTGACAAGGGTTACAGAACAGGTTTGTTTATTTAATTTGGACCTCGTTAGGGTACTTTACCAGTTTTGTTAAGTTGTTAGATAACTGATAAATACCCGTGTGTTGTGTAGTGGGGGAAAAAGGCAGCCTTAAGTGAGTATCTTAGAAGTAATACTTCCATTTTCACAAAAATCCCCAAATCCACCTCCCATCCTTTACATCCCCACCTAAGCAAACCCTAATTCTCCATTGTTGATCTTGAGCTCGAATTGGTCTTGAAATCACGTTCTTTACACTTTACTGATTCTTTTAAGGTATGAATCATGAGCTTTCATGATCAATTTAGTGTTAAAATGGTATTTTTAAGTGTATTTGTTCAAAAGCTTGATTTTGTGTCAAAATCCATGGATTTGATGTTGTTATGGTCAAAACTTTGTGGGTTTATAGTCTATAACATGTTGTAATTGAGTCGTGGTAAGTTTTGGTGTCGAAAACGAGCTATAGATCGAGTTTTGGTGAATTTAGCTTGAAGTCCGTAGGTTGTGTTCAGAATCTGCAGATGAAGAAAACAGTCGACTGACTATCGGTCGACAGTCAACCGACTGGCGAGTGAACCGACCGACTGTGTTTGACTTTCATCCGATCGTGGAAATACCAAATAAGTCGACCGATTGGGAAAGTCAGTCGACCGGTTGTGTCAACAGTCGATCGACTGTCTACGTCAGTCGATCGATTGAGGAGACAGTCGACCGACTGTGTGTCCAGGGCAGAATGTTTTACCAAAGTTCCTTTTTTTTAGCCGTTATGCTGCCCGTTTGTATTTTGGATTTCAGGATGTAAATTTTGAAAGTGCATAAGTGTTAGGTGGACTTTTAGCGGCGCTTTTTGTGACTGATTTTCTGTACTGTACTGTTTTGTGTTAACGAACAGAAACTAACTTGATTTGCCTTATGTTCAGGTGATAAGGATAAGGAAGCCGCTCAGTGATAGATCAACTGAGCTAGTTGCTGGTATTCGGTGAGTGGGTCTATCTACGGATAGAGTTTAAGTAGCATAACATGCTACTGTGGTTGACTCTTTTACCATGCATAGTGTAGAAATTGCCATGTTAGAATAACATAGTATGTCTTATGTTGTATGTGAATTATGTGTACACTGTGTGAATGACACCAGTCGGGCCTAGGGAGACTGGGGACTCGAGACCGTGCCTAGGAGAGGTTAGAGTCCGTATGAGTTCAACCGTGCCCAGGGGAGGTTGGGTCCATAGGCAACTGATTGTGGAGTATAGTGTGAACGATGAGTTCAACCGTGCCTGATTGTAGAGTCAGAGTCCGTATGAGTTCAACCGTGCCTAGGGGAGGTTAGTAATTAGCTTGTGTGTGGCTTAAGCTATATTTGTTAGATAGATTCCATTCACTTAGCGATGCGCTAATCCCGCATATATTCTCCCCTTGCAGGTTTAGGTACTGCTAGTCGGGATGGGTACTGTTGCAGAAGACATGTTTGACAACCCAACTCTGATGTGGACTTTTGTATAAATAATATTTTGTAATAACGTAACACCGTTGTGTAAACTTAAACGTAATTACACGGATTAATATAATGACGTGACTTATATTGTGTTTGTTAATAAAGCCTTTCGCTGTGTTTTAAAAAAAAATGGCCGGTGTTACAAGTTGGTATCAGAGCATGGTTTGGCAACAAGTATGTGCGCGTATTTTGTTCCCGAACCCTGAGGCAAGTCAAACATGTCTGTGGGAGTGGGGGCTAAGTGAAAATAGGATATACGTGTGTTAGTTGTAATTGAACTAACTGTTATCCACTAAGCTTTTGTGTAACCTATTTTGTAGCACAGGTATGGCTGATAGAAACGCAACTGGCCCATCCAACCCCAGAACATTCAGAGCACCAGAAGAGGGTGTTGAGTCTGTGATGATCAGAGTAGTTACATCCTTCAGTTAGAAAGCAAGCTAAAAGAGGCTGAAGACAAAATTAATGAGCTTGAATTAGCGAGGCATTCTGGAAATGATGATACACCACCTGGATTCCCAACCGCGCAATCCCAAACGATACCTAATGTGCACCAGAACCAGTTTCAGAATCAAATACCTAACCAATACTATATGCCACCGCAAAACACTTTTACTTACCAAAATCCCATGATGATGAACCCATACCAAATGCAAATGTTCCAACGACCTTACATGCAACCACCCAAAAAGTGTACTTATAATAACTTCCGTGATTGCAAACCCTCTGAGTTTTCTGGAAGTACTGATTCGACTGTAACTCTCAATTGGTTGCGAGAAATTGAAAGGGTATTTGAAGCGTGTCAGTGTGAACCTGAGCTGAAAGTAACATATGCTAGTCGACTGTTGAAAGGTAGGGCTATGATTTGGTGGGATTCTTTGATTTCCAGTATACCAAAAGAGCAAGTGAGTATGATCATGTAGGAGCAGTTTCATGGGAAGGTGTGTGAACAGTATTGTAATCCGTTTGATATGAACCGAATCAAGACTGAGTTTCTTGAAATGAAGATGACACCTCAAATGACGATCGACGAGGTAGTAGAGAAGTATATGGATAAACTGAGGTTTGTACAACAGTGGGTGCCAGACGAAGCGTCTCGTATACAACATTTTGTTAATATCATTTTTCCAGAGTACCGAACTTTTGTTAGAACGGCTACGTCATTGTCTCAAGCGGTTGTGATGGCTAAGATGGTAGAAAGTGATGTTCAGGCCGCCAGAAACAGAATGTTTGGTAATGTGCTACAACAAGGTGGGCAAGTATCTGGTCAATCAGGATCTAAATCCAAGAAGTCTAGTGGGTTTAAATCGAGGGCTAAAAGTGGTCAGAGTAGTTCTGGATCTGGATCAGGTAAAGGGAATTGGTGTCACACGTGTCGATCTTCTCACAATGGTCAGTGTTCTGAGGCTACAAGAAGATGTTTAAAGTGTGGTGTTGTTGGGCATGAGTCTTCAGCATGTCCGTATCCGAATAGTGTATGTTGGAGTTGTCACAAACCAGGGCATTGTGCAGTTAGTTATCCGTCGAAGAGTGGTAGTTCCGGGGCAGGGTCAGGGGCGCATTCGGTATCAGCCAGAGGTTCAACTGCCTCGAGTGGGCATAAGAGGAAGAACCCTCCAACAGCAGAGGTTAGAGCTTTTCAGATGTTGGTTGAGAATGCTGTGGCAACCGACGAAGTGATCACCGGTATGTTTCTAATCAACTCAATACCTGCTCGTGTATTGTTTGATTGTGGTGCCAATAGATGTTTTATGTCCCCAAATTTCTGTGCTAAGTTGAAATTGCCAGTTACTGTGTTACCCAAGCCGGTTAGTGTAGAAGTAGCCGATGGTAAGATCACACCCGTCACAACATATGTGTCTGGGGTTTGTATAGAGATCGAAGGGAAGTCTTTCCCGGTGACTTGTTTAGTGTTACCTATTCCTAGTTTTGATGTAGTATTAGGAATGGATTGGTTGAGCTCGCTTAGGGCTAATATTAAGTGTGATAGGAAAATGATTACCTTTCGTTCGACCGATGGAACCCGTGTTGTGGCCCGAGGGGAGCGGGGCGGGTATAATTTTCCGTTGATAACCACAATGAAAGCGAAAAAGTCGATGGTAAAGGGTTGTGAATCATTTCTTGCATATGTGATTGATGCGAAGAAAGAAAAGAAAACAGTGGCCGATATTCCGGTAGTATCAGAATTTCCCGAAGTGTTCCCAGATGAGTTACCAGGTCTGCCGCCGGTAAGGGAAGTCGAATATAAGATTGAGTTGGTTCCTGGAACAACTCCAGTTGCAAAAGCTCCTTACCGATTAGCGCCGTCTGAAATCCGTGAAATGATGTCACAGATTCAAGAGTTATTAGATCGTGGGTTTATCCGACCGAGTTCTTCACCGTGGGGTGCTCCGGTATTGTTTGTTAAAAAGAAAGATGGGTCAATGCGTTTGTGTATTGATTATCGTGAATTGAACAAAAGAACAGTGAAGAATAAGTATCCGTTACCTCGAATAGACGATTTGTTCGATCAGTTACAGGGTGCTTCATTCTTTTCTAAGATAGACTTACGATCCGGATATCCTCAGGTCCGTGTTGCTGAATCAGATATACCGAAAACAGCGTTCAGAACAAGGTATGGTCATTATGAATTTCTTGTCATGCTGTTTGGTTTGACGAATGCACCGGCAGTCTTCATGGATCTAATGAATAGAGTGTGTCGTCCATTCTTAGATAAGTTTGTGATCATATTTATAAACGATATACTAGTGTATTCAAAGACAGATAGTGAACATGCTGAACATTTGAGACAGGTTTTGAACTTGTTGAAACACGAGCATCTATTTGCAAAATTTTCAAAATGTGAATTTTGGTTACGTGAAGTGCAGTTTTTGGGTCATGTCATTTGTGCCGAAGGTATAAAGGTTGATCCGACAAAGATAGAAGTGGTAATGAATTGGAATTCTTCGAAGACTCCGACTGAAATTAAGAGTTTTCTGGGATTAGCTGGTTATTACGTCAGTCGACCGATTGAGGAGACTGTCGACCGATTGAGGAGACTGTCGACTAACTGTGTGTCCAAGGCAGAATGTTTTACCAAAGTGCCTTTTTTCTAACCGTTATGCTTCCCGTTTGTATTTTGGTGTTCAGTATGTAAATTTTGAAAGTGCATAAGTGTTAGGTGGACTTTTAGCGGCGCTTTTTGTGAATGATTTTCTGTACTGTACTGTTTTGTGTTAACGGACAAAAACTAACTTTATTTGCCTTATGTTCAGGTGATAAGGATAAGGAAGCCGCTCAGTGATAGATTATCTGAGCTAGTTGCTGGTATTCGGTGAGTGGGTCTATCTACGGATAGAGTTTAAGTAGCATAATGATAGTGCTCCAAACGAACATATATTTCATAGCATTATCCTTCAAGAAAGACAAGCTTTTAGTTGCAATTGTTCTAATTTCAAGTAATTATCGTTTAAATAATAAAAGGTGAAGACAAAAGACAGATTCGACGATTTGAAGACGCAAATGACCAAAAAGCTCAAATGTACAAGATACAATCCAAATGGTTCAATTTATTGATGAGAAACGTCTCAAAATTACAAAACTACAAGCCGCAAAACGCAAAGTACAAGATATTAAATTATACGAAAAGGCGTTCGAAAATCCGGAACCGAGACATGAACCAACTTTTAACGCTCGACGCAACGGGGCTGAAAGTACAAGTCAACTATGCACAAGAATATAATATAATATTTAAATAATTCATAATAAAAATAATAATAAATAATAAAAAGTTGTTAATTGAGCATAGTTAAGGGGTCATAAGTAAAAATTTTAAATCAATATTTGCCTATAAAAGAAAGGCATTCGGAGGCTTTCAAACTACACTTTTTCAATTCTCTTTCTCTTAAACGTATGTAATATATATATATATATATATATATATATATATATATATATATATATATATATATATATATATATATATATATATATATATATATATAATTTTAATTTTAATTTTAATTTTAATTTAAGTTTAATAATAATTGAGTTATTGTAAGAAATGTTTTACGGGTTTTAAGTCGAAACTCTGTCCGTGTAACGCTACGCTATAAATAATCATTGTAAGTTATGTTCTTCCTTTTTAAATTAATGTATCGTAACTAAGTTATTATTATGCTTATTTAAATCAAAGTAATCATGATGTTGGGTTAAATATTAAGATTAGGTTATTGGGCTTTGTACCATAATTGGATTTTGGACAAAAGACTGACACTTGTGGAAATTGGACTATTGACTATTAATAGATGGGGGGTATTGTCTAATTGAGTGACAACTCATTGGAATCTGTCGAACCTATCTTCAAATTATTTAATCTAATAATTAATAATGATTGTAGTTGTCCTATTTAGTGACGTTTATTTGGAATCTTTTACAATCATTTAATTAATTATTCGGGTTGGGTAATTGATTATTCAAACTGATCAAGTGGATAAATTAATATTCATAATTAATGAAAACAGGAGTGGATTACATACAGTGATAACTGGTGTAATTGTTGACAGAAGTGATAACTGCGTCACAGTTTAAATCCTCAATTAGTTGGAATATTTGACTTCGGGCATAAGGGTAATTTGACGAGGACACTCGCACTTTATAGTTATGACCGATGGACTGTTATGGACAAAAACCAGATGGACATATCAAATAATCCAGGACAAAGGACAATTAACCCATGGTAATAAATTAAAATCAAAACGTCAAAAATCATGATTACGGAAGTTTAAATAAGCATAATTCCTTTATTTTATATCTCACCGTACTTTCATTTATCGTCATTTTATTTATCGTACTTTAAATTATCGCACTTTTATTTTTATGCTTTATTTATATTTTTAATTATTGTACTTTTATTTATCGTCATTTACTCAATGCTTTAAAATAAGTTCTATTTATATTTAATATTTTTGCATTAGGTTTTGACTGTGCTATAAGATTTAAAATCGACAAACCGGTCATTAAACGGTAAAAACCCCCAAAGTTACCTATAATTACTATATATTACTAAATCTAGTTTAACTACTTAATTAACTAATTTACCCTAGTAGAGCACCCAATAAAAGTGTCCACGGATCGACCTCCCGGACTTTACCCTAGCTATATTACTATACGATAGGTATACTTGCCTTTTGTGTTTTAGTTTAATTTAAGTGATTTCCTGTAGTAAATAAATATAAAACGGATAGCCATTTCATACACACTCTAGAACACATCAAGTTTTTAGCGCCGCTGCCGGGGACACTCTTTGTGTCTTCACGAGGTATTTAAGTTTTTTTAGTTAGATTTTGTAAAATATATAAATTTTAGATAAGTATAGTTTGAATTTTATAAAAAAAAAATAGCTAAGGTAAACATATATATTATTGAGCATAGCTAAGTGTCATAACACACACTATTGGATTAATTCACTTCATATGATCACTTTAAAAATGCAAATTAACAGTTCAAGTTAAAAACGATAAAAAGGTAACCATGTATGACACGTTAAAGCTACATCATGTCAATTAAACGTACAATTTTTACAATATAACACCACTATTAAGTAGAGACACCTACACAATAAGACACGTCAAATTATGGACTAATTAGCAATTACGTATAAAAATTCATAAACAGTTTAATAAAAAAGGTCATAAGTCACACTAAAGTTTGAGCTACCGTGTGCTAGTCAATCAACTAATTGTGAAATACTGTTAACTATACATGTTTAATCAAAGATATATTAATTTAAATATAATAATTTAATAAATATAATAATATAATAATATTGAAATAAAATATAATAATATAATAATAATTTCGAATCAAATTTGAATCCTAAAGTTTTAAAAAGTCGTATTTATTAAATACTTTAGGGGTATATTGTGTAACTTATAATTAATAATTTCTATCATGTCGTTTTCATGTAAATAGTAAATTAATTAATTTTGTTTCATTTACTACTCAATGAATAGTAAATGAATTAAAAAAAAGAGAGATTAGGTGCGATTAGGTGTAAATGTCTCGTAGCTAAGAATATTTTATAGCATTACTCACCTAGTTGAAATAATAATTACAAGCCGATTTAGGTGACTGTGTCTTTTCAAATATTCAAATATGACACCCTAGTGGTGCCTCTAGTTTAAATAATAAAAGAACACCCTAGTGGTTCAAGTTTTTGTCAAATTACGTATAAAAAAAAATTAAATCTTAAAATCTTGAAAAACACAAAAATATTGTAAATTTACAATTCACTTAGAGTAATTTTACCTTAGTTTTAAGTTTAGTTTTGCCGTAGTTATTTTTATACTTCTAGATTTTTAGGTTTTGCCGTAAAATCCCTTAAGTGCCTTTTCTTTAGATTAAGATTTAGGTGCTTTAGAATTTTGCGACACTGTTTATAAATTTTAGTGCCTTTTAAGTTATTGTCGTTTTGGATATAGAATTCCTTTTAAGCCTTAATACCTTTAGGCGCAACTTTTTAGATTAAGTTTTTAGATTTTTAAGTTTCGACGCGCTACTTTCTTATTATTATTTTTCGACCTTTTATTTTTTTCGACATTTTTCGACGCGCAATCTTTTTCTTTCTTATTTCTTAACGCTCTAGTTTTTAGGGCATAGAATTTTCTATTTCTTCTCTATAATTTCAAACGAATAATTATTTTAAGTGATTAAATTGATAGACATCCAAATTTTCTGGTTCGTAGTAATAGTTGGATTTGTTAGTGGCGAGTTGTGGGCGTCCGATTTAAAGGGTCCTGGCTACCTGCTGCATCTATTGGCTATTCGAAACGTGGGCAAAATCAGAAAAGTCTATTAATTTGATAACTTATATAATTTTTATATTTATAACTAATAGGATACTCAGTGAATGCACCGAGCGAAACGTTCACCACCTTTCATACGTTCACCATCTGTAACCCGATCAAGACATCTAGCCAATATTGTCGCCGTTAATTTTTCTTTAAAATCGTCATCTAGTCGAGCAAGTACTCCAATTCAAAATTCTGATAATCTATCTTTTGAACCCGATTTCACAATTGAAAACTCGGAGGATATTCAAGGACAATTCCAAGATCCTGAACCACTAATCATTCTTCCTGAATCATAAACCGTTAAATCAAAATCATCTAGTGATTCAGATTCAACAAATTCAAAAATGGAAGTAACAGAACCTCAAAGTATGGAAGACCGAATGAGAGCCATACACACGGGCCAAGGTCACGCCATTAATCAGCCAGATGTTAGAGCATCAGATTTTGAAATCAAAGGACAAATCCTACACATGATCACCAATCAGTGCCAATTTGGTGGTACAACAAAAGAAGATCCAAATGAACATCTTCGAACTTTTAATAGGATTTGTAATCTATTTAAAATCCGAGAAGTTGAGGATGAAACTATTTATCTTATGTTGTTCCCCTGGACTTTAAAAGGAGAGGCCAAAGATTGGTTAGAATCGTTACCTGAAGGAACGATTGACACATGAGATGTTTTAGTTGAGAAATTTCTTCAAAGATTCTTTCCGGCATCTAAAGCCGTGAGACTTCAAGGAGAAATTGCCACGTTCGTGCAAAAGCCAAATGAAACATTATATGAGGCGTGGAAAAGATTCGGAAGGATGTTGAGAGGATGTCCTCAACACGGTTTAGATACTTTTCATATAGTACAAATCTTCTATAAAGGCGTAGACATTGCCACACGAAAAGACATCGACACAGCAGCTGGTGGTTCCATTATGAAGAAAACCGCAACCGAAGCTCACAAGATAATTGATAACACAGCATCCCACTCACATGAGTGGCATCAGGAAAAAGATATCTTCCATTCATCTAAAGCGGCTAGAGCCGATTCTAGCCATGACTTTGATTCCGTTTCCGCAAAAATAGATGCTTTCGAGAGACGAATGGAAAAGATGACTAAAGATATTCACGAAATACGAATCAGTTGTGAGCAATGCGGAGGACCACACTTAATGAAAGATTGTCACATCGAACAAACAATGGAACAACGTGAGAATGTTTCCTACATGAACCAAAGGCCGGGAAATAATTATCAAAATAATTATCTACCGCTAAGGGTAAATTCAATCGAAATCAGAACATTCTTTACAATCCAAAAGGACCCGACAATAACTCGTATAACCAACAAGGTCCGAATAACCAACCAACTCAAAACAACACTTTCAATCAACAAAGACCCTGCTTGTATAAACCACCACAACAAACCGAAGAGAAAAAGTCAAATCTGGAAGAAGTGGTATTTAAGCTTGTTGAATCTCAAACACAATTTATTGAAACTCAAACCCAAACGAACGAGAGGTTTGATCAGTCATTTAGAACTCAACAAGCTTCCATTTTGAATCTAGAAAAACAAGTAGGTACTCTTGTTAGATTGATGAGTGAAAGGTACTCTTGTTTGTCACATCGAACAAACAATGGAACAACGTGAGAATGTTTTCTACATGAACCAAAGGCCGGGAAATAATTATCAAAATAATTATCAATCGCCAAGGGTAAACTTCAATCGAAATCAGAACATTCTTTACAATCCAAAAGGACCCGACAATAACTCGTATAACCAACAAGGTCCGAATAACCAACCAACTCAAAACAACACTTTCAATCAACAAAGACCCAGCTTGTATAAACCACCACAACAAACCGAAGAGAAAAATTCAAATCTGGAAGAAGTGGTATTTAAGCTAGTTGAATCTCAAACACAATTTATTGAAACTCAAACCCAAACGAACGAGAGGTTTGATCAGTCATTTAGAACTCAACAAGCTTCCATTTTGAATCTAGAAAAACAAGTAGGTACTCTTGTTAGATTGATGAGTGAAAGGGAACAAGGAAAGCTATCGAGTAATACTGAAGAAAATCCTCGGAATGAAAATGTTAACATGGTTTCAACAAATTCTGAAAAACCAGCTCCAGAAGATGGGAAGGTTTTAGATGCGAGTAACAATGAAGAAGTTACAACACCACCACCACCACCCGAGTATGTAAAACCAGTGGTGACACCATACAAACCACCCATCCCGTTTCCAAGAAAAGGAGTTGAGTATGAGCAAGTAATGGGTAATAAATTTTGTGATACCTTTGGAAAGAAGAAGAAGAAGAAGAAGAATAAGAAAGTACAAGAAACAAAAACCATAAAGATAAACCCGGTGAATACAGTTCCACCAAAACCTCCACCTAGAGTAGGTGATCCGGGTGAATTCATTGTTCCTTGTCTACTTAGTGATTGTGTCATGTATGATGCACTAGCAGATTTAGGTGCAAGTGTGAGTGTTATGCCTCTTTCATTATATAAGAGATTAGGAGTAGTTGAGTTAAGTCCAACGGAACTGAGTGTTTGACTCTTTGATCAAACCATTAAGCAGCCAGTTGGAATTGCTGACAACCTACCCGTTCAAGTAGGTAATTTAACCTTTCTAGTCGAATTTATTGTCATTGACATAGAAGAGGACCTAAACATTCCTCTAATTTTAGGTCGACCATTCTTAGCGTCCACCGGGGCGTTATTTGATGTAAGAAAGGGTAGAATGACACTTAGTAATGATGAAAAATCAATCACCTTTATAATTCTAAAGTCTAAATCTCCACCAACCAAAATTGTTGAACCAGCAAAAACGATTGGTAAGAAACGTGTTGTTTTACCAACTCCAACGGTAGTGCTTAATAATAATAAAACGCCTAAGTGTGGGGAAAATGAAGTAACACCTAATGATGACCTGATAATAAAGAACCCCGTTGTTGATACGAAATTAAATGATCCCATTATTAACAGTTCAATGAAGAAACTTTTTAAATGGGTTTATGATGCTAGAAGTAAGGGGAATTTTAAGTTATATAACCGGTTAGTATCCAATCTATAGCCTAAAGAAAAGGCAAAACTAGTTGAATTTGTGGATATTACGGAAGAAGCTGGTCACTGGCATAAAGCAAAAGTCACAGATATGCAAGTTGATTATGGTCCAAGAGAAATTGACGATGAAGTTAATCATAATTTCAACAACACAGCTACCTAAGTGTGGGGAGATTCAAATGTTCTAAAAAGAAAATGCTGTCTAGAGTTAGTTGTTCTGTTCTCGTGCAGTTCCGAGAATGGAATCCGATTGGTCTTTTCCACTAGCAGACACTAAAGAACTAGTTTTCTCCTCCCATTCTGAATTTTTTTTTTTTTTTGTTTTATAGGTTTTGTATGAAATTAATATGCTTTTTAAATTTAAGTTTTGTGTGAATTTAAAAACAAAATTTACTTTATTTCATTAATTTTAAAAAATGATTTCTAAAATTCGTCGTAAGTTGAAGATTAGGTAGTTGAACCGAAATTACTTTACCCGAGGGCGGGGCGAAAAATTTTATTATCATTATTTTAATATTATTGATCTAAAGTATGCCAAAAATATTATATGAACGTGGGGTTACATACCAAACTTCAAAAATATGTATATATGTTTGTATTTTTTCATTTACACAACAGGGTAAAATAGCGCACTTTCAAAGACTAACATTAAGTTCAGCAAAAGCTACTGATTTTGACGACAAGACGCAAAACAACAAATGTGATATAACAAATGAAGGAATGAACGATGAGGCGCGCCATCTATCATTCGACGAGCTACAAACTCGGCATTTTTAATCATTTTCTACACTAATCACCCTCATGAATTTAAAATTTTACTGATTTCTTGCAAATGAGGGCATTGCAAGATCTCAAGTGTGGGGAAGGGTTATAAATTCTCTCGGGTTTACACTTGGTTTAATTGCCAAATTTTGTGAAAATTTTAAAAAAAATTTCAACTAAATGAATTCAAAATCATGTTTATACATATTTATGAACGATAAAAATAGGTGTTAATGCCGAAATTATTGTTACCTCGGAAAGGACATAAATTGAGAAATAACCCAAAACGCTTGAATTCATTTAAAATGGAATAAAGGAGAATAAAAAGGCAAAGAAAAACATAAAATAAAAGCTAAGTGTGGGAAGAATTTACCAAGTTCTTTAAAACATATATCACATATTTTTGTACAAGATTATTGTAGGTACTTTTGTTTTGAACGATACTAAACTGTTTTACCCGATTTATTGAAAGAAAAATGGATCTACACGATGAATCAATTCCATCATTAAAAGGAAGTAAAGTCTTCCGAAAAAGACACGCGCTTCTTGATTTAGGTCAAGAAGTTGTCGTCCAGACCAGCTGTAGGTTGACGAAAAATCTAGAAAAGTCATCTCTAAAATCAGCAGAAAATCCACGGACCTCAGCATCAAACAGGATCGCCAAGTGGTCAGACTTATCCTAACCATGAGAGGATCTGTCTCGTAAAATGGGGAGGGCGCCGTGCAAATTAGCTTGATAAGACTAATGAATCAGACCCCCAGAAAGGATAATCTCCTTAAAGATTAAAAATCAGCATTTAAGACTGATATTACTCAATCCTTGAGATTGACCTTAAAAATTGAGAATTACAACTCATGGAATTCGATGATATCTAAACTCGAGCTTGAACGAGAAAATATTTTGATCAAAATTAAAACCGATTTGTTTTCTGAAAACCTATTTTCAATGCGTTCATTACCATTGAACGTAAAATCCTAGGAATTCACCTGGAATTCATTAGGTCACCTGAACCAAATTGGATGTCAACCGTAAGAACGGTGGTTGCATAGCATGGTCGAAGACAGGACCTTGTGCCAGACCGAAAAATTATAGGATGATCTTTACTATTTCTCCTACAAAGGATAGTACTAGCATCCGACACGATATAGACCATAAGGAAAAGCATGTCACGAGACATTGCCTTAACAGTTGCTTGTTCAACCCTTTACTTTACAACCGGACGGTAGTTTACCGAAAGGTAATATACGGAGCAAGTATACTGGACGTGTTGCTTTCCTAATACAAGGTTAGCAAGTGGGTGACACAAAACCATAAGTTTTGAGCTAAAATTTTCAAATCTGAAACCCACAAAACCCACAAAAACAATTTGCAAACGCCGGTGAAGGGTTATTCCGGAAAACTTATCTAGGGTAAAAGCTAGATTGAATTTTCTAAAGATCAAATGTTTTCATAAAGATCCAATTTCCTTAAAGGATCTAAATTTTCATAGTCACGTGGGACTGTAAACCACATCGTTACTATCATTGTTTATACCACCATATCAAAATCACTGATGTACAAAGTGTGAGAATAAAAAAGTGATTCGAGTGAAGTGTGATTTTATTTCAAGTTCTGTATTGCTTGAGGACAAGCAACGTTCAAGTGTGGGGATATTTGATAGTGCTCCAAACGAACATATATTTCATAGCATTATCCTTCAAGAAAGACAAGCTTTTAGTTGCAATTGTTCTAATTTCAAGTAATTATCGTTTAAATAATAAAAGGTGAAGACAAAAGACCGATTCAACGATTTGAAGACGCAAATGACCAAAAAGCTCAAATGTACAAGATACAATCCAAGTGGTTCAATTTATTGATGAGAAACGTCTCAAAATTACAAAAGTACAAGCCGCAAAACGCAAAGTACAAGATATTAAATTATACGAAAAGGCGTTCGAAAATCCGAAACCGAGACATGAACCAACTTTCAACGCTCGACGCAACGGGGCTGAAAGTACAAGTCAACTATGCACAAGAATATAATATAATATTTAAATAATTCATAATAAGAATAATAATAAATAATAAAAAGTTGTTAATTGAGTATAGTTAAGGGGTCATAAGTGAAAATTTCAAATCAATATTTGCCTATAAAAGAAAGGCATTCGGAGGCTTTCAAACTACACTTTTTCAATTCTCTTTCTCTTAAACGTATGTAATATATATATATATATATATATATATATATATATATATATATATATATATATATATATATATATATATATATATATATATATATATATATATATAATTTTAATTTTAATTTTAATTTAAGTTTAATAATAATTGAGTTATTGTAAGAAATGTTTTACGAATTTTAAGTCGAAACTCTGTCCGTGTAACGCTACGCTATAAATAATCATTGTAAGTTATGTTCTTCCTTTTTAAATTAATGTATCGTAACTAAGTTATTATTATGCTTATTTAAATCAAAGTAATCATGATGTTGGGCTAAATATTAAGATTGGGTTATTGGGCTTTGTACCATAATTGGAGTTTGGACAAAAGATCGACACTTGTGAAAATTGGACTATTGACTATTAATAGATGGGGGGTATTGTCTAATTGAGTGACAACTCATTGGAATCTGTCGAACCTATCTTCAAATTATTTAATCTAATAATTAATAATGATTGTAGTTGTCCTATTTAGTGACGTTTATTTGGAATCTTTTACAATCATTTAATTAATTATTCGGGTTGGGTAATTGATTATTCAAACTGATCAAGTGGATAAATTAATATTCATAATTAATGAAAACAGGAGTGGATTACATACAGTGATAACTGGTGTAATTGTTGACAGATGTGATAACTGCGTCACAGTTTAAATCCTCAATTAGTTGAAATATTTGACTTCGGGTATAAGGGTAATTTGACGAGGACACTCGAACTTTATAGTTATGACCGATGGACTGTTATGGACAAAAACCAGATGGACATATCAAATAATCTAGGACAAAGGACAATTAACCCATGGTAATAAATTAAAATCAAAACGTCAAAAATCATGATTACGGAAGTTTAAATAAGCATAATTCCTTTATTTTATATCTCATCGTACTTTAATTTATCGTCATTTTATTTATCGTACTTTAAATTATCGTACTTTAAATTATCGCACTTTTATTTTTATGCTTTATTTATATTTTTAATTCTTGTACTTTTATTTATCGTCATTTACTCAACGCTTTAAAATAAGTTCTATTTATATTTAATATTTTTGCATTAGGTTTTGACTGTGATATAAGACTTAAAATCGACAAACCGGTCATTAAACGGTAAAAACCCCCAAAGTTACCTATAATTACTATATATTACTAAATCTAGTTTAACTACTTAATTAACTAATTTACCCTAGTAGAGCACCCAATAAAAGTGTCCACGGATCGACCTCCCGGACTTTACCCTAGCTATATTACTATACGATAGTTATACTTTCCTTTTGTGTTTTAGTTTAATTTAGGTGATTTCCTGTAGTAAATAAATATAAAACTGATAGCCATTTCATACACACTCTAGAACACATCACATAACATGCTACTGTGGTTGACTCTTTTACCATGCATAGTGTAGAAATTGCCATGTTAGAATAATATAGTATGTCTGATGTTGTACGTGAATTATGTATACACTGTGTGAATGGCACCAGTCGGGCCTAGGGAGACTGGGGACTCGAGACCGTGCCTAGGAGAGGTTAGAGTCCGTATGAGGTCAACCGTGCCTAGGGGAGGTTGGGTCCATAGGCTATTAATTATGGAGTATATTGTGAACGATGCATCCCCTGCATCTGGATAACTATACTGTGAATTGAGTAGCAGAGACTATCGGTAGACTCATGCCCGATCAGCTGGGAGTCGTGTGCTCGTACAAGCCGCCGATCCTCGTATTGTCTTATTGTTTGCTAGTTGGTAGTTAGCAAGTGTTGTTGTTAGTATATAGCTTGTGTATGGCTTAAGCTATATCTGTTAGATAGATTCCATTCACTTAGCGGTGCGCTAATCCCCCACATATTCTCCCCTTGCAGGTTTAGGTACTGCTAGTCGGGATGGGTGCTGTTGCAGAAGACATGTTTGACAACTCAACTCTGATGTGGACTTTTGTATAAATAATGTTTTGTAATAACGTAACACCGTTGTGTAAACTTAAACGTAATTACAAGGATTAATGTAATGACGTGACTTATATTGTGTTTATTAATAAAGCCTTCCGCTGTGTTTTAAAAAAAAAAATTGGCCGATGTTACAAGTTGGTATCAGAGCATGGTTTGGCAACAAGTACGTGTGCGTATTTTGTTCCCGAACCCTGAGGCAAGTCAAACATGTCTGTGGGAGTGGGGGCTAAGTGAAAATAGGATATACGTGTGTTAGTTGTGATTGAACTAACTGTTATCCACTAAGCTTTTGTGTAAGTTGTTTTGTAGCACAGGTATGGCTGATAGAAACGCAAATGGCCCATCCAACCCTGAAACATTCAGAGCACCAGAAGAGGGGGTTGAGTCTGATGATGATCAGAGTAGTTACATCCTTCAGTTAGAAAGCAAGCTAAAAGAGGCTGAAGACAAAATTAATGAGCTTGAATTAGCGAGGCATTCTGGAAATGATGATACACCACCTGGATTCCCAACCGCGCAATCCCAAACGATAGCTAATGTGCACCAGGACCAGTTTCAGAATCAAATACCTAACCAACACTATATGCCACCGCAAAACACTTTTACTTACCAAAATCCCATGATGATGAACCCATACCAAATGCAAATGTTCCAACAACCTTATATGCAACCACCCAAAAAGTGTACTTATAAGAACTTCCGTGATTGCAAACCCTCTGAGTTTTCTGGAAGTACTGATCCGACTGTAACTCTCAATTGGTTGCGAGAAATAGAAAGGGTATTTGAAGCGTGTCAGTGTGAACCTGAGCTGAAAGTAACATATGCTAGTCGACTGTTGAAAGGTAGGGCTATGATTTGGTGGGATTCTTTGATTTCCAGTATACCAAAAGAGCAAGTGAGTATGTGTGATGACCCGGGAATTTTCGACCAAATTTAAACTTTAATCTTTATATGTTTCTGACACGATAAGAAAAATCTGTAATGTTGAGTCTCGAAAGTTTTGAAATCTATATTCATGTAGTTAATTACCCTTCAACTGTTCTCGACGATTCACGAACAATTACTTGTAAATAGATACGTATATATTTAAAGATATATAAATAATAATTTGAAATATATTATATTAGAATTAACTATGTAAAATAAAACAATATATAATAATTACTATTTAAGATATATCTATATACATATATAAATAGGGTATATTGAATATATAAATATAGTTTCGAAGTTAATTAGTAAACGATAGAAGCACTCGTTTGTCATCTTGATAGTTATTAAGCAAGTTAAATTCGAACTTATGTGATTATAAAATAAATGGTGATCCGAAAATGAGTTAGATAAGTTTTAGGCTTATTAAAAATATATTCAGGAGCTAGTTAATAAATTTCAACAATTTTTATATTTTACCCAGAATTGAGAGGGACAGTTGATGTAATTTTTATTTAATAATTAATGATAAAATTTTATACCATAATGACCGAAATAAATAAGGATAATTACTGTGAAAGTTTGGGAATTTTCTGAAGACTTTTTATTCGCCACTGAGTGAACAACGGGGCACGATATTATAGTCCGTTAAAAGTGTCGGTAGAGTGATTCCAAAACACGGCTGCTTAATTCAATTATGCTTAGATCAACTACTGTTCTTGATTGAATATGATTTTAATATAATATTATTTACATTATTTATTCGTTCCTAATTCTAATAATTACATATATTAATGCATGCAGAGTAAAACACTTACACCATACAACCCACTTATATTACTTTTCTGTTTTCTTTCTTTATCATTCACAATCACCACCATGTGATCTTGTCTCTTTTATTGTTTCCTTCACAATCTCAATACATATATAGAATATACATATAGATATAGGCATTATGCAGAGACTCATTTTCAAACACATCTCTTTCTAATCCTTTCCTCATAAACCAAGACCAAAACCCACTTCTATATTCATTATTAAGAATCACCTTTTATTATTTCTTATTTTCTTCATAAGCTCACCACCATAAACAACCACTGCACCATCACTCATTAATTTTATCAAACTTGCATCACCTACATCACTCTTGCATTCTGCTATGCTATTACTTGTATTTTTTTTTTTTTATTCGAAAACATAACTGCTTACTATGTTCTATTTTCATTCGATTGCCATCTACACCCAACACCCGTCGACACCATTCGATCACCTTGAATTACCACAATCATCACCCTTATTCGATTACCATCGAAACCCACTTCAAGAATTACTGTATTTTTTGTTTTGGATTCACCATCGAAGCCACCACCATGAAACCTTCATCGTCACCTCGTCTTTCTTCTTCATCATCGAGCCACCATTATAACATAATATATATATATATATATATATATATATATATATATATATATATATATATATATATATATATATATATATATATATATATATATATATATATATATATATATATATATATATATATCAAACCCCCACATATTACAAACCGTTACCACCATCTATCTATCACTGATTTGATTCTAATACCACATCACCAGCATTTCTTTCTTGTTTTCGTAGCTTCTGCTTTATTATCAAACCCACATCCTGCTACAGTGTTGTTATTAACCATAATCAACTCGTTTTGATATTACAAGAAACTATTAAGGCTACTGCTGGTTAACTGTTACGATTACTATGTTGCTATATCGCTTTTTACTTTCGTTGTTTCTATTTTCAATCCACAGCTTCTGTTTTCTGTTTCTTCATCATAAACCTTCCCTAAATCCGACACCATTACTACTATCACTATACGGAATGATATTAATCGAAACCATCATCCTATCACTATATTTTCTTTTATTTCCTTCGCTGCAACTACTGCTATAGTTCCTACAGTTGATGAATCGAATCACACGCACACACCTGCAATAATACCGAAACCCACCTAATAAAACTACTATAACCCTACGACTATTTTCCAATTCCTATTTCTTTTGTTTCTGATCACGATGATAATAATTATGATGATAAGAAGATGATGATGATAAGTGGATGATGTTACGATATTGATGAACCAAGAAAACCAGGAACCGTCGTGAGATATATATATATATATATATATATATATATATATATATATATATATATATATATATATATTTTCGTTGATATCTGCTATTGTCGTTCCTATTTTGAGTCGCCAACAAAACGCGTACAATTTAACCGGTGGATTGATGGTTAATGGACTGTTTATTGGGCTTCAAAATGTTGACATGTTGGGCTTGACTCTATGGACTAATTAATCTCCTTGCTAATGTATTGGGCTTCATGATCCATTAATCAATTAAGTAACGTGTTTTGGTGGAAGGAAATGCAAACAGAACGTATTAAATATTTTTAAAATACGAATAATAACAGAAAACTGGAATGGATCAGATGGTTAGTAAGTGTTTGTGTTATTCGAGAGGTCGCGGGTTCGATCCCGGTTCGGGGCATATTTTTTTTAGGAAGGCTTTTGGAGGTAGTTTTCTAAACCAAAAATTGCTATTATTATTAATATTATTGTTATTATTATTAAAAATTATTATTAGTACTAGTATTATTAGTATGTATTTTTTTTTATTATCATTAATATTATTATAAATATTACTAATATTATTATTATTATTATGAACTTTACCATGTTAGTATTATTATCATTATTATGAGTATGATTAATATTATTATGAAAATAATACGGTTTATTTTCATAAACATTGGTATTATTATCATTTTATAAGTATTAGAGTTATTATCATTAACATAAGTATTATTAATAGGATTATCATTATTAGTATTATTAATATTAACAATTTTTATCATTATAATCAGATACAACTTTTTATTTACTATTATTAATATTATATATTATCATGGATATAAAAATATACTTATAAGTAATATTATATATAGGTACGAATTAATTATATTGACAATCTTTATATAAATATTCATATATAACAAATTAAGTATTTTTAATATATATATATATATATATATATATATATATATATATATACATAAAACTATATAAATAATAATCATTTACAAATATATATATAAATTAAATAAATAATATATAAAGTTAAAATATATATATATATATATACATACATATATATATATATATATATATATATATATATATATATATATATATATATATATATATATATATATATATATATATATATATATATATATATATTTGTTCGAATTTCAATTATGTATATTAATAAATACACAAATGTTATAGGTTCGTGAATCCGAGGCCAACTCTACACTTGTTCAATATCATCATATGTATTTTTACTACAAAATACAGTTGGTGAGTTTCATTGATCCCCTTTTACTCATTACATTTTTGGGGCTGAGAATACATGCAAATGCTTTAGTAACTGTTTTACAATAATTATATGCGTGAGTTTCATTTGCCTTTTTTACCCTTTATATTTTTGGGCTGAGAATACATGCGCAACTTTTATAAATGTTTTACGAAATAGACACAAGTATGTGAAACTACATTCTATGGTTGAATTATCGAAATCGAATATGCCCCTTTTTATTAAGTATGGTAATCTAAGAATTAGGGAACAGACACCCTAATTGACGCGAACTCTAAAGATAGATCTATCGGGCCCAACAAGCCCCATCCAAAGTACCGGATGCTTTAGTACTTCGAAATTAATATCATGTCCGAAGGAGGATCCCGGAATGATGGGGATATTCTTATATGCATATTGTGAATGTCAGTTACCAGGTGTTCAATCCATATGAATAATATTTTTGTCTCTATGCATGGGACGTATATTTATGAGAAATGAAAATAAAAATCTTGTGGTCTATTAAAATGATGGAAATGATTATTTATGTTAAACTAATGAACTCACCAACCTTTAGGTTGACACTTGAAAGCATGTTTATTCTCAGGTATGAAAGAAATCTTCCGCTGTGCATTTGCTCATTTTAGAGATATTACTTGGAGTCATTCATGACATATTTCAAAAGATGTAGCATTCGAGTCATCGAGTTCATCAAGATCATTATTAAGTCAATTATAGTTGGATGTATTATGAAATGATATGCATGCTGTCAACTTTCAATGTACTGAAAGATTGTCTTTTCAAAAACGAATGCAATGTATGTAAAATATATCATATAGAGGTCAAGTACCTCGCGATGTAATCAACTATTGTGAATCGTTTATAATCGATGTGGACATTGTCCGGATGGATTAGGACAGGTCACTACAGTTGGTATCAGAGAGGTGGTATTAGCAAACCAGGTCTTGCATTAGAGTGTCTAACTAGTAGTTGTTTAGATGCATTAGTGAGTCTGGACTTCGACCGTGTCTGCATGTCAAGAGTTTTGCTTATCATTTCTAGTCGGAAATCATCTGCTTATCATTCTTAGGGAATCATTTGCTTATCATTCTTAGTCTAGACACGTCTTACTGCCTCTATTGCATAGACAGTGTATAGATAAATTCATATCTTAGCGTATCTGCTAATTCATATCTTAGCGTATCTGTTATTGTTATCTTTGCCTGACAGCTTCCGTAGATTCCTCCGTAACTTATGAGATTTTAGTATTATATATGAATATGTAAATTATGTATTGCGGGATACTAATCTACATCCTATAATCTATTTCTTATCAAAAATCCTTCATCTGATCGTACGAGTTGAATCCCTCAACTAGTTCGAGTTCCTCGGATTTTGACAGCTAATCCGATAGTTATCCCGACAGTTATTCCGAATGGATAGTCATCTAAGCTCCGGAAGCAACGTCACCAGAATGAACCAACCAATCATCCATCCCCAATTCATCTGATGGGTTCGTAGTCAACTTAATCAATGGAGACGCAAAGAAGGCGATCCCTTCCACCAACCGAATTCACCCCTTGGTGAAGAACTCGAAGCACTTACCGGCGAATCTATCGGAAACACCATTTTCTCTCTCATTTCCAAAGTACCCCATCATGATTATATACTATCTCGAATTCTAGATCTTATTCATCCGCTCGTTCCGACCGAAAATCATCCCGAAATAATAGAAGAAGTCAACGAACTTCGCGCTCGAGTAATCAATTTGGAGAATATGGTGCAAAATTTACCAGCTTCAGCAATATCATTGACACCAACAGTACCATCAGTAACAGCACTTGTATCATCGACAATCCTTGCCTCAACATCTCGTTCTGTACCTCGAGCATAATCATCGTTCTACATGACGTTCTACATTATTTATCTTCGTTCGACATGGCAATTATGTAATCTCTAATGTTTTAGAGATTATATATTCTTGTTATAACGGTAACTCAAATGAGTTTAATATCATATTGACTCATTAAATCCATGATTACATCTGAAGAAAATATATATGTAAGTATATTTTCATAAAGATTGTAATTAAAAATTCTTTTGTACAAACTGTTAATGGTGAAAATATTTTAACGGGTAGGTAATACCCGAGAAATATTTAGATTTCACGTTAATAAGTTACACTGTACAATCTTTGAATCCGATTCGACTGTCAATTACGATCCTACTTACAGTCACAGATATATGTATCCGTTCACTCCAAAATAACCATTTTCATTCAATTTCATATTTGGATTTTGACCTATCAGAATCCAACAAGTGGCATAATGAAGAACACATTTGACGAAATAAAAATTTGATAGAAACAAACAAATTAACTATGAGAAATTTTGTTAAGAATCCACGCTAACTGTTCATAGCTAATTATTCCTAGCTAACTAATTAATTCCGTATTACATTTTATTTATTGCAATTTATTTATCGCAATTTATTTATCGCAATTTACATTCTCGCAACTTTAATTATTGTCATTTAATTTCTGTTATTTACTTTACGCACTTTAATTATTGTCATTTAATTTCTGTTATTTACTTTACGCACTTTAATTATCGTTATTTAATTTCTGTTATTTATTTTACGCACTTTAAATATCGGGACACGTATACAAGGTTTTGACATATCATATTAACGCATTTATATATATTATTTGAAATAACCATAGACACTCTATATGCAGTAATGATCGAGTTCTCTATATAGGGTTGAGGTTGATTCTACAATAATATATATAATTTGAGTTGTGATCGAGTCTGAGACGTATAAGGGTCACGATACGTATTAATTAATTCGAATATTATATATTAAACTATATATGAATTATTGAATTGCTAACTGTGGACTATCAATTGAGGACTATCAACATTGGACAATTAAAATGAATTAAAATATTGATTATAACATATGAAACTAAACAATTTTTCAAGTTTGCCACTTGATTTCATCTTAAACCTCAATTTGTATCTTGCTGATTACAATATGCGTTCAAACCTTTCATGATTCTTGAAAACACCTCAATCAAGAGGATGAACCAACCGCACTTCATCTACAGAAGAAAAGATTGATACATATAGTTATGCACCTAAAAACACTCGGAACCTGAGTAAATGTTTAACACGTATCTGTGCTAATTCCTTTAGTGTTATTATTACCCAAAATAACTTGGTGATTCCTTTCAAAGTAGCAAATTTTATCACAACTTCAGCAAGTCAACTTCGACATTTCATCCGGATTGGTCTTATTATAACCTTGATATATAAGCTTGCCTTTCGTCATCGTCACCGGGGAACCGTTTACATCCCATCACGTTAGCAGTAAACTTACCAGCAACTTCATTACTCATTGGCTTAAGTCTCTCCGAAGAACCCTTATATTTGTTCATTAAAGCCTTATCTTATACTCATCCAAATCTTATAACGAGAATTACCATACCAATTACCGGGGATTAGCAATTAGTATTTTGAATCTCGTAGCATTTCTACATCAATAGTTATATGTATACATATAACAATTATCTCCTAGAATTACGATCCTCAATTCTGAAATTTTGAAAAGGGCACCCAGCCTGCGAATCAATCCATTGAACTTTGAAAAAGCTGAATGAAGCAGCAGAAAACTGTAGGCAACCGTAAACGACCTTAGTCGTCGGAAGTTTGATGATAAAGAATAGTATGTTGGAAAAGCTCAGAAACGTTGGAACTGGAAAACGGATTGAGCTAACCACGAGGGAGACCAAGGACAAATACAAGGACCATACACTCTATTCAAAGAATCCAGGTAATTCTGGATCCGTTGAAATCTCTAGAGATTATTGATGTCGAACGAGGTGTATATAAAATAGTTATTATTTTAGCAGAAAATACTATTAAATACGATACAATTTTACACAAGATATTTATTTATTTATAGAATGGATATACTTAAACCTTGCTACAACACTTATAGGCAGTGTACCTAATCGTACAGTAGTGTAGTTTTTAGTAAGTCCGGTTCGTTCCACAGGGAAATCTTTAAACAAAGCTCAACGCTATATTAGTTTAATTTTATAAAAATACAAATATATATATAAGTAATATTATTATTATAAAGGGGGGTTTTTACCGTTTAATGACCGGTTTGTCGATTTTAAAACTTTAGTCGCAGTTAAAACCTAATGTAAAATATAAAATAAATACAAGACTTTAAATTAAAGCGTAAAGTAAATAACGATAATGAAATTGCGAATAATTAAATTGCGATAATTAAAAGTACGATAATTAAAAGTGCGATTAAATAACAATAAAAGTGCGATTAAATAACAATAAAAGTGCGATAATTAGAAGTGCAATTAAATATAAAATAAAGGAAATTAAATATGAAATAAAAGAATTATGCTTATTTAAACTTCCGTAATCATGATGTTTGACGTGTTGATTTTAGTTTTATGCCCATGGGTTAATTGTCCTTTGTCCTGGATTATTCAATATGTCCGTCTGGTTTTTGTCCATAACAGTCCATCAGTCATAAATATAAATTGCAAGTGTCCTTGTCAAATTATTATTATACCCGAAGATAAATATTCCAACTAATTGGGGATTCGAATTGTAACAAGGTTTTAATACTTTGTTTAATGAATACACCAGGTTATCGACTGCGTGTAAACCAAGGTTTTGCTACTTTGTTAACAATTACACCAATTACCCTTGAATGTAATTTCACCCCTGTTTTAATTATTCTAGTGGCTATTAATCCATTCCCGTGTCCGGTTAAATGAACGATTATTCGTACATATAAATACCCCGCCCATCGTGTCCGATCGAGTGTATATGGTAATTTATAGGGACGCCCAATTGTAAATCTTTATATTAACATTAACAAACTTTCATTTAGTTAAACAAATATAAAGCCCATTAATAGCCCATAGCCTAGTTTCCACAAGTGTCGTTCTTTTGTCCAAACCCCAATTATGGTACAAAGCCCAATTACCCAATTTTAGTAATTAGCCCAACATCATGATTACTTCGTTTTAAATAAGCATAATAATAACTTAGCTACGAGACATTAATGTAAAAAGGTTGAACATAACTTACAATGATTAAAAATAGCGTAGCGTTACACGGACAGAATTTCGACTTACACCCTTACAACATTCGCTAACATACCCTTATTATTAGAATTATAATTAAAATTAAAATATAAATTATAAATATATATATATATATCGTATGAAGAGGAAGAGAAAAAAGATGTGTAAAACTCGGCAGAAAACTGGCTTTTTATAGGACCTGACCAGCAATCTCACACCATGCGACTCGCATGATTTTGTGCTTCTGGCCATGCGAGTCGCATGGCCACCCTGGATTCAGCCAACTACTTTGTTTTCTTCTTGCCGACGTAATATAATAATAATAATATATATAATATATAATTATATATAATTATATATATATTATATTATATTCTTGTGCATAGTAGACTAGATATTTTTGGTCCGTTGCGTCGGGCGTTTCTTCTTGGCTCAGGTCCCGGTTCCGAATTTTCGGACGTCTTCGCGTATTATTTTATATCGTGTACTTTGCGTTTTGTAACTTGTACTCTTGTCATTTTGAGACGTTCCTCATCAATATTTTGAACCTTTTTAATTGTATCTTGTACTTTTTAGCTCTTTGGACCTTTTTGTCTTCAATTTGTCGAATCTGCCTTTTGTCTTCACTTTTTAATATTTAAACGAATATTGCTTGTAAATCGAACAATACCAACTAAAATCTTGTCTTTCTTGGGGAATAATGCTATGAAATATATGTTCGTTTTTAGCATTATCAAATATTTCCACACTTGAGCGTTGCTTGTCCTCAAGCAATATTGTCTTGAAATACTAGAATCACTTCTTTATTCTTCACACTTTGTACATCAGTGATTTCTATACGGCGGTATAAACAATGGTAGTAACGATATGGTTTACAGTCCCACATGACTATAAAAATTTAGATCCATTAAGGAAATTGGATCTTTATGAAAACATTTGATCTTTTGAAATCTAGTTTTTACCCTAGATTAGTTTTCCGGAATAACCCTTTACCGGTGTTTGCAAAATATTTTTGTGGTTTTGGTGGGTTTCAGATTTGAAAATTTTAGCTCAAAACTTGCGGTTTTGTGTCACCCACTTGCTAACCTTGTATTTGGAAAGCAACACGTCCAGTTTACTTGTTCCGTATATTACCTTTCGGCAAACTACCGTCCGGTTGTAAAGGAAAGTGTTGAACAAGGAACTGTTAAGGCAATGTCCCGTGACATGCTTTTGATTATGGTCTATAACGTGTCAGACGCAATTACTATCCTTGGTAGGAGCAATAGTAAAGCTCACCCTTATAATTTTTCGGTCTGGCACAAGGTCTTGTCTTTGACCATGCTATGCAACCACCGTTCTTACGGTTGACACCCGATTTAGTTCAGGTGACCTAATGAATTCTAGGTGAATTCCTAGGATTTTACGTTCAATGGTAATGAACGCATTGAAAATGGGTTTTCAGAAAACAAATCGGTTTGTAATTTTTATCAAAATATTTTCTCGTTCAAGCTCGAGTTTAGATATCATCGAATTCCATGAGTTTGAATTCTCAATCTTTAAGGTCAATCTCAAGGATTGAGTAATATCAGGCTTAAAAGCTGATTTTTGATCTTTAAGGAGATTATCCTTTCTGGGGATCTGATTCATTAGTCTTATCCAGCTAATTTGCATGGTGCCCCCCCATTGTACAAGATAAATCCTTCTCATGGTTAGGATAAATCTGACCACTTGGCGACCCTGTTTAATGCTGAGGTCCGTGGATTTCCTGCTGATTTTAGTGATGACTTTTCTAGATTTTTCGTCAACCTACAACTGGTCTGGATGACAACTTCATGACCTAAATCAAGAAGCGCGTGTCTTTTTCGGAAGACTTTACTTCCTTTTAATGATGGAATTGATTCATCGTGTAGATCCATCTTTTCTTTCATCGGGTAAAACAGTTTAGTTTAGTCCAAAGCAAAAGTATTTTCAGTTATTTGTTACAGATATATGTGACATATGTTTAAAATAACTTGATAAATTTTCCCACACTTTGGCTTTTTATTTTTCTTTTTATCGTCCTCTATTCCATTTTAAATGAATTTTGACATTTTAGTTTGTTTCTCAATTTATGTCCTTTTTGAGGTAACAATAATTTCGGTGTTAAAACCTAGTTTTATCGTTCATAAATATGTATAAACATGATTTTTAGTTCATTTAATTGAAAATTTTGAAAAATTTTACTAGAATTGGGTAGTCAGTATATAAGACTAGGGCTGTTCTTTTTTATCAGAGAGCACTAGATTCTAATACAACTACTGCTTTACTAGTATTCTTAATGGTAACCAAGTGTATAAAGTAAAAAATTTTAAAATCCGAAAGAATTTAACCCCTTCCCACACTTAAGATCTTGCAATGCCCTCATTTGCAAGAAATCAGTAACAATTTAAATTATTGAGGGTGATTTGTGTGAAAATGATTAAATTTTTACCAAAGTTTCCAAATATATTGGCGTTTGTTTGCTGAATGATAAATGGTGCACATCATTTGTTCATTCCGTCTTGTTGTTATTTCACATATATTTTGCATCTTGTCGTCAAAATTAGTTGCTTTTGCTGAACTTAATGCCAGTCTTTGAAAACGCTTTGTTTTACCCTGTTTTGTGCATAAAAGAGAATACATACAATACAAATATAATCATACATGCAATTTGAAATGGAACTTTGGCATCCCACTTTCAAACTATAAGAAAAATATTAGTACACAATAATAATAAGAATATCAAACATTACATAAACGTAATAAAATGTTAAGTGTTTAAAATAAAAATAAAAATTACCAACTTATCTCTACTGATCAGGAGGTGGGTTAGGAGGAAAATTAGGATATGGATCCCAATTCATGTTCGCGTCCGGGTTCCATGGCTGATTATAGGTGAACTGGTATGCTGCGTCATAATCATATGAATCATAGGGTGGTCTCATTTCTGGCTGATGTGCGGGATAGTATGCGGGTCGGGTCGGATAATACATCTCGCCAGGCTGCAACTGGCTTATAATTTGGCGCTGATGATAATCCCATCGGCCATGCTCTCGTTGCCGGGAATGCTCGTAGTCATTCCGGCGTTGCCATGCCTCGTACTGCATATGCCTATCATAGTTCGTCATGTATTCATCCTCCATACGAATGCCTAAATCAAGAGCAGTCTCCCGAACAACTCCTATAATGTTGTTCGCCTCCTCCATCTCATCATCCGAACCTCTCTCTACCTGTCGCTGAGGTCCCTCGTATCGATATACCCGACCACGTCTCATCAATAATACCCTTGCACCGTGATAAAGGTTTGAACTTATGGTTTCACCTCCGTCCTCTATTTCGTTCATTGGACCCCCTTGGTGCTTATCTACACCTAAATACTCTCCAATGAGAGTAATGAAAATACCACCACCTATAATACTCCCCGATTTCATCCCCGAAACTACATTAGCGAGATAATAACCAACACAATAGGGAATGTTAACGAAACTCCTCGGGTCTCTAATACACTTGAGGTAGAACAAATCGTTTACGGTCAATTTCTCCTTATTCCTACCCCTTTGTGTAATTGTGTTTGCTAAGAATCTATGAATCACCCGGAGTTCAGCTCTGTCTATATCTAAGTATGTATGATTTCCACTGGCGTGAAATTCATTAAAGTGGGACATACGCCTCCAGACAGCGTTAATATCAAATTCCCTATCTACCCTTTCTCCTTGGGCAATCAGGCTATTACAGTCGGGGCTCAAAAGTTCAGCAGGGGTGTAAATCTGTAAGGCCCTGGCTAAATCTATCATGGACATTCTGTACATGCGTCCACCTAACAGAAATCTAATAAAGCTTCTATCATCTATCCTCCTAACATCACTGTTTAACTTAATAGTACTAAGTAATTCTATACACCATTCCCTATATATGGTTCTACGAATGGAAAATAGGCGCATCCAATCGTTAAACTGAGAATTACCATACCTTTGCACCAATAATTCCCGAATCGGTTCGGCAAGGTCAACTGTTTCCAAAGGTACCCAGTCAATTGCCCTTGGCATTTCAACAACCTTAAAGTAGAGAATGTGCATGTTCTTTTGATAATCTGGATACTCTATCCAACATCGATCAAATCTCAGATTTGGGTGTAACTGATCTTCATTAATGTCTAAACTCAGAATCCTTTGATGTGGAGCGAATTGACGAAACTGATTAATAAATAATTGATCTTGATCGTGATATGGAATATGTTGCTCCTCCTGTTCTTCTTCTTCTTGTTGCATATGCTGTTCTTGTTCATGAAACATTTCCGGTTCGGGCTCTGGTTGCCTGGATGATGATGCTCCTGAACCTCCAGTATCGGCTTTCTGCAAAACACATTAAAACACAAAAATTGTGCATCCAAATATGCATTAGTGTTAGCAAAATAATAACTTGAAACAATTATGATGACATGTTCAATTCATAATACATTTTATACACATTTTCTTAACAATAACAATTCTACATTTTTACATACGAAAATGTATACAATGTTTTATCACATTTAAACTCTTAAACATGTCAACAATAATTATTATAACAATTAAACACTTGTTACATGGCATTCAAATCAAACTAGTACTCATTTTCATATTTTTGTCAAGTCTACACTTTGTCAAATAAGCATATACGAAAAATGTACATCAAGTTCATAAGCATTTATCTCAAATAACATGCCAAAATAATCACTACTAGCAATGAAACAAGTTTCAAATGGCCTTTATATCAAATTATCCAAGTTCATGAATTTTTAGACTTAAAAAGTCTACTTTAATTCTCAAAAACATGTTTAGGCTCAAAGTTTGGATCAATTAACTACCTAAACATGTTACACTACTTAATTTATCAACAATTCATGACAAAAATCGGCCATAACCTGTTTATATCAAAAAGCCCCAAATTGCTCAAGAACACAAACCCTAGATTCTTAAAAATTTGAAGTTTTTAGCTTCATTTCATGTTAAATAGCTTCTATCTAGGATATACATGCATAATATAACAACAATTTAGCTCTAATTACACCTAAATTTAACAAAATCAAAATATAAAATTTCTAGCTCAAGAACACAAAAATTCGAATTTAAAGAGATTAGGGGTGAAATCTTTACCTTTCTCCTGAAGGGGTTGAGACTACTGAATCTAGGCATGATTATTGTGAAGTTTTGCAAGAAATTTGATGAAAAATGATGAATTTTTGAGAGAGTTTGGGAGAGTTTTCGTGTATATGTGTGTGTTTGTGAAAGAAAGAGCAGAACTCGGCTGGATTTTGATCCTGTCCAGTTTTTTATGGCCATGCGACTCGCATGGTTTTTGCCTTTCCCCCATGCGAGTCGCATGGGGGTAAATTACAGGTTTTTTTTTTTTTTTTTTTTTTTTTTTTTTTTTTTTATAAAACCTTATACTTTTAAAACATAGAATTAAATAAAATTTTAAAAATTTTGTTTCTTTTTAGGACGAGGTCGTTTCGGGAAGATGCCCTAGTCCGTCCCTCGACAAAATTTTAAAATTTTGTCATTTTCAAGCGATTGTTTTAAAAGCTTAGATTTTTGGGTTTTTTAATGTTTTTGGCATACTTTAAATCAATAAGATTAAAAATAATGATAATAAAAGTTCTCGTCCCTCCCTCGGGTAAAGCAATTTCGGTTCAAAGACCTAGTCTTCAACTTACGACGAATTTTAAAAATCATATTTTTAACTTAAAGAGATAAAGTAAATTTTTGTTTTTAAATTCACACAATTATAAAATTCAAAATTAATACTAAAAAAAATCACACCAAACTTAAAAATTTGAAATGCATAAAATTAAAAATTCATATTTTGAAAATTAAAAATTCACACCAAACTTATATTAATTTTTCAAATATTTACAATTTTAAAAATATTATTTTTATAAAGTTTACAATATTAATTTAAGGTTTAAATATTAATTTTAAAAATATGGTAAAAATAAATTTAAAAATCTTTTTCTTTTTATCCCACTTTAATCAATCAAATATTATCAAAAATATGCGCCCCTCTTTTCGGTAAAGTAATTTCGGTTCCAAGACCTAATTTAACTCATGACGAATTTTTGAAATATTTTGGGTTGATTGATTAAAGATATTTATACCTTAAGAATAAACGTTAAATTTCGCAGTGATGTAATAAATTTTTGAACGATATCAATAATTTCGGTCGCCAAACCTAATTTTATTTAATACCAATTTAATACTTTTTAGCGAACAAATTAGCGTTTATTATCAAAAGGTTAAAAATAAAAATAAAAATAAAAACTGTACAGACATACCTGTGAAATAGATTGCTTAGTTATATGATCTATTATATTCATAAGATAGTCGGTTTAATTGGTTTTCCATGGCTGCATAGGCGTAACCTCGAGCATTCATTGTCTTTTCTTCTAAACATATGAACGGTCCGTCTCTGCATAAAGTAACAAATTCGGTATTTGAATAGGTTTGATTATTTGAACATTTACCTCCATGTGACCATTTTCCGCATTTGTGACATCGTTCTAGGTGTCGTGCTCTTCTTTTCGCTGCGGATTTTGATTTTCCTTTACCAAATTGTAACTTATTATCTTCGCATCTGGATCCTTTTCTAACTCCGTCCATTCTTTCTCTGATTACTGATACTATTTCACTCGGGAGTATGTCATTATTACGTTTAGTGATCAAAGCGTGTAGCATTAGACCATGGTTTAGTTCACAGGCAGTCTTCATTTTGTAAAAACCTAAAAAAAAATAAAAATTCAGAATGGGGGGAGAAGACTAGTTCTTTAGGGTCTGCTAGGGAAAGACCATACGTGTTCCATTTTCGAGAACTACACGAAAACAGACAATCTAACTCTAACAGAAATACATATTATCCTTTACAGACTTGATTCTCCCCACACCTAGTTAGCTGTGGTGTCGAAATTGTGATTAACTTCGTTGTCAACTTCCATCGGACCATGTACGTAATGTTTAACTCTGTGACCATTAACTTTAAATTCAATCCCATTTGAATTTATCAATTCTATCGTTCCGTATGGGAAAACTCTTTTGACTATGAATGGTCCAGACCATCTTGATTTCAATTTTCCAGGAAATAGCTTGAATCGTGAATTGAAAAGAAGAACTCTGTCTCCTTCTTTAAATTCTTTTGAACTTCTGATTCTTTTATCATGCCATTTCTTCGTTCTTTCTTTATAGATTAACGAATTTTCGTATGCTTCATGTCTTAATTCTTCTAATTCGTTTAGTTGACTTAATCGTAGACGTCCGGCTTCATGTAAATCAAGATTACATGTCTTCAAAGCCCAAAATGCTTTGTGTTCAATTTCTACTGGAAGATGACATGCTTTTCCATAAACAAGTCTAAAAGGTGTGGTTCCAATTGGAGTTTTGTAGGCTGTTCTAAAAGCCCAGAGTGCATCCTCCAATTTAATGGACCATTCCTTCGGATTTGATCCTACGGTTTTCTCTAGAATACGTTTTAAAGCTCGGTTTGTATTTTCAACTTGTCCACTTGTTTGTGGATGATATGCGGTGGAGATTTTATGAGTTACTCCATATCTTTTAAGAACTTTCTCAAGTTGATTATTACAGAAATGAGTACCCCGATCACTTATTAAAGCTTTCGGTGTTCCAAACCTTGCAAAAAGACGTTTTAAAAAGTTTACTACAACTCGTGCATCGTTAGTTGGGAGAGCTTGTGCTTCCGCCCATTTAGATACATAATCAATGGCTACGAGTATATATAGATTATTATGAGATTTTGGAAATGGACCCATAAAGTCAATACCCCAAATGTCAAATACTTCACATACTTGGATGACATTTTGTGGCATTTCATCACGTTGACTTATTTTTCCGGCCCTTTGACATGCATCACAGGATTTGCAAAGAAGGTGTGCGTCTTTGTAAATTGTAGGCCAATAGAATCCAGCTTCATAAACTTTTCTTGCTGTTAGTTGAGGCCCATAATGCCCTCCTGTTGGTCCTGTGTGACAATGGTTTAAAATTTTACTAGCTTCATCTCCAAATACACATCGGCGTATTATTCCATCGGGACAACTTTTAAACAGATGTGGATCTTCCCAGAAATAGTGTTTTATATCACTGAAGAATTTCTTTCGTCTTTGGTACGATAATCCTTTTTCAAGGAATCCACAAACTAAGTAGTTTGCATAGTCTGCAAACCATGGGATTTCTTTATAATCTATCTTCAATAGATATTCATCAGGAAAGTTGTCTTGTATGGCCGATTCATTCAGAACTTCTAATTCGGGATTTTCAAGACGAGAAAGATGATCAGCGGCGAGATTTTCTGCTCCTTTTTTATCTCGGATTTCAATATCAAACTCTTGTAAGAGTAAGATCCAACGGATTAATCTTGGTTTAGCATCTTGTTTTGAAAATAGGTATCTAAGAGCAGAATGGTCGGTATAGACCACCGTTTTTGCTAGAACGAGGTATGATCGAAATTTGTCAAAAGCAAAGACAATAGCAAGGAGTTCTTTTTCAGTAGTTGTATAGTTCGTTTGTGCTCCTTGTAACGTCTTACTAGCATAATATATAGGTTGAAATCGTTTTTCAATCCTTTGTCCTAAAACGGCTCCCATTGCAAAATCACTTGCATCGCACATTAGTTCAAATGGTAGATTACAATTTGGTGTTATCATGATCGGTGCATTAGTGAGTTTTTCTTTAAGAATATTAAAAGATTTGATACACTCATCTGAAAAGATGAATGGAGCATCTTTTTCTAGGAGTTTATTCATAGGAGTGGCAATTTTAGAAAAATCTTTTATGAAACGTCGGTAAAAACCGGCATGCCCTAGAAAACTCCTAACTCCTCTAACATTGGTGGGATGTGGAAGTTTAGCAATTACATCTACTTTAGCTCTATCCACTTCAATTCCTTCTTTAGAAATTTTATGTCCAAGAACGATGCCTTCTTTAACCATGAAATGGCATTTCTCCCAATTAAGTACTAGATTTGATTTTTCGCGTCTAATTAGCATTCGTTCCAAATTAACTAGACATGATTTAAATGTATCACCGAAGACTGAAAAGTCATCCATGAATACTTCCATGCATTCTTCTATCATGTCATGAAAAATCGCCATCATACACCTTTGAAAGGTTGCAGGGGCGTTACAAAGTCCAAATGGCATGCGTTTGTAAGCAAACGTACCATAAGGGCACGTGAATGTGGTTTTCTCTTGATCTTCGGGTGCTATTGGAATTTGAAAATATCCGGAAAATCCATCTAGAAAACAATAGTAACTATTTCCGGCTAATCTTTCCAACATTTGATCTATGAAAGGTAAGGGAAAGTGATCTTTTCTGGTGGCGTCATTTAATTTTCTATAATCAATACATACACGCCATCCTGTTACAGTCCTAGTAGGAATAAGCTCATTTTTCTCATTTGTAATGACAGTCATGCCACCCTTCTTAGGCACGCATTGAACTGGGCTTACCCATGGACTATCAGAAATTGGATAAATTAAACCTGCATCTAGCAGTTTAATAATCTCTTTCTTAACTACATCTTGCATATTAGGATTTAGTCTTCGTTGGCGTTGCACATACGTTTTATGACCTTCTTCCATAAGGATTTTATGTGTGCAATACGAAGGACTTATTCCTTTAATATCATGAATCTTCCATGCAATGGCTGGTTTATGAGCTTTCAACACAGAAATGAGTTGTGATTTCTCATTTTCAGTAAGAGAAGACGATATTATTACAGGTAATTCAGATTCACCATGTAAATAAGCGTATTCCAAATGGTTTGGAAGTGGCTTTAACTCTAATTTCGGAGGTTCTTCTATCGATGATTTATATCGATATTTGTCTTCTTCTTTTAGCATTTGAATTTCTTCTGTTGTTGGTTCATATCCATTAGCTATAAGTGTAGCTAACATTTCAGCTTCATCAATTGGTTCATTACTTTCTCCTAAAGAACATTCTCCTGTTCCTTGTAATTCTGGAAATTCTTCTAATAATTTTGCATGTGCATCTATAGTTTGAATATAATAACATGTATCATCTGCAGATTGTGGTTGTTGCATTGATCTATCAACTGAAAAGGTAACACTCTCATCCTCTATACTTAGGGTCAGTTTCTTACCGAACACGTCTATCATTGCTTTAGCCGTGTTTAAGAATGGTCTTCCTAATATGAGAGGAACTTGAGAATCTTCTTCCATGTCCAGAACAACAAAATCTACTGGAAATACTAAAGTACCAACTTTAACTAGCATGTTCTCCATTATCCCTCTAGGATATTTTATTGATCTATCGGCTAGTTGTATGCTTATTCTGGTTGGTTTCAATTCTCCAAGGTCTAGTTTAGCGTATAGTGAATACGGCATTAGATTTATACTAGCACCTAAGTCTGCTAATGCTTCTATTGAACTAAGACTACCCAGAAAACATGGAATTGTGAAACTTCCTGGATCAGATAGTTTTTCTGGTATCTTATTCAACAGCACTGCTGAACAATTGGCATTCATAGTAACAGCCGAGAGTTCTTCCATTTTCTTCCTATTCGTGATTAGATCTTTCAAGAATTTAGCATATCTTGGCATTCCTGAAATCACATCAATGAAAGGAAGATTTACATTTATCTGTTTAAACATATCCAAGAATTTGGATTGCTCGGCTTCTAGTTTTTCTTTCTTCATTTTACTCGGGTAAGGAAGTGGTGGTTGATATGGTTTAACATAAGGTTTATCCTTAACTGTGTTATCTTCATTAACCTTTTCAACTACCGGTTCTTTTTCCTTATCTTGATCAGGTTGTGGTTCTTGTGTAGTAGGAATAGTTTCATCAGAAGTTACAGGTATTTCAGGTGATTTAAGTGTTGTACCACTTCTTGTGGTAATAGCTTTAGCTGTTTCATTCCGGGGGTTAGCATTTGTATCGCTCGGTAAACTTCCCGGTTTTCTTTCACCTATTAACCTTGCTAGGTTACTCACTTCTTGTTCCAGATTTTGAATAGAAGCTTGTTGATTTCTAAATGCTTGAGCATTTTGTTCATTGGTTTGTTTTTGAGATGTGAAAAACTGCGTTTGAGTTTCAACTAGCTTCGTCATCATATCTTCTAAATTTGGCTTTTTATCATCGGTTTGTTGTGGTGGTTTGTTTTGAAAATTCGGTCTTTGCTGATTATAAGTATTATTGGATACTTGTTGATTGCTAGGACCTTGTTGGTTATTGTATGGAATATTTCGGTTATAATTCTGGTTTTGATTGTAAATCGGTCTTGGCGGTTGATAATTATTCTGATAATTATTTCCAGGCCTTTGGTTTATGTATGAAATATTCTCTCTTTGTTCCATTGTTAATTCAATACTGAGACAATCTTTTGTCAAATGTGGTCCTCCACACTGCTCACAACTAATTCGTATAGCATGAATATCTTTAGTCATCTTTTCCATTCGTCTCTCGAAAGCATCTATCTTTGCGGAAATGGAATCTAAGTCATGGCTAGAATCGGCTCTAGCTGCTTTAGATGATCTAATGATATCTTTTTCTTGGTGCCACTCATGTGAGTGGGAAGCAGTGTTATCAATAATTTTGTAAGCATCAGTTTCGGTTTTCTTCATAATAGAACCACCAGCTGCTATATCTATGTCTTTTCTTGTAGTGATGTCGCATCCTTGGTAGAATATTTGTACTATTTGGCAGGTGTCTAAACCATGTTGCGGACATCCTCTTAGCAATTTTCCATATCTTGTCCACGCCTCATATAGAGTTTCATTTGGCTTCTGTGTGAACGTAACAATTTCTGCTTGAAGTCTTACGGCTTTAGATGCAGGAAAAAATTGTTTAAGAAATTTGTCAACTAAAACATCCCATGTATCGATCGCCCCTTCAGGTAACGATTCCAACCAATCTTTGGCTTCTCCCTTTAAAGTCCAGGGAAATAACATGAGATATATCTGTTCATCCTCCACTTCTCGTATTTTAAATAGTGTGCAGATCCTATTAAAGGTACGTAGATGTTCATTTGGATCTTCCTTCGGCGCACCACTAAATTGGCATTGATTAGTTACCATGTGTAGAATTTGTCCTTTGATTTCATAATCTGGCGCATTAATGTCTGGATGAGTAATTGCGTGACCTTGGCCAGTGCGTTTAGCTCTCATTCGGTCTTCCATACTTAAAGGTTCCAGATTCTCCATAATTGAATTTGTTGACTCGGTATCACTAGATGATTCTGATTTAATAGTTCGTTCCTCAACAATCTCTGTTTGAATGATTGGTGGTTCCGGAGGAAAGTTTAATGGTTCAGGATCTATGAACCGTTCCTGAATATTTTCTGGATTCTCAATTGTGAGGTTTGTTTCAAAAACTGGATTATCGGAAATTTGAACTGAAGTACTTGGTCGACTGGATGACGATTTTAAAGAAAAATCAACGGCGGTTATATTTGTTAAACGATGTCTTGATCGAGTCACAGGTTGTGAACGTACAAAAGGTGATGAACGTCTTGCTCGGTGCATTCACTGAATATCCTATTAGTTTTTAAAATGAAAGAAAAATTATAATAAGTTATCCAATTAATAGACTTTTCTGATTTTGCCCACGTTTCGAATAGCCAAAAGATGCAGCAGAGGGGCAGGATTCGTTTGGTCTCAATATAATTGAGGACTGTTTGGCTCCAATAACCCGGTCCACGTACAAATCCAACTATTACTACGAACCAGAAAATTTTGATGTCTATCAATTTAACCACTTAAAATAAATTTTCGTAATTTTAAGAAATTTAGATAAGAAGTAGAAAAAATTCTAAGTCCTAAAACTAGAATAGCGAGAAATAAGAGAGAAAAAGATTGCGCGTCGAAAAAGGTTGAAAAAGAAAAAATGGTTGAAAAATAAAAGGTGACGGAAAAATAAAAGAAACTTATCAAAACTTAAAAATACTTTACTAACCTAACCTTATTACTACAACTAACTTAAAATTATAATCGCAAATTGAAATTACTAATTGGAATGATAATTGATACATAGTAAAAGGTCTAAAAATATTACAGCTTACAAGGAAAAACTAAATCCCAAATGGAAATAACTTAAAAAGAAACTAAAACTTAAAAAGGCGTCGCAAAATTCTAAAGCATCTAAATCTTAGTCTAAAGAAAAAACACTTAAGGAATTCTACGGCAAAGCCTAAAAATCTAGGAGTAAAAATAACTATAGCAAAAACTAAGTTTAAAATTAAAAATGAGCTAAAAATACAAATATTACGCTACAACGATTAAAAAGGGACAAAATATTAAAAGAAATAAAAAGTGATAAAAAAAATACAATTTTTATTAAAATATTATTTTTATATTAATTATATTAAAGTATTAAATTTTAAATATAATAAAACTAATTAAAAGTAATTAATTAAATAAATTAAACTTAATTAATAATAATAAAATCAAATTAGGGTTTAATATAATAATAATATATTATACTCCGTAATTAATGCGTTTTTAGGGTTCAGATGTGGTCCTGTCAGACCCCTCATGCGAGTCGCATGATTTAAAAGGGTGGGTCATGCGAGTCGCATGACTGAACTGAACCGGTTCAACTGGACAGGTCCAATTTGACAGGTCACGTATATTTAATATTTATTTTCTTTTTTCTGTTTTATATTTAAAATATAAATATATATATATAATTAAAATAAAACTTAATTTTTAAAACTAAAAATAAACTTAAAATACTTTATAATTTTGTAAAAATAAAAGAAAAACTTAAGAAATATATTTAAAATATTTTTTTTTTTTTTTTCGGTTTTAAAAGATTTTTTTTTTTAATTTTTTTATATCTTTTTAATTTTTAAACAAAAATATAAATTTTACAAAAACTAATTATAACTTAAAAATTAAAAATATGGCGTTTCGCTTCGGCGAAAAGATCCCCGGCAGCGGCGCCAAAAATACTTGATGTCGAACGAGGTGTATATAAAATAGTTATTATTTTAGCAGAAAATACTATTAAATACGATACAATTTTACACAAGATATTTATTTATTTATAGAATGGATATACTTAAACCTTGCTACAACACTTATAGGCAGTGTACCTAATCGTACAGTAGTGTAGTTTTTAGTAAGTCCGGTTCGTTCCACAGGGAAATCTTTAAACAAAGCTCAACGCTATATTAGTTTAATTTTATAAAAATACAAATATATATATAAGTAATATTATTATTATAAAGGGGGGTTTTTACCGTTTAATGACCGGTTTGTCGATTTTAAAACTTTAGTCGCAGTTAAAACCTAATGTAAAATATAAAATAAATACAAGACTTTAAATTAAAGCGTAAAGTAAATAACGATAATGAAATTGCGAATAATTAAATTGCGATAATTAAAAGTACGATAATTAAAAGTGCGATTAAATAACAATAAAAGTGCGATTAAATAACAATAAAAGTGCGATAATTAGAAGTGCAATTAAATATAAAATAAAGGAAATTAAATATGAAATAAAAGAATTATGCTTATTTAAACTTCCGTAATCATGATGTTTGACGTGTTGATTTTAGTTTTATGCCCATGGGTTAATTGTCCTTTGTCCTGGATTATTCAATATGTCCGTCTGGTTTTTGTCCATAACAGTCCATCAGTCATAAATATAAATTGCAAGTGTCCTTGTCAAATTATTATTATACCCGAAGATAAATATTCCAACTAATTGGGGATTCGAATTGTAACAAGGTTTTAATACTTTGTTTAATGAATACACCAGGTTATCGACTGCGTGTAAACCAAGGTTTTGCTACTTTGTTAACAATTACACCAATTACCCTTGAATGTAGTTTCACCCCTGTTTTAATTATTCTAGTGGCTATTAATCCATTCCCGTGTCCGGTTAAATGAACGATTATTCGTACATATAAATACCCCGCCCATCGTGTCCGATCGAGTGTATATGGTAATTTATAGGGACGCCCAATTGTAAATCTTTATATTAACATTAACAAACTTTCATTTAGTTAAACAAATATAAAGCCCATTAATAGCCCATAGCCTAGTTTCCACAAGTGTCGTTCTTTTGTCCAAACCCCAATTATGGTACAAAGCCCAATTACCCAATTTTAGTAATTAGCCCAACATCATGATTACTTCGTTTTAAATAAGCATAATAATAACTTAGCTACGAGACATTAATGTAAAAAGGTTGAACATAACTTACAATGATTAAAAATAGCGTAGCGTTACACGGACAGAATTTCGACTTACACCCTTACAACATTCGCTAACATACCCTTATTATTAGAATTATAATTAAAATTAAAATATAAATTATAAATATATATATATATATCGTATGAAGAGGAAGAGAAAAAAGATGTGTAAAACTCGGCAGAAAACTGGCTTTTTATAGGACCTGACCAGCAATCTCACACCATGCGACTCGCATGATTTTGTGCTTCTGGCCATGCGAGTCGCATGGCCACCCTGGATTCAGCCAACTACTTTGTTTTCTTCTTGCCGACGTAATATAATAATAATAATATATATAATATATAATTATATATATATTATATTATATTCTTGTGCATAGTAGACTAGATATTTTTGGTCCGTTGCGTCGGGCGTTTCTTCTTGGCTCAGGTCCCGGTTCCGGATTTTCGGACGTCTTCGCGTATTATTTTATATCGTGTACTTTGCGTTTTGTAACTTGTACTCTTGTCATTTTGAGACGTTCCTCATCAATATTTTGAACCTTTTTAATTGTATCTTGTACTTTTTAGCTCTTTGGACCTTTTTGTCTTCAATTTGTCGAATCTGCCTTTTGTCTTCACTTTTTAATATTTAAACGAATATTGCTTGTAAATCGAACAATACCAACTAAAATCTTGTCTTTCTTGGGGAATAATGCTATGAAATATATGTTCGTTTTTAGCATTATCAATTATCTTGCTCCGAAGTCATGTTAAAATCTTGCGGAAATTTTTTTTTTTTTTCTTCATCAACCTTCTAACTTGGAAATTCCAAGATATCATCGTATCTTTCATTATAAATATCCTCCATATTTCTGAAGATATTTTCATAACTATTCTTATCTGAAATCATTAATCTCTTCGTGCTATCAGTGTTACATCATATAGAAACTGTTAGTTTCTATATTCTGTAAACTTTCGAGCTTAAAATATGAATGTTATTGAAGTAGTGTTGGGAACTGAAGCATGGGTTAGTATAATATAATGACACTTGATCAACGTGATTATATTACAGTAAGTGATGCTGAGTTTCTAAATGGAACATGATGATTCACATATTATAACGTCATCATGTGCCATGTTGCATAACTCTTTCATTCTGCTTAACTTCTGAACATATCAAGAAAATATATTCTTGATAGTTCTATTCTCAGTGATTCAGGTAATTTGACAAAACAAATCGTGCTACTACCTTTCCTTTTTACCTTGTATATTATAATAATTCGAAACTCCATACCTATGAATTCTGGACCATTACTTGCGAAAAGTAAACAAAAGCATGAAGCTCCGAAATAGAAAGGGGGTATAAATCGCAGCAAATAAGAGAGCGCATTAACTGTGGATGACAATAATTATAGGAGACAGAAGCAGGGACATTAAATATAAGGAGATATATAAAATCCAACAACAACGCAGAAATTACAAATCATGGATATTAATACGAATAGCAATACAAGGACATGGTAGAATTAAGAATAGTATCACCCCAAGGTAATAGTAAAAGTAAACAAATTTTTCTGGTGGAAGATTAAAAAGAAGGATGACAGAAATGATAATTAGGAAAATATCAAGGATTAGAACGGGATTAAGCATTTTCACAATCTTTTGGATGTATGAACTAAGAAAGAAAGTATAAGAATGGTGAGAATAATGGAACGGAAGAGTTTAACTTATAATGGAAATATCAGACAGAGTAATCGAAGCAGATCACCGTATTTAATTATAGGGATCTTAATTTCTTTATTCGCCAAAGAATCAAATCTTTTAGATTTCGAATATTTTCTTTAAATCCCTTGAATTCCGGAATTCAACCAAGACGACGTCAAAAGCTAAGACGCATCTTATTTTCTAAATTCAAACGTGACTACATCAAAAGTTAAATCTCTATCTCAATCTTTTGTGAGAACTTCACTCGTACGCTTCACATAATCAAATCTTTTTATCTATATTAACCAATATTGATAAAACTCTAGTTATCAAATCATATGCGTCATGAAAACATTTTTATTGTTAGTCTCGACCACCTCACTCAAATTTCGGGACGAAATTTCTTTAACGGGTAGGTACTGTGATGACCCGGGAATTTCCGACCAAATTTAAACTTTAATCTTTATATGTTTCTGACACGATAAGCAAAATCTGTAATGTTGAGTCTCGAAAGTTTTGAAATCTATATTCATGTAGTCAATTACCCTTCGACTGTTCTCGACGATTCATGAACAATTACTTGTAAATAGATACGTATATATTTAAAGATATATAAATAATAATTTGAAATATATTATATTAGAATTAACTATGTAAAATAAAACAATATATAATAATTACTATTTAAGATATATCTATATACATATATAAATAGTGTATATTGAATATATAAATATAGTTTCGAAGTTAATTAGTAAACGATAGAAGCACTCGTTTGTCATCTTGATAGTTATTAAGCAAGTTAAATTCGAACTTATGTGATTATAAAATAAACGGTGATCCGAAAATGAGTTAGATAAGTTTTAGGCTTATTAAAAATATATTCAGGAGCTAGTTAATATATTTCAACAATTTTTATATTTTACCCAGAATTGAGAGGGACAGTTGATGTAATTTTTATTTAATAATTAATGATAAAATTTTATACCATAATGACCGAAATAAATAAGGATAATTACTGTAAAAGTTTGGGATTTTTCTGAAGACTTTTTATTCGCCACTGAGTGAACAACGGGGCACGATATTATAGTCCGTTAAAAGTGTCGGTAGAGTGATTCCAAAACACGGCTGCTTAATTCAATTATGCTTAGATCAACTACTGTTCTTGATTGAATATGATTTTAATATAATATTATTTACATTATTTATTCGTTCCTAATTCTAATAATTACATATATTAATGCATGCAGAGTAAAACACTTACACCGTACAACCCACTTATATTACTTTTCTGTTTTCTTTCTTTATCATTCACAATCACCACCATGTGATCTTGTCTCTTTTATTGTTTCCTTCACAATCTCAATACATATATAGAATATACATATAGATATAGGCATTATGCAGAGACTCATTTTCAAACACATCTCTTTCTAATCCTTTCCTCATAAACCAAGACCAAACCCACTTCTATATTCATTATTAAGAATCACCTTTTATTATTTCTTATTTTCTTCATAAGCTCACCACCATAAACAACCACTGCACCATCACTCATTAATTTTATCAAACTTGCATCACCTACATCACTCTTGCATTCTGCTATGCTATTACTTGTATTTTTTTTATTTTATTCGAAAACACAACTGCTTACTATGTTCTATTTTCAATCGATTGCCATCTACACCCAACACCCGTCAACACCATTCGATCACCTTAAATTACCACAATCATCACCCTTATTCGATTACCATCGAAACCCACTTCAAGAATTACTGTATTTTTTTGTTTTGGATTCACCATCGAAGCCACCACCATGAAACCTTCATCGTCACTTCGTCTTTCTTCTTCATCATCGAGCCACAATTATAACATAATAAACCCCCACCTGTTACAAACTGTTACCACCATCTATCTATCACTGATTTGATTCGAATACCACATCACCAGCATTTCTTTCTTGTTTTCGTAGCTTCTGCTTTATTATCAAACCCACATCCTGCTACAGTGTTGTTATTAACCATAATCCACTCGTTTTGATATTACAAGAAACTATTAAGGCTACTGCTGGTTAACTGTTACGATTACTGTGTTGCTATATCGCTTTTTACTTTCGTTGTTTCTATTTTCAATCCACAGCTTCTGTTTTCTGTTTCTTCATCATAAACCTTCACTAAATCCGACACCATTACTACTATCACTATACGGAATGATATTAATCGAAACCATCATCCTATCACTATATTTTATTTTATTTCCTTCGCTGCAACTACTGTTATAGTTCCTATGGTTGATGAATCGAATCACACGCACACACCTGCAATAATACCGAAACCCACCCAATAAAACTACTATAAACCCTACGACTATTTTCCAATTCCTATTTCTTTTGTTTTTGATCACGATGATAATAATTATGATGATAAGAAGATGATGATGATAAGTGGATGATGTTACGATATTGATGAACCAAGGAAACCAGGAACCGTCGTGAGATATATATATATATATATATATATATATATATATATATATATATTTTCGTTGATATCTGCTATTGTCGTTCCTATTTTGAGTCGCCAACAAAACGCGTACAATTTAACCGGTGGATTGATGGTTAATGGACTGTTTATTGGGCTTCAAAATGTTGACATGTTGGGCTTGACTCTATGGACTAATTAATCTCCTTGCTAATGTATTGGGCTTCATGATCCATTAATCAATTTTGTAAAGTGTTTTGGTGGAAGGAAATGCAAACAGAACGTATTAAATATTTTTAAAATACGAATAATAACAGAAAACTGGAATGGATCCGATGGTTAGTAAGTGTTTGTGTTATTCGAGAGGTCGCGGGTTCGATCCCGGTTCGGGGCATATTTTTTTTAGGAAGGCTTTTGGAGGTAGTTTTCTAAACCAAAAATTGCTATTATTGTTATTATTATTAAAAATTATTATTAGTACTAGTATTATTAGTATGTATTTTTTTTATTATCATTAGTATTATTATAAATATTACTAATATTATTATTATTATGAACTTTACCATGTTAGTATTATTATCATTATTATGAGTATGATTAATATTATTATGAAAATAATACGGTTTATTTTCATAAACATTGGTATTATTATCATTTTATAAGTATTAGAGTTATTATCATTAACATAAGTATTATTAATAGGATTATCATTATTAGTATTATTAATATTAACAATTTTTATCATTATAATCAGATACAACTTTTTATTTACTATTATTAATATTATATATTATCATGGATATAAAAATATACTTATAAGTAATATTATATATAGGTACGAATTAATTATATTGACAATCTTTATATAAATATTCATATATAACAAATTAAGTATTTTTAATATATATATATATATATACATAAAACTATATAAATAATAATCATTTTCAAATATATATATATAAATTAAATAAATAATATATAAAGTTAAAATATATATATATATATATATATATATATTTGTTCGAATTACAATTATGTATATTAATAAATACACAAATGTTATAGGTTCGTGAATCCGAGGCCAACTCTACACTTGTTCAATATCGTCTTATGTATTTTTACTACAAAATACAGTAGGTGAGTTTCATTGATCCCCTTTTACTCTTTACATTTTTGGGGCTGAGAATACATGCAAATGCTTTAGTAACTGTTTTACAATAATTATATGCGTGAGTTTCATTTTCCTTTTTTACCCTTTATATTTTTGGGCTGAGAATACATACGCAACTTTTATCAATGTTTTACGAAATAGACACAAGTATGTGAAACTACATTCTATGGTTGAATTATCGAAATCGAATATGCCCCTTTTTATTAAGTCTGGTAATCTAAGAATTAGGGAACAGACACCCTAATTAACGCGAACTCTAAAGATAGATCTATCGGGCCCAACAAGCCCCATCCAAAGTACCAGATGCTTTAGTACTTCGAAATTAATATCATGTCTGAAGGAGGATCCTGAAATGATGGGGATATTCTTATATGCATATTGTGAATGTCGGTTACCAGGTGTTCAATCCATATGAATGATATTTTTGTCTCTATGCATGGGACGTATATTTATGAGAAATGAAAATGAAAATCTTGTGGTCTATTAAAATGATGGAAATGATTATTTATGTTAAACTAATGAACTCACCAACCTTTAGGTTGACACTTGAAAGCATGTTTATTCTCAGGTATGCAAGAAATCTTCCGATGTGCATTTGCTCATTTTAGAGATATTACTTGGAGTCATTCATGACATATTTCAAAAGATGTAGCATTCGAGTCATCGAGTTCATCAAGATCATTATTAAGTCAATTATAGTTGGATGTATTATGAAATGATATGCATGCTGTCAACTTTCAATGTACTGAAAGATTATCTTTTCAAAAACGAATGCAATATTTGTAAAATGTATCATATAGAGGTCAAGTACCTCGCAATGTAATTAACTATTGTGAATCGTTTATAATCGATGTGGACATTGTCCGGATGGATTAGGACGGGTCACTACAGTATGATCAAGTGGGAGCAGTTTCATGGGAAGGTGTGTGAACAGTATTGTAATCCGTTTGATATGAACCGAATCAAGTCTGAGTTTCTTTAAATGAAGATGACACCTCAAATGACGATCGACGAGGTAGTAGAGAAGTATATGGATAAACTGAGGTTTGTACAACAGTGGGTGCCAGACGAAGCATCTCGTATACAGCATTTTGTTAATATCATTTTTCCAGAGTACTGAACTTTTGTTAGAATGGCTACATCGTTGTATCAAGCGGTTGTGATGGCTAAGATGGTAGAAAGTGATGTTCAGGCCGCCAGAAACAGAATGTTTGGTAATGTGCTACAACAAGGTGGGCAAGTATCTGGTCAATCAGGATCTAAATCCAAGAAGTCTAGTGGGTTTAAATCGAGGGGTAAAAGTGGTCAGAGTAGTTCTGGATCTAGTGAGTAGCAGGGACTATCGGTAGACTCAGGCCCAATCAGCTGGGAGTCGTGTGCTCGTACAAGCCGCCGATCCTCGTATTGTCTTATTGTTTGCTAGTTAGTAGTTAGCAAGTGTTGTTGTTAGTATATAGCTTGTGTGTGGCTTAAGCTATATCTGTTAGATAGATTCCATTCACTTAGCGGTGTGCTAATCCCCCACATATTCTCCCCTTGCAGGTTTAGGTACTGCTAGTCGGGATGGCTGCTGTTGCAGAAGACATGTTTGACAACCCAACTCCGATGTGGACTTTTGTATAAATAATGTTTTGTAATAACGTAACACCGTTGTGTAAACTTAAACGTAATTACACGGATTAATGTAATGACGTGACTTATATTGTGTTTGTTAATAAAGCCTTCCGCTGTGTTTAATAAAAAAATGGCCGGTGTTACAAGTTGATATCAGAGCCAGGTTTCGATCCTGGGACCTCAATAAACACCATCGGAATCTCTTTCTTTCTCAGCTTAGTCACCTTTTGGTCAACTACACGGACGGGCTCTTCCACCAATTTCTTATTCAAATCGACCCTTAAATCTTCTAAAGGAAGAAGTTGCGTTTCATCGTCAACTTTACACTTACGAAGATAACATACGTTGAATATATTATGAATATCGGCTAACTCTGGCAAAAGATCTAACACCACCGTCTGATAATTCAACACTTCGCTGATAGAAAACGGACCAATAAATCTCGGTGCTAACTTACCACGTTTACCGAATCTGATAACCCCTTTCAACGGCGAAACTTTTAGATACACTCGTTCAACCACATTAAAGGTTACCGGACGCCTACGTGGATCAGCATACATTTTCTGCCTATCTCTAGCTGCTTTCAACTTTTCTCTCGCAATTGCAACTTTTTCGGCTGTCATTTGAACAATTTCAGGACCTGTAAACTGTTTCTCCCCGGCTTCTAACCAACAAGTCGGAGTTCTCCAACGACGACCGTACAACATTTCATAGGGCGGCATCCCTATACTCGAATGATATGAATTATTATACGCGAATTCGACCAACGGCAAATGTGTATCCCACGAACCACCGTATTCTAACACACAAGCCCTTAACATATCCTCCAAAGTCTGTATCGTTCTTTCACTCTGACCGTCTGTCTGAGAATGATAAGCTGTACTTAAATTCACACGCGTACCCAAATTCTGTTGAAGACTATTCAAAAAATTCGACACAAATCTGGAATCTCTGTCTGAAACGATCGATAACGGCACACCATGTCGACTAACTATCTCTTTCACGTATAATTCGTCTAACTCACTCAACGAAGCAATTTCACGAGTAGCCATAAAATGAGCACTTTTAGTTAGACGATCCACTATTACCCAAATCAGATCGTGTCGTTTCTGAGTTCTTGGTAGTTTGGTCACAAAATCCATCGTTATATGTTCCCATTTCCACTCGGGAATCTGTAACTGACGTAACGAACCATAAGGTTTCTGATGTTCTGCCTTCACTTGAGCACATATATGACACTTTTCGACATAACGGGCGATACCTGATTTCATTGTTGGCCACCAATACACTGTTTTCATGTCATGATACATCTTATTACTACCCGGATGTACTGTTAATCTGGATTTGTGAACTTCTGTCATGATTAAATCCCTCAAATTTCCAAGCTTAGGCACCCAAACACGATTGTTTAAGGTCTTTAGTCTACGGGAGTCATCAATTAAGTCCATTTTTCGTTTGGTCATTTATTCAGATTTAATATGTTCGTCCTCCAAAGCACAGGCCTGAACGGTTCTTAAGCTGTTAATCAAATCTGAAGTTATATTCAAACGAACGAATTTCACATTTTCACTTGACTTTTTACGACTTAGTGCATCTGCAACCACATTCGCCTTACTCGAATGGTATTTAATTTCACAATCATAATCTTTGATCAAGACCAGATTCCTAGGACGGAATCTCCTTAAGGGGGGGTGGATTTGTAACAGACTGAAACCCGGGCTAGTTGTAAGTAGACTATTTTGCCCTTAGGGTTTTATTATGTGTTTTATATGCTTTTATTTTAATTATGTGAATAGTGTTATTTTATTAATTGGTTAAGACCAGTTTGTGACAAGGGTTACAGAACATATTTGTTTATTTAATTTGGACCTCGTTAGGTTACTTTACCAGCTGTGTTAAGTTGTTAGATAACTGGTAAATACCCGTGTGTTGTGTAGTGGGGGAAAAAGGCAGCCTTAAGTGAGTATCTTAGAAGTAATACTTCCATTTTCACAAAAATCCCCAAATCCACCTCCCGTCCTTTACATCCCCACCTAACCAAACCCTAATTCCCCATTGTTGATCTTGAGCTCGAATTGGTCTTGAAATCACGTTCTTTACACTATACAGATTCTTTTAAGGTATGAATCATGAGCTTTCATAATCAATTTAGTGTTAAAATGGTGTTTTTAAGTGTATTTATTCAAAAGCTTGATTTTGTGTCAAAATCCATGGATTTGATGTTGTTATGGTCAAAACTTTGTGGGTTTATAGTCTATAACATGTTGTAATTAAGTTGTGGTAAGTTTTGGTGTCGAAAACGAGCTCTAGATCGAGTTTTGGTGAATTTATCTTGAAGTCCATAGGTTGTGTTCAGAATCTGCAGATGAAGAACACAGTCGGCCGACTGTCGGTCGACAATCGACCGACTGGCGAGTGAACCGACCGACTGTGTTTGACTTTCGGCCTATCGTGGAAATACCAAATAAGTAAACCGATTGGGAAAGTCAGTCGACCAGTTGTGTCAACAGTCGACTGACTGTCTACGTCAGTCGACCGATTGAGGAGACGGTCGATCGACTGTGTGTCCAGGGCAGAATGTTTTACCAAAGTGCCTTTTTTCTAGCCGTTATGCTGCCCGTTTGTATTTTGATGTTCAGGAATTTTGAAAGTGCATAAGTGTTAGGTGGACTTTTAGCGGCGCTTTTTGTGACTGATTTTCTGTACTGTACTGTTTTGTGTTAACAGACAGAAACTAACTTGATTTGCCTTATGTTCAGGTGATAATGATAAGGAAGTCGCTCAGTGATAGATTATCTGAGCTAGTTGCTGGTATTCGGTGAGTGGGTCTATCTACGGATAGAGTTTAAGGAGCATAACATGCTACTGTGGTTGACTCTTTTACCATGCATAGTGTAGAAATTGCCATGTTAGAATAATATAGTATGTCTGATGTTGTATGTGAATTATGTGTACACTGTGTGAATGGCACCATTCGGGCCTAGGGAGACTGGGGACTCGAGACCATGCCTAGGAGAGGTTAGAGTCCGTATGAGGTCAACCATGCCTAGGGGAGGTTGGGTCCATAGGCTACTGATTGTGGAGTATAGTGTGAATGATGCATCCCCTGCATCTGGATAACTATACTGTGAATTGAGTAGTAGGGACTATCGGTAGACTCAGGCCCGATCAGCTGGGAGTCGTGTGCTCGTACAAGCCGCCGATCCTCGTATTGTCTTATTGTTTGCTAGTTGGTAGTTAGCAAGTGTTGTTGTTAGTATATAGCTTGTGTGTGGCTTAAGCTATATCTGTTATATAGATTCCATTCACTTAGCGGTGCGCTAATCCCCCACATGTTCTCTCCTTGCAGGTTTAGGTACTGCTAGTCGGGATGGGTGCTGTTACAGAAGACATGTTTGACAACCCAACTCTGATGTGGACTTTTGTATAAATAATGTTTTGTAATAACGTAACACCGTTGTGTAAACTTAAACGTAATTACACGGATTAATGTAATGATGTGACTTATATTGTGTTTGTTAATAAAGCCTTCCGCTGTGTAAAAAAAAAAAAATGTCCGGTGTTACAAATATATCGAAACTCTCTAATACCAAATCTGTTAACTGTTCACTCGAATCTCTTTCTATCTCTTGTATCTTCGATTCTCATCATGATCTGACCTATCATAACATATATTGATTAATAGTCGATAACAAATCAGCAAGAAAAATGATGAAAAACGTGATACAAGTGTAACCCCAAATCATTTTCAGTTTAAATTGGAACTGTACGTCTGTTTAATTCACAATTTACGAAGTATTGTTTTGATGTGTGAAGTCGAGTGCTACGATTAGCAAGTGCAATAGGCGTAATCTCTCTGCTTCAAGTGTTTAAAATAATGTGCAAATTTACCTATATACTAATACTGAAAGGTTTACCATTGCAAACTTGCCTCAATGGTATCCCCACACCTTGAGTGTGGGACATAGATTTAGATCATGAGTTCGAGCATCGCTCTGCCCATTCTAATAGTCAATCTTCCTCGGTGCGTGTCTTGCTCAGTTGGTTATTACCAACTTACTGCATGTTGTGTATAAAATACATGGTGTGGGTTCCTATCCTCTTTTGTGTGTGTGTGTGGGGGGGGGGGGTCCTTTATTATACAGAAGATAATAATTTTTTTGTTGCAAATTGTGTTTTTTTAACAGCGTTGGGATCATCTGAGGGGGACTAAACCACCCGTTGCGATCATCTCCCATTTCGACTATGCCGATGCAGCGATAAACCCCACCCCCATCGTTGCCGTTGCTAATTGTGTTTTTGTAGCTACGATAAATTGTTCTCTACTTTTTAGACAAACTTATAACCAAGGAACAATGGTTTCTGTGGGTCCTTGTGGCACCCAGCTTTTAGACTTGTGTAGTATTTCCTCCGTTTCATTTTAAGTGTTCACTGTTGACTATTTAAAGTCTTTCTTTTTCAACTTTAACCGTAAATATTTTTATTTGTGTTATATAATATTTAATGAAAATTATTTGAATGTAAACACATTTAAAACTCAATTCATTCATATAATTTTCATCAAATATTATATAACACAAATAAAAATATTTACGGTCAAAGTTGATAGAGAAAGACTTTGAAAGGTCAATAATGGACATTTAAGATGGGACAGAGCGACTATGAGTCGCATTACTTGCATATACATTCTACGAGTAAAGTAAATTAAAAAACATGGGCTATAATAAAAATGGCCGATGGAAATATTTTCTTAAAGTAGTATATACCCAAATGCCCAATGGCCCCAAAAGGCCAAAGTACCGAGCATCTGAATACTTGACCCCAATTACACCGCCCAATACCTTCATTTTTTATTTATTTATTTATATATTTATTTATTTTTTTAATGCATAACCATATCGGAAGTACTGGAAAGGGTAAAATGGAAAATTTTAACTATTTAAAGACTAATAAACTGGTTATATAAATTGTAAGTTATTTAGAGTTATTTATCTTATGTGACAAGCACACTTTAACAGTTCTTTATATTAATAGAATTAGATTTATGGAGTTGTAATAATGTGAATCATGTTATAAAATATCTAGATTGTGTTATAAAATATCTAGATTGGATGTTAATTTTATTATTATTATATTTCTTGCATAGTAATATTTTATACTATAAATAGACATGTATGGTAACCATTTAAGGTGCACCATTTCTCTTGAAATATCAATATCAATATTTCTTCTCTCCTTCTTCTCTCTTTTTCTCTCTTTGTTCTTATAACCATTAAAGGTAGTTATAAGCCTACTGAATTATAACACGTTATCAGCACGAAAAGCTTAGTGTAATTAAAAGATATCTCAAACGATCACGAATCACTAATCAAGGTATGAAATTATTAATAATTTTCAGACTCGAATATATCAAATTTTGGACTACTAACATTTATATTTATGTTATTTAAGTTATATATGGTCGGTTATACCACCTGAATTATATTTCTGTAATCTAACTTTTACTAACTTCACTAACATTTATATTTATGTTATTTAAGTTATATATGGTCGGTTATACCACCTGAATTATATTTCTGTAATCTAACTTTTACTAACTTCACTAACATTTATATTTATGTTATTTAAGTTATATATGGTCGGTTATACCACCTGAATTATATTTTCTGTAATCTAACTCTTATTAACTTCACTAACATTTATATTTATGTTAATAAGACCTCATGATTGTACGCAACACGTCATTTGACAACACGGTACTTTATGTACGCAACACGTCATTTGACAACACGGTACCATGGGTCGAGATTAATTCCGATCAATACGAATACGACGGGGTCTTTATATGTTATCTAACATTTATGATTATTTATGCAATTAATCATTATTTATTTCATGCATACTAATGTTTATTCTTAAATTTATAATTTTAAAAGTTAAAATAAAAAAATAGTTTGTATTTTTATTAAAAGTAAATCTTAAAAGTTAAAATAAGAAAAAGTAGTTTGTACTTTTATTAAAAGTAAATCTTAAAAGTTAAAATACAAAAAGTAGTTTGTATTTTTATTAAAAGTAAATCTTAAAAGTTAAAATAAGAAAAAGTAGTTTGTATTTTTATTAAAAGTATATCTTAAAAGTTAAAGTAAAAAAAAAAAGGGGGATGGTAAAATGGAATAGTTTTTTGCCAAAAATGAAGTATTGAAAATGAAGTGGTCTCCTTCTATAACTAAAAAAATATATATACTTTTATCAAATGAATTTTTTTGTGGCCGACAATTTCAAACACGAGTCCGTGTTTAGTTTATCAAGAATATCTCTTGCTTTGGTGAAAGGTCACGATCACGATATCAGGTGTTGTGAAAGAATTAAAAAATTGGTCAAGTGGCCTTTTAAAAACTAGAAAAAAAATTTAAACAAAAAGTTTTTTTTATATATTTATAATTTACGGGTAACGTAAAAAAAAAGGAAGTTTTTAAAAAAAAAAAAAAAACAAAGAAAGTGTTTAAATGAGTTTTACAGAAAGGGGGAAAGCAAAGTAAAAAAAAAAACTTTTTTCCAAACAAAGGTAAATGAAAGTAGGACTTAATACAAGAAAAAAGTAAACATCTCCTAGACGTGATAAAATCTATCAATGATAAGTATTAGACTTGATGAGCTAAATGTGACAAAAATGTTTCAACATGTCTTATGTTAATTTTCTAAAATAAGTTATTATTATTCCGAGTTTAACACATATACATATGTTAATTAAAAACAACCTTTTTTGTTCTTATGTAGTGTTGGGTTGCAATTTTGGTTGTATGCCATAATTCAATCCAGTAGAGTGACAATAGAAAACTTTTGATGATAATCAATAAAAAACTTTTTTCCAAACTTGTCAAATGTTTTGTTAAAAACGTGACCGTTGAAAAAAGGAGGTTGAATAATAAAACATAAAAAACAAATTATTTTTTTAAGAGTGTGCATCAAAATGGCCCGTTTAATAATGGGGAGTAAAAATATAGTCAAATTGTTTCAACGAACAAGGGTTCAATTGGATGTCTCTTAAAAAAAATCCGCGGGTACGGGTGATGGATCCAATGGATCCGCATCCACGACCCGCGGGTGCTATCCCTAATTGTGACAAGTACAAATCAACTAAAAGTCTAAAAAATAAATGCTCTTATAGGGACCAAATGTTCACAATAATTGCCTAAGCTAGATATGAAACAAATAGTTCATAAAAAAAAAAAAGGTCGTTGTGCGTTTTCGGGATGATAGCCGAAATACACTTATAAAAGTAGGTCATCCGTCAATTCTTTATGGCCATATCAACGTAGATCAATAAAATCATTTATGGTTTTGATAAAAGATTAATTAAAAATTAATTGTTTTTTGGTCTTGGATTCTCGGTAACAAAAGCAAAGGTTATTTTTGGTTGCCACAACAAACAAGACAGAGGTTGTTGCCTTTTGTTGTTAAACATGGCACAAGTGAACAATAACAATAGATTATTGTTTTTGAAAAGAATAATGATGCGTTAATTTTATTGTATAAAATAAAATTAAAGAAAATGGTTTTCATTGATGACTATGAACAAACGCAAACAAAGTGTTTGTGGTATTTGGTGATTAAAAAAAGTGCATCTAAAGCTTCTACTGAAAATAATATGCATCTAAAGCTTCTACTGAAAATTAATGTGCAAGGTACAACGTATAACTATATGGTCAAATTCATTTGAGCCTTCGGAGTCACAAGTATATGATGTATATATATATTACTCAATTAACAAAATAGTAAATCTAAATTAATTCATATGAATAGTAAAACGAAATTAATTAATTTACTATTCACATAAAAAAGCGCATATGATAAAAAGCGCATCGCATATGATAAGCGCATATGATAAAAAGCGAATATGATGAAAAGCACAACGCATATGATGAAAATCGCATATGATTAAAAGCGCATATGGTGAAAAACACAGCGCATATGATTAAAAGCGTATATGGTGAAAAGGATATATGATAAAAAAAAACACATATGGTGATTTATAAAAAAAAAAAAAAAAACACATATGGTGATTAATGGAAAGCACATATGGTGATTAATGAAAAGTATATTGTGAAAAAGAATCACAAATGTTTCTTGAAAGAATTCAAGGTAAGATATATGAACCAATTCATCCATCATGTGAACCATTTTGATATTTCATGGTTCTAATAGACGCATCTAGCGGATGGTCTCATATTTGTATGTTATCAAGCCGTAATATGGCATTTGCAAAGTTTCTTGCACAAATTATTAAATTGAGAACACATTATTCTGATTACACCATTAAAAGGATGAGACTTGATAATGCTGGTGAGTTAACATCTCAAGCATTTAATGATCATTATATATCTACAGGGATTGTTGTTGAACATCCAATTGCTCATATGCATACACAAAATTGGTTTAGCTGAATCAATAGATAAACGCTTACAGCTAATAACTAGACAATTGATAATGAGTACAAATCTCTCAATATTTATATGTGGACATGTAAATTTACATGCTGCGACATTAATTCGCATTATACCATGTGGAAGTCGTAAATATTTTCACTTAATACTTGATTTTGGCCAAGAGCCAAATATTTTCTACCTTAAAACATTGGTTGTGCAGTGTATGTTCCAATTGTATCACCACAACACAATAAAATGGTTCTTCAAAGAAAGATGATAATATATTTTGGATATAAAACATCTTCAATCATAAGATATATTGAACCCATGATGGGTGATGTTTTTACAGCACGTTTTGCTGATTGTCATTTTAATAAAACATTATTCCCTAGATTAGGGGGAGAAATAAAAATAAAAAATAAAATGATGCTTCATGATGTGAACATCAATTAAGGTATATTGAACTCGCACAAAAGAATGTGAAACGAAAGTTCAAAAATAATGCATATGCAAGAACTTGCAAATTAATTACTTTATGCATTTACAGATATAAAAAAGTGACTAAATCATATATACCAGCGATAAATGCTCCAGCTCGAACTGAAATTCCAAAAGCTGGCAATAATGTCACTGTTGAGTCTTTGCCACGCATCAAACGTGGAAGATCAATTGGTTCCGAAGATAAAAATCCTCGAAAAAGAAAATCAGCTGATAATGAGGTAAGAGAAAGTGTTCAAGAAGAACCACAAATCAATATTCCTTCTGCAGAGGATATTGATAAATGTAAATACTAAAATTGCGATAAATTATGCAATATTATGGAACCGAAATGAAACTAAAATCTCTATGAGATATTTTCATATAATGTTACAATGACATCATGAATAAAGATGATGATCTGGAACTAAAATCTGTCATTGAATATACAAAATGGACATGATTGAGCTCAATGGAAAGGAGCAATAAGAGCTGAATTAGAATCGCTCGATAAAAGAAAAGTTTTCGGATCAATCGTTATCACTTTTAAAGATGTGAAACGTATGGGATACAAATGAATTTTTATCCGAAAAGAAATGTGCAAATGAAGTTACAAGGCAAAACTAGACTTGTAACTCAATATTTCCCACAAAGACCAGAAATGAATTAGGAGGAAAAATTATCCTCATGTAATGGATACAATTACTTATTAGATACTTAATCAACCTGGTAGTTATTTAAATGCATCTCATGAATGTTGTTACTACTTATCTGTATGGATCACTTAATAGTGATATATATGAATATACCTAAAGGGTTAAGGTATCATAAGCATCTAATGTAAAACCCAAGGGAATATATTCCATTAAATCACAAAGATTTCTAAGTGGGTTTATACAAACGGGACGTATGTGGTATAACCGATTAAATGACTACTTGATAAAAAAAAAGGGTATAAATATAAACTTATTTTGCACGTATGTTTTATAAAAACAATGTTCGGATATGAGATCGTAGTTGTTTATGTCAATGTTCTTAACATCATATGAACAAATAAAGAGATCTATGAAATCATTCAACTTCTAAAGAATTATTTTGAAATGAAAGATCTTGAAAAAACCAAGTATTACCTTGGATTGCAAATTGAGCATATGCCTAATGGTTTACTTGTACATCAAACAACTTATACCGAAAAGATTTTAAAACATTTTTTTTAAAGACAAACTCATTGTTGTTAGATCACTCAATATTGACACTGATCTATTTCATCCCTGCGAAGATCATGAAAATTTTAACAGATCGGAAGTTCTATATTTTAGTGCAATTGAGGTTCTTATGTATCTTATAGATTATACAAGATCTGACATTTCTTTTGCAGTTAATTTGTTGACAAGGTTCAGCTCAGCCCCTACCAAAAGACATTGGAATGGGATCAAACAAATAGTTTGATACCTTCGGGAAACTACTGATTTATAATTATTTTATTCTAACAACTCGAAACAAGATTTGTTTGGTTATACAGATGCAGATTATTTATCCGATCTACATAAAGCTAAATCTCAAACTGGATATGTATTCCTAAATGGAGGCACCGCAATATCATGACGTTCTCAAAACAAACACTTGTTGCAACATCATCAAATCATGCCGAAGTGATTGCATTACATGAAGCTACTCGGGAATGATTTTAGTTAAGATCAATGATACAAATCATTATTGATTCTTGTGGACTAGAACGCTATAAAAGCGTAACAACTATCTATGAAGATAATACAGCTTACATAATACAAATGAAAGAAGAGTATCAAAAATGACAGAACAAAACATAAATGCTGACGAGGCGCTAAAGCTATAAACGGTCTTAACGGTCATAAGTTTGATGGAAAAGAATGGTATATTGGTAAGGCTCAGAAAAAGACTGAAAGGGAATAGGAACTGAAACAACGGTTTGAACAAACCATGAATGAGACTGTAGACAAATCACGAGGGCCAAACTTGTACATAAAAGATTTAGATGATACAGTTTCAGATGAAAACCTCAGATTTTTCTAATATACTCAAGATATCGTAAAAGACAACCAGATTAAAATGAGATACGTTCAATCAACAACTCTGCTGATCTTTATACCAAAGCACTGCTAACTGCTATTTTCAGAACACACGTTCATAATATTGGCATGAGGCATGTTCAGAAGATGTAACAACTCAGGCGTTGCCTACTTGAGGGGGAGTCAACTTTATGCTGCACTCTTTTTCCCTTAGCTAAAGTTTCATCCCAATGAGTTTTCTTTAGCAAGGTTTTTAACGAGGCAGTACTAGTTATTCTCTAATAAAATTGTCATCCAAGGGGGAGTGTTATAAAATATCTAGATTGTGTTATAAAATATCTAGATTGGATGTTAATTTTATTATTATTATATTTCTTGCATAGTAATATTTTATACTATAAATAGACATGTATGGTAACCATTTAAGGTGCACCATTTCTCTTGAAATATCAATATCAATATTTCTTCTCTCCTTCTTCTCTCTTTTTCTCTCTTTGTTCTTATAACCATTAAAGGTAGTTATAAGCCTACTGAATTATAACAAATCCTAACAATTTCCTTGAAATTCAAGGGATCAATCAGAATGTGACATGTGGCGCGACAATTACATGTGATTGAAAGAAAATTCAAAATATTTTCTTTTTCCAAATTTTTTCAATTCTTTTTTCAGTCACATGTGATTGGATTTTACATGTAGAATCACATGTGATTGTGTTTTACAATCACATGTGATTGGCATGCAGAATCACATGTGATTTACTGTATGTCAAATCTAATCACATGTGACTTAAAAAAAAATTGAAAAAACAAATTTTTTTCAAAAAAAAATAAATTGTTTTTTCAATCACATGTGATTGTCGCACCACATGTCGCACTCTGATTGGTCCTTTGGATTTCAAATTAAAAGTTAGATTCATTTGAATATTCCTCAACAAGGAAGATATTAGTTCATTTATTCTGATCAAATTATGTATATGAATATGTTTGCAAAAAAAAGAACGATAAGTTTCTTAGTCGGAATCATTGGTTCCACAGTTCATTAAACTAAATGACTTTAGTATTTACATTCACTTAATATCTAAAACATATCATTAAACTGTTTTGTTTAAACAAACTCGTTATTCCACGGATCATTTCACTAGTATATTTTATATAAGTAAATAAATTAAATTTTAATGCTTATTAGTCTTTAAACCCCCTCTAAACTATTAAGCCCCATTCAGACATTAATATTAAGCTTATATTCTATATTCTATTACAATAAGTAAATAAGAAGTTATAAGCTTTCACCCCCTAAAAGGCTAAAACCATAGCAATACACTGGTAACATTAGATACTGAAATTTTATGTGATATATCCATCTATACAACAAAACAAATGAACCAAATATATAGGATCAACTTTTATTGTATTGAGTACCAAATATACCATACTATATTGTTTTTATTGTGGGACCAAAATCTAATTGAGTATGATAAATCAGTAGTACAGTTGAGTTTTGTGTGGCTGTTTTATGGGGTGAAGCATCTCTTCACTTTTGTTTATATTAATATAGTTGCTGTACAAACACCACCAACTTCTGTCTATCTGATAGCAACAGCATCTCTCTTTATAAAGATTTAAGCATGGAAAAGGCCCTTTATTATTTGTACCTTCTCATCATACAACTGCAGTAACAACACCCAGATTCAATTCCACTATTATTTTATTTAAATTGGTATTGATATTTACAGTTTAAATCTGAATGGTCCAGATCTGTCCCCAACACCCTGTGGTTTCATGCATTCATACATATAACATATACTGGCTGGGTGCTACTTGTATATGTAGTATATATACATAAAAACTCTTAAGTTTTAAAGACAATATGTACCATATTTTGGCTTTATGGAGGGGTCCTATTTCTGTCTTTATCTTGTTTGGGTTCTGTACCTACTCATCTAGCCTCACTCACTACTTATTTATACCTTCTCTCTTCCCTTGTAATCTTGTATGTTTGTATGTATACTATAACAAGGGAAACATCAATACAAGGATGCATAAAGTTACAAATTACAGTTACTACTATCAAATTAATACATCATCTCTTTTATAATTGTATTGCTATACATGTACTATACATAGATGTATATATCTGCAAATATTTATGTACGAGGGTCATTAAGGATTATATAGCTACTTATATAAATAAAATAAAATATCTATATTAAAATACAGAAAAAATTACGTCATTAGTACATGTGGTTTGTTTACATTTTTATGATAAAACCTTAACTTTATTTTTTGCATTGTTGGTACTTATGTTTTGCTTAAGTTTTGTGGTTGGTACTCCATGATAACGTCCATTAAATTTTTAAGATTAACCCCTCACATGTGCCACACGCATGTGAGGGTAATTTTGTCACTTCAATAATTAGTTCATCTAATCCAAACTGGCACTTATTTTCACTAAGGTTATTATATGCATTTACAAATATGAACACCTTTCACAATTTCCATTCTAAAATATTACCTATTTTCATTGCTGATTAATCATACGACTATGTGTCACTCTAAAAAAAAATTAAACGGCATCTGGTGGCATTACAAAACCACATAAGAATGAAATCCAAATTCAAGACCCACAACCATAAAGCATATAAAACTTACAAAAGGACACACACATATATACTAGGTTTTTGAGTCCGTGCATTGCACGTGTGTGTAAAACCGTGTAAAAAATGTAATTTACAGTTAATATTGGTATGTAAATAACCAGGGCCGGCCCGTGAAATTCAACAGCCTAGTGCAAAAAATGAAAAAAGGCCCCTCTAATTAAGATTGCTCTATTTCTATATCTATATATCACATAATTAAAAATTAATCACTACTCCCTCCGTCCCAGATTAATTGTCCCCAGACAAAAAACACACAGTTTTAGGAAATCCCACTAACTTTATTTCTCCACCAATGAAATATCTTATCTCTCCATATCCACCAATGAAATATCTCATTTCCTTTCTATTTATGGAAGTAGACAATTAATTTGGGACATCCCAAAATGAAATACTTGACAATAATTTAAGGACGGAGGGAGTACATAGTAAAATGGCCCCACTGGTACACTAAAAAATCTGTAAAGAAATCAGAAAAGTGAGCCCTGCTAAAAAGTAAAATATTCGCTTATCATTTTTGTCCCGTGAACATTTATGCTTAAAATACACCTTAAATATTTTTGGGCTTCAATAAACACATGACTGGATAATTGTTTTTGGGCCCCTAATTTTGATGGGCCCTGTGCAGTTGAGCAGCCTGCACAGGCATTGGGCCGGCCCTGTACATAACGATATTAAAAAAATAGATAAAATATAAGAATTATTTAAGAGCCCCCGGGGTGTTGACAAATTTTAAAATTTCTTTTGACTTTAAGTGTCTGTGGTGTTGGCAAACTTTGAAGGTTCTTTTGAGTTTAAAAACTTGTGTTGTTGACAAATTTTAAAAGTGGTTTTGGGTAGTGTTAGTAACTTAACATCTATAATTTTTTTATTTGTCAATATTAATATCTTTTTAATTATATATAAATTATATACAACGTAATATTTAGAGAAAATATGAGTCTATTGAAAATTTATTATTGAACGTGTCAAATAAAAACACGTTAGTAAAGTCTAATTATATTATTTTACAGTTATTATATATAATTATTTTTTAAATAAAAGTGTAACCTGGGAGTTTAATTTTTAAAACATTGTTAGTCATTTCAGCAAAATAAGGGTTCTCGGATGAGTCGTCATGTATAATAAATATTATAATATTTTTTTTGGTGAAATAACGATAACTTTTATAAAAACTGAAAACGCTTTTGAAAAGAAAACGAATTCAACAAGAAGTACAAAAGAAACGCCCCGGCAAGGCTCGTACCTAGAAAGCGGCTACCAACAAACTATCTATACCGAGCCTCACCTAACTAAACCGAATGAACCAGAACCTAAAAGACGATACAAAACAAACACCATATACTACAACTAAATAAAAAACATGAAACCAAAAGGAAACTCAAATGTCTTCAATGACCTCACTGAATCTAGCCCTTTCGGCGCCTTGAACCAATTTCTCTTTACGCTTTTGGCGATTCTTGTTCCTAGCCGGCGTAGGTGGGATATCATCAGAGGAAACTGTGACCGGTTCGCTCTCAGCCATACTCGTCATCATATTATCAAAAGCCGCAAAAGCCTCGTCACTCATACCATACTTTGCCAACCCCGAAGAAGCACATTTGATCGGATCCGCACCACCACTCTTCTTCTTTTCTACCTTACCCACTATAAACAAGTTTTGAATAGCGTCCCCATATTCCAAATCTTCTTCATGATCCACGAGCTTAAAAGATTCTGAGGTAGATGCTAAATTCTGTCTTGGCCGCAAATTCACGCCTTCGAAAAGATCCCTCGTAACCTTCCTATTTAGAACATATCACGACTTGCAAAAACCTAAACACGATGGATCCTCGCAGTCACAATAAGATCTTCCACTACGCCCAATCAAAATCGGTAAAGGCTTATAAACTTTAGTTGCCTCCTCTCGACTCACCTTCGATTTAATCTTCTTTTTTTCTTCTCAATCTTTAAACGTGCCAATCTTTTCGCAAAAGTAATATTCTCATAATTAACATCAACGCTATCGGGGGTGGAAACCGAGCCCAGACCAGGCCCAAAAGGAGCCGAACTGGGCTCAACTTCACATCTAGAAACACACAACTTGGACTCGAAAATAAGCCCGCTTAGGGAAGTGGCGGGCCTAATCGGTCCACAAACAGATTTTGGACCATCATGAATATCAACATTTTCAATCATCCCTTTAAAAGGGACACGACTTTTAGGCGTAGAACCTGCATCAACCCTTTCATCTACAATATGGAAATCACAATCAAATCAATGGATCCAACCTTTAAAGGAGATCGAACAAATATGGAACCTGATATCGGTGTACTCATGTTCATAAGTATTTTAAGGACTTAAACTATAAATTTATATCACTTACATATTTATTGTTAAAAAAAAATGCTTTGTTGGTAGTGGATCGAAGCTCCGTGTCGAATACAATTTATTATGTTTAGTTCGTAAAATTATTTCGAGTATGTAAATAGAGAAAGTAAATTAAACGTTGGAGCCAGTGCGTTGTACGGGTGGGTAAAATAATCATGCAAAATTAATTGATTTTTTCAAATAATTATTCTTTTGAGTTTATGAGCCCGTTGTGTTGACAAATTTTAAAAGTTCTTTTAAGTTTAAGAGATGTCGTGTTGACAAATTTTAAAAGTGGTTTTGGGTTGTGTTAGTAAGTTAACGCCTACAATTTTTTTATTTCCACCATTAATATCTTTTTAATTATATATAAATTATATACTACGTAATATTTAGAGTAAATGTGAGTCAATTAAAAATTTGTCATGGAACGTGTCACATAAAAATACGTTAATAAAATCTAACTTATATTTATATATGATTTAAATAATTGCTAAATATTAAATAATACTCCGTAATAGAATAAAAAAAGATAATAGATATATATATATAAAAACAGATCCACGTATATTTGTATTAAAAGATATGCATATATAATAATAATTAAATATTAAATAATAATAGAATAAAAAAAGATAATAATAATGGATAAATATAAAAAAAAGATCCATGTATATTTATATATTTGTGTTAAAAGATATGAATCCTTAAATTTGATATATATTAATTATACATTATATTATATATATAATATTTTATATATATATATATATATATATATATATATATATATATATATATATATATATATATATATCCTTAAATAACTTTTAATTAAATAATAACATGTAATTAGAAAATTACACGTCACCAACAACTTTATGTTTTATATATATACTAGTGTAATACCTGCAACCTTGCGGGTTCGGAACAGTAAAAAAAATAAGTGGAGTATTCGTATGGATATAAACATGAAAGACAACGTTTGTCAGTGTCAATCATTGTATTCTAAGGAATTCACGCTTTTAAGAGTCAATTAAGATATGATCAATCCGTGGATTGAATAAAGTAAAGATTAGTATTGTCAAATGAATAAAAGGTATGACAGTCAACGATGTAAGTTTACAGTATAAAATAAATTTTTTATATTATTGTTAAGGAATAGATAATAATAAGATATAAATTTACATCACCTAAGTAAAATTGAAATTAACAAAAGAAAAACGTAGTTAATTAGATAGATTCGTGGATCAACATTGAGATTTATACTGGTACAAACACATAAACAAATATACCAGTATTGTAAATGAAAATCAAATAAAACAAACAGTAAATCCTATGAAATTGAAACAAAAAACACCTAAACAACTTGAAAATCTTCTTCATTAATTTAAATCCTACAAACACACTCAATATATTGATCCACGTACATAACTTCTCAAATGTCATCAGTCTTTGGCATCTTCAACATTGCATCATTGTTTAACGACTTATAAAATCCGGAAGAGGTTTCATTATCACTGGTTTCTGGTGGAATAACAATATTCCGTTTGCCATGAACATTGACAGAAATAGTGAAAAGATTATCATAGAGTTCTGATTTATCAACATCATCATCTGAAACCTATAGATAATAAAAAACAATAAAATGTAATCTAAATATGAAAAAAGTTGTTGTATTGTTTAAAAGGTTTAAGTTAGCAATTGTGATTTAGGTATAACAGTTAAGTTAATTAGTTATGTAAAGTGATTGAAATTACCTTTAAATTTGGTGTAGTGTATACATCAAGATTTATAGTAACATCAATTTTATTAACCGACACTTCATTATCTGTTTCATTAGATTCAGATAATTCATTCATACCTATTTCATGACCAATCACTTGATTCAAATCTTTGACATTGACATGATCTTCACTGACTGCTTCTTCAGTAACAACTTGATCATTGACAGGTTCTTCATTCACAGGAAACTCATTTCCTTCGGTATCTTGGTTATCAATGATGTGTATTTCATCATAATGCTCATTGGCCAATGTAATAGCTAACTTCTCAGAAATAAAGTCAAGTGTAACTTGGTTATCTGTCAACCGATCAACAGTATAAACAGAATAGTCAAATTCAATATTGAAGACAGATACGTTAGCACGGAATACAAACTCTTTGTTCAATACATGAAGAAACTCGTCAGGAACAACAGTAGGATCATCAACCTAAATTAAAAATTAAGAACAATATAAGAGTGCATTTAAGGAAGCAAATAAAAATATGTGGCATATAATGTACTGATAAGATATGAAAGACACAAGTAACATCAACAAAAAGAGAGAGTAATAAGAATTTTACCACATTCAACTTATCTTTCAGCCATTTGTAGCTACAATTAAGCATTTTAGCAAGATTGTTTTCAAACAGGATAAATGATGCAGTATCAGTGTTATCTTTCACACCAATTATCATTCAAAGACTGCAATAAAGAATGATAAGTTATAGATCATAATTTTGTTTCGAAAATATTTTCCTTACAATTTTAGGTAAAATAATTTCAGATAAAAATCTATACATCCTAATAGTAATATTAATATGTTAATAGATATATCTCGATAAATATATAAGTTGTTCGTACCTTTTTGTTACATCTTTCACAATACCACATTTGGGACATTCATACACAATGTCACCACCATCTAAAAATGATTGGTTTACAGCCTTTTTACCACAACCTGTGTAATTGACCAAAAACCAACCATCGTCACAGAACAGTTTGAAGACTTCAGCTTTTGTCACAAATGCAGACTCCTGATGGAAAATAATAAGGTAAATAAGAATGTCAAATAAATTAAGTAAGGATAATTTTAGATACTATATAGCAATATATAATACCTCATTAACAAATTTGATTTGTCCAAGCGTTTTAATAGGATCGACTTCATAAAATTGAAGATCATTGCAGACAACAGGTGTGAAATGAGTTGCAGGATTTTCATGGTGTTGTATGTGATTATACACCTCATCATTGGTATCCATGTTAGTAGTTCGGTTAGAGTAACTTGTAGAGACAAAAGATTATATTTAGTTCTGAATGATTTAATTGAATGCAGTTAAGGTGGAAGGAGGTCTATATATAAATTGAATGAAGTAGCAGTTACTTGATGCCTAACAACTGCCAGATCATGTGTTAATGTATGGAAGACATACATTACGTCTTCACACCTCCAATGAATTTCAAATTTGAATTAGTTATTAAGAGCTAGTGGTACAGTTTTATAATGCTTAGTTTATAACTTTTTTTTACAGTAAACTTTGTTTATAAAATAAAAAAAAAACATTTACAATATTAATGAAGTTATTAACAACCAACAAAACACCTTTCATATATAACATATAAGTTGACAGTTAAAAATAAAAAAAATTTATGAATTCAACCAATCCAAATAAGTTTTACTAATGAATGGTTTAAACATTAATAAAGTGCATAAATGTTGTGCGTAACAGAAGTTGAAATGTAAGCGTAACACTTTAGCTGTTGGAAACATCATAGTAGTAAAATGTACGATACTTGCAGCAGTACTTGAAAAAACATGTTGAACCCGGTTTGAGAGGTTTGGCTTTTTCTTATTGATCTCTTATTTCAACTTCCACTTGAATTTTCTTTGACTCAAATCGGTGCATATAACTGTTTAACCACTTTTTAAGCCTGGTAGTAACATCAATTTGTTCGGAAGATGCTACAGTATACATTTAAAATTGTTAATGAGTATATATTAGTTGATGCAATACACAATTATATTACTGTAAATGTTAGTTAA